>NC_085084.1:71759918-72127496 GCF_963662255.1 Cinclus cinclus | reverse complement strand
TCTCCATAATATTCTAAGTATATTCTAAGGCTCCTGCCACAACTTATCCAGTATATATTCTGAAATACTAGTTTACTTCAGGAAAGCTAACAGTTTGTGCCAAAAAGAAATTTAACTCATCGTATCTTTTTCTGTATAGCACCTGGCTTAGCTGGCTACATCTAACACATCAGATAATGTCTGAAATAGTCAAAAGTAATTTAAGGATTCTAAAAAAAGAAAATAAGTTGACAGCTATTTATCAGTCCTCTTCTATGAACTTCCCATTTCTGCTGTTGGCCTCTGAAAGACAAGTGAAAACTGCCAATTTAAAAATAAATAAATAAATAAATAAATAAATAAATAAATAAATAAATAAACAAACAAGATAGTACAAGCAACAGCTGAAAGATAAGATATTTTAACATACACAGTTCCAAAGAAACAGATTGAAAAAAATTAATTGAAACATTCTAAGTATTTTAACAAATAATGCAGACTTTGTAACTGCTAAAATAGAATTGTGTACTAGCACAGTGACAGATGTTACTACAGAGGAAAAAACCCAGTGTACTACAAAGATTAACAGCATCATTTAAACAGTCAAAAAAACCCCCAAACTTCAGCAGCATGATTTCTAATATGGAACACATGACCGTGGAGTAAATTATAGATCTGCGTTACAGAGAGTGTCCCACGGGGCTGCAGAGGTGCCCTGCACCACTGGGTCCCCTGGCAGGGGCATTCTGCAGCTCTCTCCTAGACAGGCTTGCAACAAGAAGAGCAGGAATGGGACAGGACTGCTTTCACTCCATAAAAAACTACCCTGCCCTGGAAAAGCCCCCAGTCATCATAACATTTTATCAAGAACAAAGGAAATGTGCCAGAAGTGCTAGTAATAATGCTAGTAATATTAGTAATAACTAGAATTCCTAAAATAAAAAAACCCCAAACTGTTACCATCTGTGATGATCTTATACAAAAGTATGAGGGCAGCAAAATATGCTATGTTTTAAAGTATAAAATTTGTATCTATTTACAATGCTACTTCTGTTCAAGTGATGTTACAGAATTCCCCAATTCCTTTGAAACAGTTTTTCAGCTTAGTCCTTGCATAATTTTTCTCTTCTAATTATTAATTAAAGACTGTTATGTAACATTTGGTTCAGTCTATCTCCATTGTCTATTAATAATGATTTTATTTTGGCATACAGACAGAGTTTAACAGTTGTGTTTTTTCTTGAAAAAACTTAATTTGTCAAAAGTATGACAGCAAAAAAGCAGCAATTAAGTTTTCCCACAGCCAAATTTTCTACAAAAGGAGAAAGGCTAACAAGCTCTTGAGTAAGTCAAGAATGTTACTGAACTCCAAATACATAGTCGGAGTTTAACATGTAAAGTGTTTTTCAGACCTGTAGCATGGTAAAAGCAGTCCAACGTTTCCAAAACTGGCTGTATACACACTTCCACTGCCTGATGAAGACATCACTTCCCTGGAAGTGGAGTTCATGGAAGCACTGCCAGAAAATACCCATCAATTCAAATGCCTACATGGGCATTTCAGTATTAAAATCACAGTTACAAACCGCAGAAAGGCCTTAGTATGGTTTTTTTGGCTGTGTTCCAGCTGCCCCTGAGCAATGCAGGTAAGGCTTTGCAACCATCAGCTAGCTAAAGGAGATACAAGGGATACCACATGGCAGCTGAGACATGCTGAATAAATATCCATTGGAGAAAAAAAAAAAAAAGTCAAATATTTTAAGTAACATCTTTCACCAAGCTAGAAAAAAGACCAGAGTTAGTTATACATCTCAGCTATAATAGCTGACTCATGTGTCACAATTAACCTTCTAAAAACTGTAACATTATAATCAGAAAAAGTTTACTCTGAGGCAATTAAGAGAACATCCTAAATATTTTGACTGTCCTAATATTTTCTAATCTAGGGTTTTTGAAATTCACTGGAGGTTTATTCCCATACAAGATTACCCTTCAAAGACTTTATTTTTAATTTGTGATATTTTGGCTTCTCACATAAGTGGTTTACTCGCAAACAGAAGTTCCTTAGTGGTTACTCAATGCTACAACATGTGATATTTCTGCTATGAGGATGGCAACTCATGTTACAAGTGGAATTTCTTCATTTTTTCAGTTCCACTTCAGTTCCAGTGTCTGCTTTGCTCTGAAGACTAAGGATTTCACGTGATTATGTTTTTCATCTTAACTAGGTGCTCTATATATCAAAACCATTAGTTCAATGGGAAACTCCCGAAAGTTACTGTATTTTTCTAATAATTCTGAAAGCTAGACAATGGGTAGACACAGCAAGCTAACATCCCCAGAAACCCATCCCACAATTATGTGACTAATTTCTATCCTATTCTCTAATTAAAGAAGAAACAGTATTTCACAAAACTGTTCATACTATCCTTGCAATCAAAACTATACTTTTTTGTACAGTTGTTTTTTTAATGTTGTTTTTTTGTTGATTTTCCTGACTTTCCTGCACTTTTTAATTAGTTCTTCAAGTGCATTCATTGTAAGACAGACCTTACAGAACAGCAGATAGCATTCACTCTTTCACACCCACACTTGTACATGCACCCACAGAAGTATCACAATGGGCATCCTCTGCTATAAACTGAGCCTTCTTAAGACAGACACAACATCTTTTATGAGGTGGGCAGAATACCTCATAAGATGGGTTGTGAAGGTGAGAAAAGAAATTTAAAAAAAGGCAGCAACAAAGAAACACAAATTCATTTCCTCTGCCTTTAGTCATGAAAAACTTCTGCAATGCTTCAGGGAAGCAAGGTAATCCTTTTTCCATACTGATAAATACTGCTGCACATATGTTAAATTAATCCCATATAATGTTTTTTTAATGCCAGAACTCTAAAGTCCCAGTGTATGAAAAAAGGACAGTTGAGAAAGCATGTGCAATTACACCTCCTGAATTCAGAGCTTGCTCTGCACATGAACCAGCTTTCCTGTAACAGTCAGAAAATTGTTTAAAAAAAAAGCAAAAACAATCTTTATGCTGCACTTCTGAAACTGTTTTGAAGTGCTTCTAATTTGCTTCTGATACTTAGGCAAATGTTACTGATCAACTTCAACTCCCTCATGTACCCCTGTGCTCGTGACAGAATGACTTTGTAATTTGGTAAAACATAAAGAGCCACCAATACCAGCAAAATGTAAGGCAAAGTGCTGTTTGTTTTCTATGAGCAGACCAGATTACCACCACTGCGATAGTATATTTATCCCTATATGTGTTAAGTAAAAATCAAGTCTTTTTTCTAAAACTGAATTTCTAAAACTGAAAAAAAAAAAAGTTGATCAAATAAAAACCAGGGATTTTTCTTCATGTCTGGCCATATAGCACTGAACACTAAAACTTCTTGTTCTCTTTCACGCAGTACAAACTTGTCCTCATATATTTTGTTCTGAGATCAGTATATCCTGATGTTGTCATGACTTTATTGATAGCAAGTCCACAGATGACATTTTCATAGGCTTAAAAGAAATTAAAGGGAGGGAAGAGAATAAGACTGACAAATAACAGACTTTTATAATAAGTTTTGCCTTTACGTCAGAGAAGAGATTCTTCGAAGGATACAGATGTCATGTTTTTGGAACAGAGGTTGTGCGTTCTTTGTAGCAACTAATGTCACAAAGTGTACAAGGGCAATAGACCAACAGGTGTGAAATCCAGCACGACAATGTGAAGCTTTATCCCTGAGCCAGTGATTGCACAGAAACTCCCATGGACATACTCGTGGTTTTCGATCTTGTATGGACATTTCTGGACTAGGGACTACATGACCACCATCACCGCTTGGGTGAAAGCTGCACACAGGCGCTGCATAAGGCGACTGCTGTCCTTCCATCAGCCCCGATAAGACTGACTGTAACCGTAGGGCTTTGCCAACAAGTGTAGCGCTATTTCCAATTCACACGCGATCGCCTCACAGTCAAGACCGAACAAGTTCTCGGTACAAACGCATGAACGGATCCCCCGAACGCGCACACACACCCTTCCCGTGCTCGATACCCAGGCTAACAGAGGCCAGGAACAGGCAGTACAGCCGACCTTTCGCCTGGCAGCGGGACACGCCGCGCCGATGCCAGAGCACCGGCTGCCGGCCGTCACCCCGGGCACCGCGTCTGCGAGCGCCGGCGGGCACGGGGATGACACGAGCTCGTCCCGGCACACGGACAGCGGGACCCTCCCCGGGTCCTACCCGGGAGCACGGCGGGCCGGGCAGAGACGGCCCGGCCCCGCGGCAAACGCCGCCCGGCTCCGCGACCCTTTCGGTGCGAGCAGCCCGCGCTCCCGCCGGCAGCACCCGAGGGGCACACGGGCCGAGCCCCACGCACAGGTGCCCCGGCACCCGCGGCCCCCGCCCGGCCCCCGCCCCGCTCAACCTGCCCTGCCCGGCGCGGCCAATGGGGCGAGAGGGCGGGGAGCAGCGGCGGAGCGGCCCGGGCCGCCCCCGCCCTCCGCGGCGAAACTCGGCGGGAGCGGCGCGGGGGCTGAGACGGCGCCCGCGCCCCGCACGGCTCGGCTCGGCTCGGCTCCGCACGGCACGGCTCCGCACCGCCGGCCGGAGGCGGGGAATGAGCCGCGGACACCGCGCTCCGGCACCTTCTGACGTCGCCCCGAGGGCACCTGGAGCCGCCGCCCCAGCGCCGCGCTGAGCCCTCGCCGGCTTCGGTGCGAGAGGCCGTGAGGCGGCTCCGCTCGGCTCCGCTCGGCTCGGGCCGCCCCGATCCCCCTCCGGGCTGGGCGCGGAGCGCTGCGGCAGGAAGAAGCAGCCCCGGCTCACCCGGCTGCGGTCGGTGGTTGACGGACGGCACCCCAGTTCAGCCTCATTTTAGGACTTCTTTTTATTTTCTCTTTTTCTTTCTTTAACTGAAATACACTACTTTTTTTTTTTTTAATAACTTCTTTAGAATTTGAAGTTTTACTTTCGCGGTGTAGAACTCTCTCGCCTCCCTCACCCGGCTTTTCCTTTTCGGACCCGATCTTGCCGTCTCTCGGCTCGCCAGCTGCAGCGTGGGTATCATGTCATTCGACCCCACCATCATGCCACCTGCGAACGGCTCCGCCAGCGGGGCCGAAGGCGGGAAGCCCCCCACTATCCCCACTGTCATGTTCATCTTCGGCGTGGTGGGCAACCTCATAGCCATCGTGGTGCTCTGCAAGTCCAGGAAGGAGCAGAAGGAGACCACTTTCTACACACTGGTCTGTGGACTGGCAGTTACAGATCTCTTGGGGACCTGCCTGGTAAGTCCGGTCACAATTGCCACTTACTTGCAGAACCAGTGGCCAGGAGGAGCTGAACTGTGTGAGTACAGCTCCTTCATCCTCCTCTTCTTTGGGCTGTCTGGCCTCAGCATTATCTGTGCGATGTCTATAGAGAGGTACCTGGCCATCAACCATGCCTATTTCTACAACCATTACGTAGACAAGAAGCTGGCAGGGCTCACGCTCTTTGCCATCTACGCTTCCAACGTGCTGTTCTGCGCCCTCCCCAGCATGGGGCTCGGTAAATCTACTTTGCAGTACCCTCACACTTGGTGTTTCATAGACTGGCGAACAAACGTGTCCACCCATGCAGCATATTCCTACATGTATGCGGGCTTCAGCTCCTTCCTGATTCTGGTGACTGTGATCTGCAACATCCTGGTGTGCGTGGCCCTCATTCGCATGCACCGCCAGTTCATGAGACGCACGTCCTTGGGGACAGACACCACCTCCAGCCGTTTATCTGACTTTCGCAGACGCCGGAGCTTCCGTCGGATGGCTGGAGCAGAAATCCAGATGGTTATTCTGCTCATTGCCACTTCCCTGGTCGTGGTCATCTGCTCCATTCCTCTGGTGGTGAGTAACATCATGCAACTCTTCTTCTGTTCCATCACCCTTACTGCAGAGTCTTTTCTTCTCCTAGTCTGTGCTTGTCAAACAGATTCCTGTTGGAATAGGTGCTTCTTTGTGGCTCCTATAGTTGATGTCACAAACTGTTACAATAACTCAGTGATTGTTAGCATGCATGCATGGTAAGAGAAAGTTGAGTAGATTTACATTTACACAAAAAGAAACCTGCTAATCCCAATTCCTGAAGTCCTTTATTTGATTAAATTAGAGCACCAGAAATCTCAATAATTGCTTTACTGTTCAATTGGAATCTACATTATAGAATCCTGAGTTCACTTTAAAGTTCACCTGCAAAATTAATTTGTTGTAAGTGAGGCTTGGGTCTGGCCTGCATTTCTGGCTGTTTAATGTGTTTTTAAAATGTGCATGCTGTTGCTGAAGGGTGCAACAGTTCCTCATGTGCAAAAGGAGGACAGGGTTGTGTTCACTTTGCACTGGCAACATACAGAGTTCCTTACAACCAAAACCTAAGCTAAACTTCCACTCCTTAGGGATTAATGTACCATCTCTGGGGTAGATCCCACACAGGCATTCTTTCAGGAGTTCCCCACACAGTGGGAGGAGTGAACTCAGTGGAACCACCTGTTGGTGTATTGCTCACTGAAATGAATGTTGGAGGAGTCTGACCCACATAAACCTTGAGATCACACTGAAACATCAAACAACATTACAGCTAACTGTTCGCTCATTTTCTGAAAAGGCTGATACAATTAGTGTTATTAAATTGAACACACCAGATCCGCTTTTTTCTGTTCCTCCACCTTATCTTCAGGAAAGACAAAAAAGCCCCAAATCCACCAGCTAGAGTCTTAGTTCTTGCTTGCCAACCACTGCAATAAAGCTTGTCAAAAATCCTGTCCTATTCTGGCTCAGAGACATTAAACAAATAGTTGGCTCGCCTTATTTGCCGTCTTACAGAACACAGTGTAGGGGTTCAAGCAGTGGCTGTCAGACAGAAGGTGTTTTTAGAAGGGCTTTTTTTAAGGAGGTTTCTTGTCAGTAGGATGAGCCCTCTCATAGAGTGGGGGCGCAATGTATGTCAAATAGAACCGGCCAGCTGGAGATGCAAAACAGCATATATCACTGTAAGGAGGTTTAGAGAACTGCATATGAACGGGACTCAGCTGTCAGCGATTCTGTCCCCCTGCTCAGAGGAGCCGCAGTGACAAGGGCTGCCCCATTACTGACAAACAGGAGCTAGTGAAGCCTGGCTGTGCTGCAGCAGCAGGGTCCCAGCCCTCACCAAAGCCATCTTCCGTCCTTCGGTGCTGTCACTTCGTGCGGTGCCAAGGCATGGCCGAGCACCACACCGTGTGCTCGTTGCCTGACACCCAAAGGAGGCCGAGAAGGGCTGTCTGAGCCGCACACAGGGTATCCCCCGGAGGAGCACATTGCCTCAGACAGAGGAGCTGTGCCAGCCTGCCCTGCCGTCTGGCTCCAAAACCGCGGGGGTAAGCTGCCTCGCTGCACCGGGACACATCAGGTGGCCAAGACCCCGACAGTACTGAGGGGTGACAGTACTTAATTTGATTAATCTAGTATCGAAACAGCTACTTCACAAAAGAACAATATTGCATTTTCAAAAGACATGCTGGGAAATGCAGAGAACGAGTTCTCTGAATTAAATACAGTGTCGTGATGGACTTTAAGCGGTAAGCAGCTTCAGAAAACAAGCCAAGCCTTATCCTGTAGCAAAGCAGGTAGAGGAGTGCTGAGAAGTCTGAATGTGAAATGAAAACTTAAATAGTTTATATGCATTTGAACCTAGGCAGTCTTTTACATAATACTTAAAGAAGAAAAGGTGGTGGGGTTGGGGAGCGGGGAGGAGGAGGGAGCAGAAATCCAGAGGGAGAATTTACCGGAAGGTTAACTGGATTGTTGAGAGTTAATATTAATGATCCTGGGTGGGGCAAAAGGTTTATTATTTAAACAGTCACTAGTGAAAAACTTGCATATAGCAGAAGTATGTGAAGGTGCAGGTGATAAAGTTGTACAGCTCTCTCAGACCTTGATTTCTCTTCATACAAAGGCAGAGTGTTACCTTGGGAATGTTCGCATAAGTTAGCTTTTACCTGCTAAAGCAGTATGTATTTTCTCTGTCTAAAATGATGTAAAAGAGTCTCATTACATTTAGATGGATAGACTAAAAATAAAAGGAAGCTTTTTCTTTAAACCCAAATAACCACATATATACACATCGTCATAGTGTCCAGCGTGGTTAAATTTCTTCATTGTTAAGTAGCCTTTTAAAGTCTTTTGCCTCCCTCTGCAGAAATAAGCCACAGCCACTTTTGCTGCTTTGTGCCATGATGGACTGCCATATATGCTGCTGTGTTAGGACCTCCAGATGCACAGACACTGAGGTTAAGAATGGAAGAACTTAGAGAACTGACACTTTTATACTAGAAATCCCTAGAAAGAGCCACTAGAAGAAGTAGGTAGATTACTAATATATTGACTTACATTTTCATGACTCCGGGGAGTTTTAGGGAGTCCTCACCGTGTGACAGGCTCACCTCTAACAGGTCAGCCTGGTAGTCATCAAGAACCATAAAAGTGGTGAGGTGGTGGTGCCAGCATGATTCAGAAACATAAAGCAGGCTCAGAGAGTGCTTTGTGACTTAAGTTTTCTTTTGATGAGCTGACATCCCACTGATGATTTCAGCTCAATTAACAAAGTCAAAGAAAGCAGCCTCTGAAGGAGACATATAAACCTTTAACCTTTTAGAACACTTTCACGAGGTAATAAGACAGAAGATGGGGTCAGTCCAGCAGGATCCATTTATGGTTTGACAGTAAAAAAATCAAGACTTGAAATAACTGACTCACAGATAACAGCAGTTTTTAATAATGACATGCTTCAGCACATGATTTACAAATAGGTGGTTATCCATAAAATAGTGGTTATTTAGTGGTTATCCATAAAATCAGTAAAATTTTAAAGTAATGAGTGCTGTAACAAAATTATGGGAGGTTATGCAAAATGCTGAATGAACTTGACAGAACTGAAGGCTGATGAAATATATCAAGGAAAGAAGAGATGAATGAAAAAAAAAAAGAATTGAGAAAGGAAACTGTACAACCTGGTGTGTTCTCAGTGTGCAGAAAGGGGTGTGAAAGACATGAGTCTTAAGATAGTTTAAAAATTAAGTAACAAAAGCACATAATTTATGTGCTTACTCTTGTCTTAACTCCACACAGTTTGTGTAATCTTTTAAAATATTTTTAGCTTTTTATAAACTAGAATTGCATAGTGTGAAATGTAGGGAGTAAGTTATATTAGGAGAATTTTTGCCAAGAAGAGAGTAGAAATTTTTATCTGGCCTTTCTAAAAACACCAAGCTCTTTCAAGAGTAAATAGGCACACACTACTCAAAGTCTATAATTCGCTCCAGCAGTCTGTCCGATACTCTTAAAATTTTTAAGTGTGTGATCTTTTTCTCATTCTGACCGCTGAACGTCATTGTTAAATTATGGTGATATGAAAAAGAAAATGTAATGTTTCAGGGTGTACATCTTGTTGATTGCATGAAATGATCAGGATTTTCTAACTTGATGTTCAATTGATCTAAAATTGGATTTTCTTTTGGCTTGGCTGGTTTCAACTTTTTAGCATCAGGGACTGTCCATAACCAAGGACACTGCAAGGTGTCAGGCATGATTTTTTTGTAGTAGAGTAGTCACCAAGCAGACAGTAAGACCTTGAAGGGCAAAGGTTATTGCCTTGTGGAGCTGCAAAACTTGTTCCTGCTTACTACCATATATTTTTTAAATTTATCGTATCAGCATGTGGGGAGATTTTGAGGGCAGGTGGAAGCTGTGGAAACAATTACAAATGTGACTGTAACTATAAAAGTCACTTTATAATGCTTCATAGGGTGAGAAATCATGTCTTGTATCTGTAGCTAGTGAAAAGGAAAAGCTCAAACAGCACAAGGACTCTGATCCTACATGTGCCTGTCTTGAGCAAAAACTTGACGCACCTTAGACCTGTGTACTTCTTAATTGCAAACAAACTGCTAAAGATAGGTTGCCTGAATTCTTCAGATGCAAAGCTAATACGCAAACCCTATTTCTCAGAGATCTGAATTGTTCTAGTTTGCTTCCTTCTCTAATTTGGATTTCAAATTGCACAAATCCAAGCATCAGATTAGATAATTCTTTTAGTAGTGGATTCCACTTTCTTTGCACTTGCTTAGAAAATGACAGGCAATCTTTTATCATGCTACCTCCTGCAGCAGAGGACTTGTAACCAAAACAAAGGTACATCTCTTGCTGTTATTTTAAGTGATCCTTTAGTAAATGTTGTTTCACCAGTAAATCAAGAAGGCTAGAACTTGCGTTCCTACATGAGTAAATTCTTGCCCTGTTGTGATTAATGTAAGACAACAATCAGTCTGAACTGATAAATGCAATATGACATTCTGGGGAGCTTTTCTGTGCAACTCTTCTGGGAAATAGAAACAGTTCTATACAATCAGAGTTTTCACTGACTAGGTCCACTCTATGAATCGTTAACCTCCACATGCTGCGTAGCTGTCAAAAGGAAATACAGCACGCAGAGATAGCATAAAACAAGATGTCCTGTACCGTTAGCAGCAGTCATTTTCAGCCAGCCTTTTCAGCCACAGAGTGAACACTGGGAGACATTTTCATCTTTCCATAGAGTCTGCCAGGTAGCAGAAAGAGGTGGAATAGGTACCTCAATTTCACGTGCTACTTATCAAAAGAACAATCCGACTATTAAATCACTGACGTGTAACTATAGCTCTCAGTTTAAAAAAAAAAAGGGCAAGCCAGGTCTCCAAGTTAAGCTATGTATTTCTTCGTCTCTGCCTTCTGTTTGTGTGGTTCAGGTGGATTCGTTATACACACATACACATCATACATATCTTCACATTATACCATTTACATACACACACATACCTGCTAATGTGCCTATGGACACACGCACATTTATACATACCCACATATATGTGGGTATTTATACAGATACACACATACACGTTGCACATATACACACGCCTGTTGTACATATGTAGACGTTGCACACATGAACACAGGCATGTCATGCGTGTGTACACATGCACCTCGTACATACGTACGCATTGTAGATACCGCTCATAGAGCCGCGGGGCAGCCCCGACATCTAGTGGCGCGCCCACGAGCGACAACTTATTTATCTTTTTTTTTTTTTTTTTTTTTTAACTAGTCCTTTATTTACGGCATAATTAGGGAAAGCTGCTCGCAGGACAAACAGTCAAAAACCACAAACAAAACAATACAGTTACGATCTTAGAAATAAAATTATGATGAAATTATTTATAAGTAAAATTAATGATAAAGTTATGTCTAAAATAGCTCAAAATAAAACCAAATAACTATTAACAATTAACAAATATTAAAAATAAAGGAAATATTCTTAACAATTTTCTTTTAAAAGTCACAAAAATAAGTTCATCATGCACAGGAATATTTGAAGGACCTGAATGGCATGTTTGGCCTAACAGATCAATAAGGCCAAGAAATTAGTAGTCAGAAAGACATCTGCAGTGTTATAAATCATTAGGAAAGTAACTGCAGATAAAACTGTGCCAGATAAAACTGACATCACTATATATAAATTCAGGATTTTCCCATATTTTGAGTTCACTAGGTTACCCATAAACCTAGAGAAAAGATTTCATTTCTCCGACTGCGAAAGGAAATACAGTCAATCATCAGTTTGACAGACCATTTGAGGAAGACTGTAGGCACAGGGCTTCCACAGAGGGACTCTGCATTATTCTAAGCTTACCATTGATAGCTTTGGAGAATATTGCCTCTCTGAATACTGTCAAGGCTGAATGCCACCACGCTGTCCCCCTGCAAGAAAACTTCTCGAGAACTGTAAAATTTTCCACCAGACTTGGATAGCTTCACATGCAGGACTTGTAGAGAATTATTTATGCGGGCTGTCCTAATCTGGCACATTTATTTCAATGCTTGCTTTCCTCCTTATTTGTGACCTCATAGCTAGGCAGGCCTTAATGCATTTCAGGAGCCAAGGATGAGATTATAAAACCCTTGTAATTTTGCAATTAGATTTTTACAGTAGCATATAAATTAAATTAAAGGATCCATTTTGACTTACCTTAAGGAACCTGAAGAAATAGAATCTTCCATTATCTACTTTTCAGTGGCTTTCCTAAGCCTTTCTCTAACTGGACACTGCATAGGTCTTGCTAAAATGGAGAAGAGCTATTTAAAACACAACTAACTCCTCTGATGCCACTGTGGATGGTGCCTTACAACAGCATTTACAAAAGTGGCTTCTAAACAAGGAGTGAGATCAGCTGATGAACAAACTAGAAGAGTAAGCTGAACAATACATTTCTGTGTAGAAGACAGAGCCCTTAAGTTTTAAAATTTGTACGTGATAAACTAGAATCACTAATCACTAATTACATAGTCACTTCACACATCAACTTCAGCATCTTAAACTCTTGACCACCTCATTAGCATTTCTGTAAGTAAAACCAAAATGCCAGCTCATTTATAAGAACATAATATTCTAGCCCAGTGCTGAAATAATCTTGTTATCTTGGCCTATTAAAACCCTCCCAGCTGGGCAACCTGTCTTTTTGGGGTTTTTTTCCTCCTCCTCTTCTTTTTTTACACTTCTGTTTCTCTAAATCATGCAGCAGCAAGCAAACACTTGTGGTTATATAAACAGTTCCAGTAAGGACAGGTGCCAGGAAAATACATTTCTAAACTTGGGAATCGACAACTCAGGACTTGCTTACAGAGCCTCGTGTACTTGGATTATTGTGTGTATTTCAGTACATTTCTAAGTGATTAATAGACCTTTTCTAGAAGAACTGGTCAGGTGTCCCCAGTCCCTTATCTCTTTGCAGGTTACATGAAAATGATATATTATAGATATCTCTTGAGGCATACCAAAGAAGCAGGATAGTGCTTTACATCTTTGTTCCTGGGAAATTTTAAAGACACCAGCCAAAATTTGGAGGTTTAGGGATTAATTATGAGGCAACAGAGAGAGAAAAAGCCAGTCTTTTTCTACACGCAACAAAAGTGTTACAACTTTCATCTGATTTTTTTGTTTGCTATTTCCAAAAAATGTATTAATGATTGCCAGTCTGAGATGCCTAACCTTGACAGCCTGTCGTAGCTTACGATCTGCAGATCTAGATCTCTGCTTCAAAGTGTAAGCTTTTCTGTCCTGATGCAATGATGTAATTGTGTCTTCCTTTTCCCTTTCTCCTTGGGTAGGTCCGTGTGTTCGTGAACCAGCTGTACCGGCCGGAATCAGTGGAAGATGTCAGGCAAAACCCTGACCTGCAAGCCATCCGCATTGCCTCAGTGAACCCCATTTTGGACCCATGGATCTACATCCTCCTCCGCAAGACTGTGCTCAGCAAAGCCATGGAGAAGATCAAATGCCTCTTCTGCCGCATTGGAGGGGCTCGGAGGCAGCATTCAGGGGGCAACTTCAACTGCGTGGATGGGCGCAGGACCTCCTCTGCCATGTCCAGCCAGTCGCCCTCCTTCATCTCACGTGAGCTGAGGGAGATCAGCAGCACCTCGCAGACGCTGCTGTACCCTCCGGAGCTGAGCGAGAGTAGCGCCGGGGGCCGCGTGCTGCTGCCGGGCCCCAGCGCCAGCTCGGCTCAGTCCGACACCACGTCTGTAAGGACACTGCGCAGCTCCGACACCTCGGATTCCTCACAGGGACACGACTCCGAGAGCGTCTTCCTGGTGAGCGAAATCAGCCCTGGTGGTGGGGCCAGCTCTGCACCCAAAACTGGCCCTCTCCAGGTCACCTTCCCCACAGAGACATTGAATTTGTCAGAAAAGTGCATATAGACAGCTGTGAAAGGCATCAACCCTGGGGATACTTCCTGGTACATTGGAAAAACTGGTGCAATAGATAGGTGTTTTGCCTATTCGTGGGAAGAGGGTTTCAGCTGTGCTTCAAAGGGCTATTTTTCTCTTGCTGTGTGATGGGTACATTTCCTTTAGACTACTGAGGACTGTGTGAAACAGACATTGCACTTGGGCCCTGCCATCAGAAATGCCTTACAAGTCTGATGGGACTGGAAGCATGAACTGCCCTGTCTTGTTGTGGGACACAGGAAAGCTACTGTGCCTCTGGAAATAGAAAGATCCCATCACTTGCTTTTTTTCTTTTTTTTCTTTCCCTTTCCAAGTCTGGTAGAATTGTTTTTGCTCCTTCCCTGTAGCTGCTCAGCTATCAAGAGTTTATGCTTCTGGTACTAGAGCTGAATATGAGGCAGCTGCTAGGAACTGGACACAGCTTCTCTGAGAGCTGCCTGCAGGAGGATTTTAAAGCATGAAAATGTGAATTTTTATCATTGTATATATATCAGGATTGAAAATATTTAAAAGTGTATTCTTCTCTATGAGAAGGTTTGTTATGAATACAAGGTATATGGAAATGATTGCCAGCCTTCTCTTCCCTCAGTATTTCCTGCTGATAAGGCATTCTTGGCTTAGATTTGTCGTGTCGTCCATGCTCGATTCACAGCTAATGAGGTAATTCTCGAGCTGAGAATACATAAGCACTTTCCGAGTGAAATGGGAATATATGCCTTTTTAAGAGAGAAAAAGAAAACACATCCTTCCAGTTAAGAATATTAGTTTTCAGTATATGTATATACTAAAAAAATCAGATTTTATTTATGTTCTGAGAATTTTTTTCTGTGTAACACACACGCTCCTCTCCAAGTACTTTGGCCCACAGTCCGCACACCTTAGGCACACACTTAATATTGCCCATCAGAGTGGTCCCTCTGCAGCCAGGGAGACTCCTTACATGTAAAGTTAAGGACATTTTAGAAGTGTTTTCAATATCAGGGCCTGAAACTTTCAACTCCTGGTTAATAGTCTTAATATTCACTTTAGTTAAAGCATCACTGATGTAATAAAGGTATTTTTTCATAACATTTATCATTTTACTTTAAATAGTAAATAGAATTTTATTACTGTGTAATCTGATACTCCATCAAATAAATATATGAAACCATGGAAGCAGAATCTTCATTTAATGTATAGATTATATAGAACTATATCTCAGTCTTAAACACCTCGAAAAGCAATTGTTGCTAGAGTTTTGATGACAAACACATCACCAAAACCAGCTGTTAACCACTGACAAAAAGGAGTTTGTGTTTTATGTTGTAAGGGTTAGATCTTGTTCCAGAAATACTGTGTATCAAAATAATTCTGTACAGATATTTGGGGGATGTTTTGTCAAATACAAAGCATGTTATGCTGCTTAAAGTGTTTTCATGTGAATGATACATTGTAATGAAAATCTTGAGCCTTATGTTGATACGTTTAACCAGTTGTACTGACCAAAGCGACTTTGGGGATCACAATTAAATGGAAATGTTCTGCTTGATCTCAGATGTCTACATAAGTCTGCCATTCAGTGCCAACTCCTTGCCTTAACAAGCCTCCCATCTTGGAATGCTTTGCACTCAGCTACTGCCAAAACATACTTTGTCGTGCAAGTTTCCAAAACACCACAGCATGATCACCATCAGCAAGGAGAAGCTGTCTTCAAAACTGTCCCCAAGAACAATGACATAGAGCCACAAAAATTCTTTCTTTGAACAAAGTTAGTTTCCTTTAACAGGGAAGAAGTTGAGCTTCTTTGCCTTCATACATACAGAAAGTGAAGTTAAATCGTTACACAAATATTTGCAGCAGCAGCAACCACTTTTCACCAGTTAAGCTGGAGAACAGTATTACCCAAGCTACTACTGCAGCTACAGATAAAGATCTGCCTGAATTCCTTGCAATTAAACCACCTCACTATGTGACCAACAAATAGAACAAACTCACCATATTTCCCAGGACAGGAAATAGCATCTGGCAGAGCAGGAAGGTGGGATTGCCACTGGCAGATAACACATGTACCAGTATGGGACCACACCTTTGCAGCTGGCCCAGAGTAGCACACCAGTATTACTGATACTTCATGCAGAATTAAATCACTACAGTGTGTAAATAATTAAATGAGCAAGGGCTCACTATTTTTAAAATTATTTCATTAGTATGCTTTTATTACTCTTTATCATCATTACTGATGAGACATACTCGTGGTCTGAAAGAGCTTTAAGCAAGAACAGACCATCTTAAGTAGCTTCCCTTAGCAAACACAATAGGCCTGAGGTCCTCCTGCCCCCAGCATTCACAACGTGTCAGTAGTGGATTAGACTCATCATCAACATGAACTCCCCCCAAAATGAACTCCAAGATTCCCAAACAGACCACAAAGTCTTCTGAGCAACACTGGAATTGCCTGACACAGCTCCATGGCAGTGCACAAAGGCAAATTCGGAGCACTTCTGTTGTCTAGCTGCAAACACAGATGAGTGTTCAGGAGGAGTTGGACAGGAAGACTGGACATTAAAAAGGGCATTTTTTTTAGGGTGACAGTAGTATCACATCTCGCTCACCTGCCCCACAGTCCCGCTTAGGTTTAGCACCTTCCTCCAGTGCTGACCACAGACACAATACTGAACTACATTCCTCAGCCTCCCTGAGCTTATCAAGACTTCTAAAATAAGACTTCAAGTTTGAAGCGTCTAATTTGCCACATGGAGGTTAAAAGGTTATTTTCTTGCTAGGTGTTATGAGTAGTTACCATATACACAAAAGAGTTTCCTTTCTCACACATAAGTATCTCCCCTATATTCCCAAACCCCAGAGATTCATATCCCCTCAGAACAGCCCTTCACATCAGCATCCACATTCCTCAGTCCTTGGTGTTCACAGAAAATGTACTGATTCAAAAATTTATTATACCAGACTTGCGCCTCTCAGTCCCAGAGCTGGCAGTCCCCCTCCCTCTCTTCCAGCTGTCTGTCCTGCCTGCACACACCAGATCGCTGACCCCTTTCCATCCAGGGGCACTGCTGGACCTCCAAGCCCACAGCCAGACCCCAAGCCCCAGCCCCAACTCAGTTCAAGCCCCTGTCCTGTGGCAGACCCACCACAGGCAGGATGAGAGCCACTGTGTGTACCAGACAGCGGCTTCTGTGAAGATCTGCAGATTAGCTTGAATCTCTGATCCGTGGTAAATTAGCCTTATGAAAAGCTTAGGGAGTGGGATGTACTGTCAGAAGACTTGGGCTGTTTTAAATCAGGCTCACACATTCCTGCTGTCGGGAACACCCATGCTGCCTGACCTGAACTGGCGCTACAGGCCCAGCGCCAATGCACTAACAGGATCAATGTAACCTGCTATCTTTAAATGCCACAGCCAACATCCCAAGTCAGGAAGCTTTTGAGGTTTTCCTTCTGCTGCCAGACACAACAGCAAACCTGTTCCACTTAAGGCAGATTTACTATTAGAGCTACCAAATACCACCCAGCCTTTGCACTCCAGCTCTCTTCTAGACCTGCCAGCTTTACAGAAACCCAGTGAATCTCCTGCTTTGTGACACCAAAGGCAGCTCCACCCCTCATCTAAACTTTCCATTTGATCATTTATCCTTTACAACCCTTACAGCTCCTAGCCTAGTGGCTCTTTACAAAATCAGCCCTCAAAGCCAGGCAGCACACCTGGCAGGATTCAGCACTCATCCATGACCATCAGCCCCTCCCGCTCCAGAACCAGCCCCTCTGGAGATACCACAGCCCAAGGACTCCAGCACATCTGGGAACACCATGTCAACAGTAGTCACCTACAATACACACAGTTCCTGCAACCTGCCAACAAAACCAGCCCACATGCTTCTGCTTTCCTGTGCCCCAGTCCTAACCACAGTCATTATAGTTCTATAGCAATTCTGTGAATTCAAATTTAAGATACCACCTCAACATCAGTATTTTACCTCCCTTCACTTGGTTTTAGGATTGGGAGGGAACTTATCTTGTGTGGCCAAGCAAGTTTCCAATGCTATCTCTCTGATCTTGATCTCTAAATTCAGAGTAAACTGCTCCATTTGCTTTTTACCCCTCTCCATGACTACTTTCAAAATCCAGTATCTTATGGTATTATCAAGTAAGAGTAACTGTTGTGTTATCTGATCCTTATTCCTGTTTTATCCTCTAGTATTGTCAGAAAGGATTTACTTCTCTCTCAGTACATTTAAGGTTTTTAAAGATACTTATCTCCATCTATGAGAGTGGAAGTCACATGCCAGGTCTCAGCATTTGAGGTTAACTGCCAGTCAGTCACCTTGACCTTCCTTTGTAGTCAAGGGAAATAACCAGGCACCTTGGAAGGCTGATTCAACTCATTCTGATATTTATCTAACACAAGGCATATGAATGGCCCTGTGAGGCTGCGTATGTGTATTTCTTTCCACTGGATAGGAAGGGACTCAAAGTGAAAAATATGTTTTTGAATGTTTAATTGTAGGCTTTTAAATCAAGAAAAATCGATCTATCTAACCCATTGTTGTTCTTGAGCTTTCCTCTTGAATGCAACAGTTGAGCATTTCAATATGTGATTCATATGGAAGGCAAAACATCAGATGCTGCATTCACTGCCACTAATGATAATGATAAACAAAAAAATAATTTTCTAATGTCAAAAGGGGAGTGTATTTCATTAGTATCCTGTTTTGTATAACATCTCCTTTTGCTCCATCTCATGTGGATATCCCTTGAAAGGTTTCAAAGCTCTGAGCATCACATTTTAAGTATTTTTTCTCCAAGACATCTTATTTTCTTTTTTACTAAAACAAATCAATATGTTCACCAGAGACAAAAGCCAATTATTAAATGAGGAACATTCTGGAATAGGAAATAATACTTATTTTTGTTATAACCTAAAGAATAAATAGGCATCACTAAGCAACAGAAGTCAGTATTTTATTCAAATGGCAAACTGATCCAGAAAATTATATACATGCATGCTATATAAAAAAACAATGTTGAAATCACCAATATTTGAACTTGTCCCCAGTTTGAGAACAGTGTCCCAGGAACTTAACAGCTCTACAAAACACTACGGTTCTGACAATACCTAGAATTAATAACCTAATCTAATCAGAAGGAAAACACATTTAGTACATGGGATGGAAACCACCACCTCTCAAGCCTGGCACACCCCGATGGGGCAGATGTACACCCCTCCAGCAGTCTGGCCCTGCAGTGCTGAAGTCAATAGGAACTTTGTGAATCATTTCAGTGGAAACAGATTCTGTGATAACACAGGCCTCTGAGAGAAGGGCAGCAGTCCTTCCTGTATGAGTAAAGACAGAACACTGACGCAAGTATAAAGAATGAAAAGATGAGGTGGATACAGCCAAGCTCCTTCAAAATGAAAACATACCCTAGGGCATCTCACACATCCTTTTCCAGCTGGAGAAGATCTCTTGAAGAAATGTGTCCAAACCCCTCTCATGCTAACTCTTCCTATGGCTGACTAGATTGTACTAAGTTGCTAAGAGAAAGAAGACTAAGAAATGCTTCAAGTCTAATAATTTAAACTATCAAACCATATCGTAATCAAGTGCCTATCCTGTAAGCATTAAAATCTTTCTTTCTGAACTTAATGAAGAAATAAAAATATAGCATGATGATGTTTTACATTTCTTAAAATATTTACGTCACTGTAGTCCTGATTATTTTGAATACTCTGAAGATAGTAAAAGGTGTGATTTTGTGCGAATGTGTGCTCATGCAAGCACAGATCTAAAAATTCACACATGCAAAAAAACATTCAGGGAGAATCTTGCATAAATTAATGAAAACTTAGTATATTAGGGCAATTACATTTTTTTAGAAAAAAAACCTGTGCATATCCTCTTAAATAAAGATATTCTGGTATCAGACAAATAGAAAGTATGATTTGAGACAGTTTTTATGGAATGCATTTTCCACTGCAAAAACATTATACTTCTCATGCTACATTATTTTTTAAAAATGTGTTATTATGAAAAGTGCAAAGATTACTGATTTCAGAAGTTACACTTGTCTACAAAACTACCTATTATCATATAATTTTTTTTCTAAATCAAGTAAAAATTACATGTTCCCAAACTGAATTCTTCAGGAATTCCTCAGCTGACCATTATTTCCAGTACTGTTAGGATGTGATCATGTCTACCATGTCTCCAAGACAATGAAACAAGAGCAGTCTCAGCACAGAGTACATCAAAGAAACAGCCTGATGTCATTTCTCTGAACTCCCTGTGAGTGGAATCAACTGCCACCTTTCCCTGAATAAAAAAAAACAACATTAAAAAAAATTCATTATCCACCACTGCATCCAAAATCCAAAAAGGATAAAGGGAGACTCCAACAGTCCTCTCCTGGAAAACTGTTTTGTTTTTTTTTTCCCTAAGAGCATACTTTTAACGGCAGGTCAGAAGAATCAGGAAAAACAAATTGACTAGCCTCACTAGGAAAGCCCCAAATACAATACAATTCAGCCCTATTTCCTACTCCCACCATTCTACTTTTGGTGATGTCTGTAGTACAGCACACAAGATAAGGAAAGGCCAGTTTCAGTCACACTGTTCTTTCTTCTGGTGAAACATTTAGTTGTAAAACTAAGCATTGAGGGTCTTGTTTGGTAAAGCATTTCCTTTCATCTAATCAGGAAGTGTTCAACCCACTCACCGAGGAAAGCAACTTGATTTGGCTACAAATCAGATCTGTCCCACACAGATATATAAAATAATAATCCATCCCTGTTTCATAGGCAACTTTCTCATAGAACAAGTAATCTTAATGAAAATGAAGACTGTTAATAACAGAAAACAGCTCACACTCTTACTGGAAGAAAAATAATGTTAATTAATAGTGATTTAAATATTTTTTAACTGTCCCTTTTTCTTTTTGTGCTGGCTTTGGCTGGGATAGAGTTAATTTTCTTCAGAATTGCAAGTAGGGAGCTAGGCTTTGATTTTGTGCTGACAAGTGTTGATAACACACAGTTATTTTCATTATTGCTGAGCAGTGCTTGCACAGGGCCAAGACTTTGTCCTGGTCCTCATCCCACCCCACCAGTGAGAACACTGGGGATGGCAAGAACCTCGGAGAAGACAAGCCAGAACAGCTGACCCCAACTGACCAGAGGGATACCCTACCCCACAGCACAACACACAGAACTGGGGAAAGAAGGAGGAAGGGAAAGGGAAGACATTCAGAGTGTCTTTCCAAGTCACAAGTGATGTAGCCCTACTTTCCTGGGGATGGCTGAACACCTGCCTGCTCACGGGAACTGGTGGGTGAATCCCTTGTTTTGCTTTGCTTCCATGTGCAGCTTCTGCTTTCCCTACTAGGCTGTCTCCATCTCAGCCCATGAGTTCTTTCACTTTTACTCTTCCAATTCTCTCCTCCATTCCACCAGAAGCCAGTCAGCTGTATGGGGCTGAGCTGCCAGCTGGGGATAAACCACAGTACATTTACAGCTTAAATAAACGTTTCCTAATTACTGGGAAAATGTACACATTAACTTGTAAAATTATGAAATATACAAAGATGAAAGCAGATGTTAGAATGCAGTTTTAAGCATTTCAACATTACATTTGTTCATAACAATTTAGAATTTTTAGAATCAACTCTTGGCTTTCTTTTTGAAAAATACAGATGGAACAACTCAGCTCATTGATTTTTTTAATTAGTGAAAGAAAGATAACTTCAATTATTTGACTTTTATAGGCTACCATTTAATAAAAAAAGAACAAACTCAAAGCAAGCAAAATACAGTAAATAACAGCAGTTCTGACAACCCATGAGGCTGCCCTACCGGGCCCTGATGAAAAGGGTTTCATCAGGAGTTGCAGGACAATTGTCCTGCTCAGTAACAGTCTCTACTGTGCCTGAAGCAGACACAATCACCATCTTTTTAGCTGCTGAAAGAGCTTTCTCCTTCTCTGCAATGGCAGCACACACTGCCACAATTTCATCACTTTCAAAGTCATAGTCTGGGATTGACTCTTGTACAAGCTCTTTTCCTTTTGCCAGTGCTTGCCCTGACTCAGTCTTTGTGGCTCTCTGCTGTTCTTGTAGTTTTCTTGCCCAGGAAAGGTCTTCTTTCCATACTTCAGGGTTCATTGGAAAGATGTGTAAGGATACCTGGAAACTTCGGATTGCCTATAAGCAGAACAGGGAAGAAACAAAGATGGAACACTTTAAAGGCTACCTTTTTTATAAAAATTGACAACAACAAAAAGATTATATATGTATCATTTGAGCAAAGCCAAAAGCCATTTTACTCCTGTCTTTATTGGAGCAATCTTCCCTCATCTTGGTTCAATAGCAGCCTCACCCCCAAGCAATTTTGTCTGAAAGGACAAAAATGCATTAATAAGATAGGTACTTGTCAATGAAAAACAATATTGTTATTAAGAAGGTAAAAGGAAAAACTATGTTTTGGATGATTTCCTATTCCACTTTCATCATCAGATGTACATAAAGGCAAAAGCAGACAGATATGGTTTAAAGAAATACAGAAAAGCAATGACTGGAATTTGAAATATCACTCGTATTTCTGCCTTTAAATTAGAATGCAGTCATTTCACATACAGACCTAATACTACACTAATACTAGCCACATGGTAAACAGTTTCTGGAACAGGTATGTGGTTATAATAACACATAAGAAATGCACAGAAGGAGCCAAATAAACTCCAAACTTTGAGAGAATAACTTCTTTAATCTTATAAACAATGTAATATTAGTAGAAGTAAGTGTAGTTAGTGATGCTTCTCCTTTCTTTTGATTCAACTGGGAAAATATTCACAAATGCAAATCCTCAACTGGGAAGTTGTGAAATTAGAATCAAAGAAGTGTGACTATCTAAAATAAGAAGAGGTTGATACAATACTAGAAAAAAGCTACACCAAGAATTACAACTGTATTGACTTTTAGTTATATTAACAGTGATCAAGGCTGAACCTACCTCCTCAAACTCAGGTACCTGTATACAAAAGCATGAGTGTATTTCATGTTTATGAATGTACAGTGAGTTATGAAAATGGGTCACTTTAGTGACCAAACTCTTTTATGACATATACAGAAGCCCTCCTGTAAGATGGGAAAACTGTGATGGTATGGATTGGGAAGATATTTGGGAAGAGTTCTGGCAACTCAAATATTAAAACTTTAAAGACGTATGGTAAATCAGAGTTTTCATATTCTGTTGTAGTTTATAGATACTTAAAGCATGTCAATTAATTCAGAAAATCACAATTTTCTTCTGCACTGACAGAAACTGATAGTTCATCCTTCTGACAGCACAGATGAATATATGGACTCCATATGATGGGAACTCAGAAGAGAGATACAAAATCAGATTTAAGACATACTGTTGTAAGATGTAGCCTTTCAAATCCAGACAGAAAAAAAAAAGCTTGATTATTGTCCACAGCCAGCTATGAAGTATAGAAGCACGTTGAACTTTATACAGAAGAAGAACTGAAGTTTAGTTCTTGTAGAATAGTGTCACTTTATTCAATTTTGCTAGGTTTTAATTTTCAGGGACACATGAACAACAATTAAACACTAAATGCTTATTTTTGTATTTCTGTTGAAAACAAAATATAAACAAACACCATCTGCTTTTAAGCTTTCCATGAAAGAGGCCCCCTAATTAAAACCTGTCTATATAGTTATGTTCATGCACAATAAATAACATTTGGTAAGAGTCAAAGCTGCTCTGATGATTCATACAATGCAGCATACAGCATAAAAAATATCATCTTAGTAAATATATTAGAAAAGTTTTTGTGCTTGACTTTTTTATAAAGAAACAACAAAATACTAGAGCAAATTTTTAAGTGCTGCAAAAGATCAGAAGGATTAACTTTAAAGCAGAGATATAAAACTGAAAACTTGTCATCCATTTAAAATTTTATGTTGCACTGGAACAGTGCCCAAAGCCACTAATTTCTACTAAGACAGAAGAAAAGAATGGTGGTACTTTTTATTCGTGCCCTAATGGAGATGTAAATCTTCTCCAGTTGCCTGTCACACTGTAGTAAAAGACACTGACACTACATTTAATCAGCATTTCTAGCTTCATTTTAAAGAGGAGCTGTGATTTTAGGGACCCTGCCTATAAGGACAACAGGACTTTAAATCAGTACAGTCATGTATCTGCTTTTTCTTCTGTAGGGATGTGCAATGTAAAACCTTCTGCGAGACTTTCTTCCTCGTGGAATTACAGCATTTGAAAAACCTGTGTTTTTGAATTATCTTACATTTTTTCTCACTACATAACATTCTGTAGCAAAGAATCTTCCATTTGTCCCATGAATAGAGTCTCCTCTGCTAGTTTGCAGTCTTAAAATGTGAAGGGTAATTCTGATTAGACTGAAGTTATTTTACAGATTTCTCCAACATGTGGATTTAGTAACTGTCAGTATACAGAAACCCCCCAAAAAAGCCAGGTGAGAGTTTTAAGAGGTTGTATCTGCTACCAAAGTATGCGTTAGGCATTTATGTTACACGGAGCTGATGCTTTCTGACTTGTTTCAAATGATGTCTAACAGTGAAGTAAGTGAACTTTTTCTGTGTTAAATTATCTTTAATATGGAAATAATTTTTTTTGTATGTTTTTATAACACTCAGCATAGTCTTTGGGCATGCTGTGGGTGAGAGGCTGGACATGCCCCAGCCATGGCACTCACAGCCCAGAGAGCCAAACGTGTCCTGGGCTGCATCCAGAGCCCCATGGGCAGCAGGGCAGGGAGGGGATTCTGCCCCTCTGCTCTGCTCTGCTGAGACCCACCTGGAGCACTGCATCCAGAGCTGGGGCCCAGCACAGGAGGGACAGGGACCTGCTGGAGCAAGTCCAGAGGAGATAACAAAGAGGATCGGAGGCTGTCCAGCCTGGAGATAGAAGGGTTCAGTGACACCTTACAGCAGCCTCCCAATACCTGTAAGGGACCCACAAAAGAGCTGGAGAAGGACTTTTACAAGGACATGCAGTGATGGAACAAGAGGTAACGACTTTAAACTGAAAAAGGGTAGATTAAGGCTAGATGTAAGAAATGTTTACAGTGAGGTTACTGAGGTACTCTAACAGATTGCCCAGAGAGATAGTTAATGCCCCAGCCGTGGACATATTTAAGCCCAGGCTGGACAGGGCTCTGAGCAACCTGGTCTAGTTGAAGATGTCCTGGCTGACTGCAGGGGGTTGGACTAGAGGACCTTTGCCTTCCCTTCCAAACCCCTGCAAGGCTGCTGTATGTTCTGCTGAAGTCACTGCTTCAGGCTGCCTCTAACAGACAGACCTCTTACACTGTGCTCTACTAGATGCAAGGATATGATCCATGATGACCAAGGAAACAAAAAACCACAAAAATAAATTCCATCCTAGAAATTTACACATTTAGCCTAAGAAAATAAAGCTTAAGTGCTATCAGTACTTTCACCTTGCAAATCAGGAAAATCCAAGAAAACATTTACTTCTTCATTACCAAATCATACTGCCAAAATTATTACATGAATTTTAAAACAATGGTCAAATAAAATTTCTTCAATATCCCTGTCTGTCTTATGCTGTGCATCAAATTTAGCTAAAGCTTTCAATTACATGGTCTTGATGTTGAGAAATGCACTCCCCAGAAGTCCTGAGCATCTTACAAAGGTAACTAAGAGGAGGTGTCAGCTAATCAGCCACAATCACTTGCAAAAACAGAGTATCAGTGGCAAAACTGTAGCTGAAAAGAGCATTTAAACCTCTGGAGACTTGCTTGCCCTTCAGCTCTCTTGATGGAAAATAAAAATCACGTCTGACAAGAAGATCTTTTTTGTATATTTATGATTTCCAACAGTGGTTAGAAAAGAAAAAAGGGTTACTCAATAGTAGGTGGAGAGGGCAGGATTAACACAGGACCTTCCTGTGGAAGTTTATATTCCTGGCTATTACCTCAATGCCTCAGCAGGATTGATTAAAGCTGTTGAAAAGAATTTAACAGAGCCCCACTTTAAATGAATAACCATGGTATTTTCTCTCTTAACTTAGCATTTCCTAAATACTTTGACTTTTCAGTGGAAAGCCAGCCACAAATTTCCTTTTTATTACCAAAATACTGTTTCTAAATGCTAACATTTGTAACATGTTGAAAAAATATCTCAAATTCAGACTAGTTACTTTAATTAGCTGCATTCCAATAAAACACAGACATTTCCCTCTTTGGGAGTACAAAACTCCCATCTTTATCTATAAGACCTAAAACTATTTATTTCAAGAGAGATTAAAGGAAAGGGCTGATCTGAGGACGCATGTTGTCAAGGCATGATTCTTCCAATAAATTGTTGTGTCATACGTAAAGACTGCTAAAGCACTAACTACTTAGCAGGAATACAGGAGACCTTCACATCCTTCAAAACATGAAACAAAACCCATGCACAACTGGTGCGTATTTACACATCTACCTTCTCAATTTCATGATCCTCAGTATGCCAGGTTTGACAGTGACCCAGAATGGGGCAAAGCTAAAGTCAAAGAACCATAGAATGGCTGAGGTTGGCCAGGGCCTCCTGAGTTCACCTGGGCCAAGCCCCTGCTCAAGCAGGGCCACCTGAGCTGGCTGCCCATGACCATGTCACAGGGCTGATGAACTTCTCCACATGGGCGACTCAGTGCTTTCAATTGGTTCTTGATTTTATTTGTGATTATTTTGGTTTTTCTTTTTTTTCCCCCATGATTAATCAAAGCATAGGGCTCACCCCGTCTCATGGGAGGAACTGCTCTAATGAAGCTATTAGTGTGAAATTGTTAACTGGTTAAGATGTCATCAGCAGAACAGGAGATGTAATTTGTAAAACCAAGTATTTGCAGTGAAATGAGAGAAATACTGCAAGCCTGACTGTATTTCTACATTTACTACATTCACATTGCAGGTTTACTCAAGTGTGCTCTGCACACTGATTTGTAGAATTTAAGGAATTTCTGCCTTTACAGAAATAAAGTTCTCCTAGCTTACATTTAAGTATTACTATTGAATTACCTTATTTTGTAAAAATTCAGGGGAAAATAAAGAGCAAACAAGTTACCTCATTCTTTTCATCACAAGTCTGACAAAAATTAAATCCAAGCAAATCTTTCTTTCTTTCTTTCATTATTACACAGCTCATAACATACATTAGATTTGTTTCTAATTTGTTGGAAGCAGCATTTTAGACCTGGGAAACTTCAAATTAAAAGACAGTAAATTGGTTTTTTTTCCCTAAGAAAAAATGCATCATTCATTGTGAATAAAAGTACTCACAACAGATCACTTAGCAGGGTGTGGGTAATGAAGATAGATGTTGGTGGGAGAAAAATGAAACAAAGTAACAGAAGAAGTTTTTTCAGAAGGGTAGTAATTCCCACATCTCAAAAAAAATACTAAAACCTTGATATTTATGCTTTATTAATTTTTCCTTGTAAAAAATATGATACAGGGAAAAAATAGAAAATCATGGCAATGTGGAAAAAAGATAATTATGACTTAAACCACTTGGTCAAGAAGATTCCACAAGTTCAATAACTGTGAATTCATTTCTTACTTTAAAATTCCTTTAGTCTTAACCTCTTAATATTCCTTAAAAATAGCTTGGTTCAAAAAAAATAAAACAATCAACATTATTTGCATTTTAGAACACCCCAGTTTTCTGTATGTGAGAACATATTTATCAGAAGGCAGTTCAACCTACAGAGGGAAAGGCAATGAAGTATGAACACGCAGTACCAAAGCACTGGAGACAACAACAGGAGCTTCCCGACCTCAGACTCCCTACTCAGAGACAATCAAAACACTAAGAGGGCAAACTACCTGTGATAACCTCTCCTCCCTCCCTCTTCACCACAGCAAGGTCAATTTAAGAATTACAGGAGCACCTAGAGCAGTGCTTCAGATGAAGGAAGTGCTTTGATGCCAATCTCTGATTATTCCCACTTAAAATGCTTTGCTTTGCATCTGAATATTCTCAGATACATAAATTAGATCCCTTTCTAATTAAGCTCAACAATGCACTATAACAGAGCAACTGAAGTGCTACTCTAATATGAAACAAAATTTAGACAATATGAACACTAGGTTCCCAGCACTCAAGATATCCAGTCCCACTGGTGTTTCACAATTTGTCTGTGCAGAAAAATCTTACAGGATGTGGTGAATCAACCTGCTGGGTGTAACCAGTACAGGTGTATTACTATTTATAACTGATATTATAGCAACTGTAGCATTTTTTACAGAAGAAACAGCATCAGTTATTTAGGATCTTTGAAGGAAATAAAACTGTAATTTTCCTGAGACTAGTACATTTAAAATTCTCAGGCATAAGTTACAGTGATAGTTTCATACACTTAAAAGGAAAGGACACAGACAGACCAGACCATCTACCCTTACATCCTACACCACAAAAGCCATGGAATGTTACCACTGCTGAAATGCAGATATGCATGAATTTATGAGAGATATTGCATATTACTGCAGCAACAAAGGGAGCACACTGCATATCTATAACACACAGCTTCTTAGGTTTTGTCTAACAGGACTGGAGCACCTCTCCAGAGAAGATGGGCTGAGAAAGTTGGGACTGTTCAGGCTGGAGAGGAGCAGGTTGTGTTGAAACCTCATAGCAACCTGCCAGTATCTGATGGGGAGTTACAGGGAAGCTGGAGAGGGACTCTGTCAGGAACTATAGAGACAGGACAAGGAACAATGAGTACAAAGTGAAAGAGCAGAAATTTAGGTATTAGGAAGATATTCTTTGTTGTGAAAGTGCTGAGACTCCGGAACAGAGAAGCTGTAGGTGCCCCGTCTCTGGGCATGTTCAAGGTCAGGCTGGATGTGGCCTTGAGTAACCTGGTGCAGGGGAATGTGTGCCTGCCCATGGCACAGTGGGGCTGGAATTAGATGAAGGATCACTCCAACCCAAACCATTCTATGACTCTAGGTGATTCACATAGCTTGTGTTTCTTTTGGTTGGTTTGGGGTTTTGAGCACAGCTTCTTATTACATTTAAAAAATTAATTTTGCATGAACTGTTAACCTCTATCAAAAAAACCCTATAATTTTTTTAATTCTTGGAAACTGTTTAGACCACACATTGTAACTTTGAAAAAACACTCTAAATGACCAGCAGAATTATTTGCATCAGAACAGAAAACAGCTACTTCTATTTAAAATACAACCAATATAATTATTAATCTAAGAGGTCATGATGCATTGTTTTTCTAATGGACCTCTGTGGATGTGACTGAATTTGAAAGTTCACTGGTTGTATTTTCACAGAAACTAGCAGAAAACTATTATATTCCAGGGGAAAAAGATGCATTTCACCTACTGCAGAGCATCCCTGGCTTTTTGCTCTCTTATTAAATGAAGAAGCAACTTCAGCCACCATTTGAGGTCAGAGAGGCAGAGGAAAGCAGGAATGAGCTTTACTTGCTGAATATTATATATAAAAATATATAAAAATATATATTTATAAATATATATATTTATAACATTATTTGCTGCATAAGCAGGACGCAAGGAAAACAAGCTATCAGAATTTTATCAGCATCAGGTATAAAAACTGAGCCTGAATAATCAGCTGATCCTTGGACTTGGCACTACCCTCTTTAAACTAAGGTGAGCTGCACTGTAACAGAACAACACACAGAATGCAATATGTGCAGTTATATCAGCATAACTGTTCTACTACATAAAGCCACCACATAAATATAGTATATGACACAAAAGTCTTGGAGCTAGACAGGTCTTCCACAAGTCCAGCAACAAAACCACGCAGGAAGCATTTGTGAAATACAATAAAGCAGAGGAAACACTGGAGATAAATAATAATGATCTTTTTCCTTGTCTGTGTTCAAGGATATACATAAGGACATACAGCAACCTTGGTATTTCTGCACTTTCCTTCTCACACACAATTAATTGTTATCCTACCAGCGCTATCTCTCCTAATCCAAGCTGGGCACGTCCCAAAGTCTGCCAGGCATCCCAGGAACGTGGGTTTCTCTGGACAGCCATTTCTGCTGCATGCACTGCTGGGAACATTTCATGTAAAGACATCAGGACCTGCATCAGAAATAGAAGAAGAAGGAAGAAAAATAAGCAAAACTAAAAATAAATTTAAGTTTTCTGGGATTACCCTGGCAACAACCACTGCTTCAATAACTAAGGACTGGATTAATTTTACCCAGTATCATTTAGTTAAAAGTTAGTTGTCTGACCTCAGATAGTCACCCAGACTCATTTCAATCCCCACACAGAGCAACAAGCATGCGAGAGGATGATTCACCCAAACTATTTAAGCAGCTCTATTAGAAGTAGATTAACTGCTTCTGAAAGTGCCTCTCCTTGTGAACAAACCCTACACACTATACAAGCACAACAGAATACTCAGGAGGACAAACACACAGAGAACTAAACATAGTAAATGTGCAGGTACTGTTGAAAAACTCCTGGACTGTATTTATTTTTTTTAATAGAGAACTGTGATCTACCAGAAACAGCACAGTATGCATGATATAATTATAGAAACAATCCCTGTAACTCAGCATGGAAACATACCTTAACAATGACTGCTCTATTTAGAAAACAAGCAATCTGAAGAGCCTAACTTAGACATGAAGTCACCTACATTAAGTAAGGAAAAAAGTGGTTTCTGAATGTGAAAATCTCTGTTACTCAACAGTTACCACAGGATTATTCTTCTTGCATTGAATCTCCATAACTACGACAATAAATCACAGTTAGCAATACACAATGTGGCTCAAAGCTTGCCTTATGTTTCCAATACCACCATGAGACTGGCATATCACCTGAAGACCTGCATCACTCTGAGATCATGATTTCAGACACCCACATGCTATGGTGATAGATACCAATGTAAGAAACAAATGACAACTGCATTCCTGCAGTATGATGAGAATGTCAACCACAAGGGTTAGACTCATGTGTGGGCAACCACTTTCATCCCAACTGACCACAACTATGATGAATAATATTAGAACACATCAGGACTACTGCTTAAGTTCAAAACAGATTTATTTAACCTTACAGTTTTATGATATATTAAACAGATAAATATGAGTGTGGAGCAGAGGAAGATTCAAATGGGATGATCTTGAGTATTTACTCTAATTAACAAATAGTACATGCACAACATAGATATAAGCAGTACATTAAAAAGAGGAGGAGGGAAAGGGGAAGGCAAAGATTTACTATAGAAAGCAACCCTGGACTGAAAAAAAACAAGAAACATCATAAGCATAGCTTATGAACAACTCTTTGGATTGATACTTCTGCTGCTCTAGTATGACTAAATTTTTCTAAAGACTAGTCATATGGTTTCACTTTAATTCCATTCAATAGACTGAATCCAGAAGTACCTAAAAATCTTTAAAAAACAATATACAGCAGTTTATCATCTTCCTATTTTTCCTGCTCAATGACTGTAGCTCTCAATGACTGCATTTTGTATCAAAGTCTCTGATGAATGTCACGTGTTTTTCCAAAACTTTCAGATGAACTACATTTGTATGGGAAGTTTCCCTTATCTGCAGCAAATGTGTGAAGTGAATCAAACTGCTACTAATGGATAGGTATACATCCTACCAAGATGAAGGGATTCTGCATCTATCAGCTATATTCTATATCAGTGTCTTAATGTATTTATTTTCATAAGAGAAAACAAATCCAAGCATACACTCACAGGAACATTTTTATGCGTCCCAAGTATTATTTCCTTCTAGTACTTTCTACTGCAAACTAATCACAAAACATCCGTCTAAGTACTGAGGAAATCTTTTGTAGTGCTTAATGAATTTTACTGGTTTGTTTACAGAATTATTACCTCACTAATAAAGGCAATTATTCCACTTTCATCTATTTCCAGTATCATCTATATTATTCGACTATTCATCTATTATGACTACTGTGTGTACCAGAATAAACAGCTGCTAAAAAAATGCTCTTCCAGATCATGTAGTAATTACTTTGCTCCTAGTAACTTCAACATTAGATTCTCAAAAAATATTCAAACCAACACATCTTTGAATGTATATGCATTTTTATCAAAATCAGACCGTTTTTTCAGTTATTAATAAAATGACTCAGCTACACTTGTCAGTCAGTATAATGAATATACTTATTAATGCACACTATTTTCCTACACTTTTTTTTCAGGTGAAGAGGTCATCAAAATGAACCTACAATGGTAGACATGAATGTGTGCAGCCTTGTGTTGTGTTAGTCTACCTGTATATCATTATCACTTTAATAAAACACCTCTGCATGCTCTTTGGAAAATGAACCAGCAAACCAGCTATTCCACACCCAAAAAAACATACTGAACAAGGAACAAAAAACACTGCTAGCACAAAGATTTCCTGTGCACAGATTAAGTGGTATTCAGTCCTTCTGGGGTAGGGCCACATGGGCAAGACAAAGCTGAACAGGAACCACATGCGTATCATATGTGTGTATACGTATGTATATACACATACACACATGAATAACATATATATGTAGTGTACATATAAAGTGATGTGTGCATATATAGTGACATATACATACAGTGATAATAGTTTATCAGAAAACATTCTTAAAACTAATCCAAAAACTAGGGAAAAACACGAAGCAGAAAACACATCTCAAGACTCACTGCACACACACACAAATACACACACAGATATGTGTTAAAGAGTGACTGGAGGGAAATGTCTTATAAAGATGTTCAGTAAGTGGATTTTCAATTTTATTCCAATAAATTTATCCTTATTACATGCTTTAAAACAAAAACTATCCATGTCCTATAATAACTTAGTTTAACAGATCTAGCTTTAGAAAAAGTCCTACAAGAGAGTTTAGAAGAATTAGAAGAACTCAGAGGCAAAATAAACAACTGAAAACAGCAACTCTCATCAGGAGACTGACCAAGCATTAGAAATCAAAGCAGCAGAGTGATCCATCCTGTTCTGCTCACAACATTTTGGAAGTGCCATGAATCTGAGTAAGTTCTAGTTTTAAATAAACTCAGTGGATTGAGGCTGTGTTCCTATATATAGATACATTCCACTTCCAGTGAAACTGACCCAATTCCTTTTTCCATCCAGTAACCTATTTCAAAATACAGATAAATAAAATTCATCCTACCCATAAGTAGTTTACATTTATCCATGCTCTAAAGCAATTATCATTGCACCACACAGAAATGTTTTTTGGCAACTTAGATTTCTGGAGTTCACACTAACGTTTTGACAGTTCACTCTTCTGAGTACGCATCTCAATTTAAGAAAAATTAAAAATAATCAGCACTTACTAGGTGATTTGTTATAATCTAAATTTGGGATACCAAGTCTGGTCATGCCTTAGAAAACTCATAATTTCTTAGTCACTGAGTTCAACATTAAGAAAACCTTTAAAAGAGGGGAAATGGAATTATTTGAATATGATGGGTTCCATACATAAAAACAAAGAAGAGGCTAAGAAATCCTGGTCCTATTCAATGAATGTAAATCGACCATGCAGCATTGTAGGAAACTAGATTTTCATACAGCTGATAACAAAACATCCCAAAAAAATATTAAAAGGAACTTAACTCAATGGCTTACATTTACATTTACTTTTGTCTAAATATATAAAACTGTATTGTGTACTTTAAAAATTCTCTCATAGTTGCATAATTATTTGAGATCTGAGGCACAAGTGTCACAAGATAAGCAACAGGAACTACGTGAATTCTCAAGCATAGTACTGAATAGCAGCAAGTCTGGCTCCCAAGAGGGTTTGTTATATAATACCACAATGCATCAATTCCTTTGATATCCCTCTTCATCCAACAATGTCCCATATGGTACAGTGTCCAAAGGTTAAGATAAAAAAATCAAAGAGTCCAAGTCTTTTCCTCCATCTTCATAATTCAAAGCAGTAACAAAATAATCCAGCCAATATTTAAGGAATTCAGCTCACAACTAATTTCAAGCAGTCTTAGTGGCTGCATTAATATAGGCAGTCTTTATACATTCCTTTGAATATACTTACATTACTACTTACCTAATACCAGAATCAACACTAGGCTGCTGTTGTTCAACAAAAATGCAAAAACTAACTTGCATAAACATTTACTTTCCATTGTATTGTCCAAATATTGTTCTTGCAATGGGGAAATAGCTTAGGCTGGTGATGAAAGTATCAAGCATGTATACTGACAGATCTTGCATGCAAATAAAAGTGTACCTCTAACCTCTCAAAAACCATAAAAATCTGTTTTTAAGTGAATCAAAGAGTAGCTGAGAGACATGGAAAAAACTCTCATCAAATTCTATGGTTTTTTGAAGCAATTGAGCAATTCCACAGTTCCCATGTGATTTTCTGGAAATAACACTTATTTCAAGTATCTTTGACAACTAGAAACTTGAAACACTATTTCTGCTCTTCAAAAGAACCAAAAGACATTTTTCCTACATCTGTTAAAATACAGATCTTTGAGAAGTCACCACAAGCACTCACAGATTCTTACAGTGCCATTAACATATTTATTGGAGCTGCATATTAAACAATGCAGTATCGAAAATGTTAAGTTTGCTATGGAGAAAGGAAGTACGGAAGAATGGAGAAGCTGCTGTGTAATCCAACATAAGGTTACTCTAATAAACTTAAGGATATAAGACAGATGCTTAAGCCTGCGCACAAAAACCCCACTGCATCTTCCAATGTTAATTCTCAAACAGTTACTTCATGAACAGACATTTTCTCACTGATAGAAAATTAATATAGGCCATAAAGAATCTTTGCATATTGTACTAAGTCAATCCTAACATGAATCTCCTCCTCTAATAGGTGACACACACAGCAAGAGAGGGATTTTTATAGACCCAGTGTTGGTCAAGGCCTTGCTGAAGTTGGTATACAGTTCTTCTGAAATATTTTCACTGAGCTACACTGTAATAGCTGCAGTATTTCTGCTGATATGCTGGACTGGAATAACACAGTCAGCTCTAAGACAGTATCCTTTAAATACTGGCCACAGTATTTTTTTAATTAATTATGTATTTATATTTTGGCAAAAAGTAGATTTTTCTACAGCTCTAATCAGTGCTGTTAGAAGTACAAAGGTATCAAATTACACATTCTACTAAACAGCTTCCAGTAAGCATAAGTCACACTGCAAAAAAAAAATCTGTAATAATTATTTGCATGCATAAAAGAGATGTTACCAACTGAAACAACGTTTTATTAAAAAGATTCAAGAACTAGTTTTATGAATGTATATTTTGTACACCAGTTTTTCTTGTATTCTCATTCACGTTCTCATCAACAAGTGTTATGCAGTACGAGAAAGTGAAATCAAAAAGAAATGGTGCAACTGCCCAGAACTGCTCTCTTTTTCCATAAAGAAAGCAAGGGCATGGTGGAAGCAGAGGCCTGGGTTCCTTTGTTTTTTCATCTTTCATTACTTTCTAATTGTTTCATTAGGCAAGGACAGATAATTCACAAGATGAATCAGACTCACACAGCTGTTTCTCAGCTCCTCTTGGTCAGCAGAAAAGCTGTGTGCCTCTAGCTCATCTTTGCCACTTTGCTGAAACACAGCGACTAGGTAGCCAAGTAATCAACAATCTCTCAGGTATTGCAACTGGAACGCAGAGTTATAATCAGCACCTCTTTGGATAATTCACTGCATCATAGCTCAGATCCAGGTAAGCTTACATACTTCACAGCTCTGCTGGTATTTTCAGTGTGAAAATATTTAATTTTGGTATAATTTCAATTAAATAGAATGCTTTTGGGGATCTATCTCAAATTCTTGTATTCACATAAGACTATAATAAAGAATAGTTACCAGGGAGCTCTTCACTAATTTCTCCCCCTGAGCAGAACTGTCCTGAAATTTTTAACAGCTTTCTTTAGAACAGAGTTAAATCTTTACACTATGATAATAAAATTCACCAATTGCATCTTCATGTCTTAGCAGACCTTCTTTACTAGTTAAGTCAAAAATTAAACATATAAAGGAACTGCTATGTAAGTTAACACCCTCTACAGCAATCTGGAGTGCTGCTAATTAAAGCAGAATTGTATTATCCTGTGTCTTCTAAAAATGCATAATCAGGATTTGAAATTCCTTAATACTTAGCTTCACAGATGTCAGAAATTTACACGGGAACAGAAGGCATTGAAACAAATTTCTTAAAGAAAAATCCTTCAACCACTTCTAAACACAGAGAAGTCCCAGAGCCAAAGTTTGCTGGAGCCTGGGCAAAGGACCAGCAGAGTGGTATTGCTACATGCTTGTGCCACTGGTGAAACTCTTTTCCAGACATTCCACTAGACAGATGGAAGTCCTTTACACTAACACTTCTGGAAAGACAACAACACACTTCTCCCAAAACAGTTTAAAGAAAAACCATGAAGCCATGAAGTATCTCTCAAACCAAATGCAAAACCCAGTAAGATCCAAACCTTCTGCAGCTATATAAAACAAAAGCATTCTTCAGTATTACTGCATTGGAATGAAGTTATGATTATTCTATTAATTCTTTTGCAGAATCAAACTTTCTTCACTTCACTAGACAAGACGACTGTGAGGAGAAAATGTGGTAATATCCATTAGAAAAAGCAGCCACCACACGTTGGGAAACAACCAGCACTGGTTCTTGGGGTTTGCTGGGGTTTGGGGGTTTTTAGCTTCTTCTTTGGGGAGGTAGGGGTGTTTGGGTCTCGATTGGGTTTTTTACACAATAAAAGAGTAATAACAGAGATTTTGAAACTAAACAGTATAGTAAACTTCCTACAAGTTATGTGACACATTCATCTAATTTTTTTTTCGTTTCCTCTCTTCTTCAAACAATGTATTTTTTCAAGAGTGCTTGCTGAAACTAAATAGGCACAAGTCTAAAGGGCCTGTTAAGTTGCTTCCTAATATCTGGAGGGCTCCTATGGGAGCCACAAGAAAGCTGGAGTGGGACTTTTTACATAGGCATGTAGTGATAGGACAAGGGGGAACAGCTTCAAACTGAAAGACAGCAGGTTTAGATCAGATATTACGAAGCCTTATACATGACTGATTTATCAGTAACACTTGATACAAAACTAGATTGAAGCAAACCATCTGCATAGTACTCGTGTTTTGTATTGACAGTAGACAGTACTTAGCCCAACCTTTAGAAAGAACAGGCAGATTTTTAATGGTCAGATTCACTAATCTATCACACTAAAGCTCTCCTTGATCCCTCCAATATAGTTTTTTAAGTATTTCCATTTTTTCCCCCACAATGTTGCATACTAATTCACAACGCAACAAAGATGTTTACTGTGACTGGCTGGGATAACAGCATTATTCCAATTTGTGTTAAAAGACACTCTGGTGGTTGGTAAAAATAAAATAGCCAAATTGTGTTGTAGTCCCTGCACACAAAAACTAAACAATTTGTTTACAGTATCTGTTCACTGTATCTGTTCACAAATACAATGTTTTCTTTTCTAATTTCTGAACAGCCAAAGAATTGTCATGCTTTACCTGTGATTTCATCTCATAAAGTGTAGCATCCTCTGGAGTTAACTGAAGCGCTTCATCCCACTTGACAAGAGCCTCTCTGTACCTGTAATTAAAACAGTATTACAGAGTCAACATATTTAAAGGGACTGGATATTTCTTTTTATATCCTGACATTGCCCCAAATAAGTGCCATGGCATATGATTAGTATTAATTATCTTTCTAATTACTTACGCATATGACATTTTGAACTGTTTTCAGGAACTGGGTATTTTTTGTTCTGAGCAAATGGATGCCAAGTACTACTATAGAACTGACCTCAAGTGAATGTACAAGGCAACATTGGAAACCTGAGGCAAAGCTTAATGACTTAAAACTAGAAATCTTGAACTGAGTCTAATTTCCCTCATAGTAAAAATCATCCTTAGCCAGGCATAAAGAAATATATTCTGAACACAAAATTCCATGATATAGTCATAATTTAGAATTTTCATTCTAAAAAGCCTGTATTTTTGTACTGTAAGATAATGTAAGAATCTAAAGACATATAAACAATTTTGGTACACAATATAAGAAGTAAGCTGAAAGTAAACAGCTACACTGAAATGACTATTTGGGAAAGCATACACTACATTGCTCTTTTCTAGGAAAAAGAACAAGACAGAAGAGTTGACCTAAACCAATAAAAAGTAGCTTTTTGTCTTGAACAATGAGGTAAAACTTGAACCACAAGGAAGAACTGTAACAGAATAGTGAGATGCAATTACAGATGTGCAGTCTTTCAGCCATAAAAGTGGCCTCTCATTAACATTAATGAGACTGTGGGGTTATCACATCTTCTGTGAAGCTTCATAATCCACATTTGTTATGGAACTGTGTGGGAACGCCTGTATTTATATTAATTACGCTGTAAAGGTATGAAAACAGTTACTATTGGGAGATACATGTGCTTCAATTTTAATATAGTATAGGTAAAACTACAGCACTTTTCACACACCCTTCATACGAAACAGTTTTTATCTTTCCCTACTCCCCATTCTTCCTTCCCTTTCCTTTCTCCAGTTTTCAGTCCTCTGGATTATCTTACAGACCCAGGTTTTCCAGAGCAGTCACACAAAGAATTCAGAAAGTTCTGAACCAATTCAGAACAGAAAAACAGACTGGAAAAGCAGTGCAACTAAAGTCAAACTTTCACTATGACTCATGCATTATTACTTTGTAAATTAAAGTAGTAAGTGTGATGTTTGAGTGTTAAGCAATGAGTGTTTCAATAAATTTTCACATTTCCTCACAGTTCAGGCACCAGGTGCACATTTTTCATCTCAGTTCATGCCCCAGGGGTGGGTGTTCACCCTAAAGAAAACAACATGGCATTTTCTACATGTGTCAGTAGAAACTTTATGCTGTTATTTACTTAGTGGGAACTACTTTTTGGACAAGAAGATTATAGTTTAGTTCAAGACCTAGCACAGACCTTGCAAAAAAAACCTACATGAGTAAGGGTCCTCAGCTCAGTTAGGTGGTGTCCTGGTTTGAAAGACAGGTGTTTGCCAAGGAAAGCAGAAGCTTCCCTTTGGACTGAAAAAAAAAAGTGATTCTTCCGATTATTATAATTTTGGAATTAAGAGAGCTCTCAGGCAAAGATATGGGGTAGGAATAACAGTTCTTTACTAGTATATCTAACACTACAAACAAGAACAGCAACAGCTATGAAATTACCCACAAACAGAACAGTAACTCAGTCCCAGTGTTTTTTGGCTGCAGGCACCTTTTCCCTGAGCTGCAGTTCCCGGTGCTGGGGGCGGGCGGGTCCCGCAGAGCTGCAGGAGGGCTGGGGGTGATGGCAGAGCTGTCCCAGGGGGAGAGAGAGATGGAGAGAGCCCCCCGCTCACGGTGTGGGTCCTGGTGATCAGTAGAGTGCTGGATGGTGGCAGGTTACAGCGAGAAGACAGCAGGGCAGGGTCCGATGGTGGTTTCCCGACGCAGGGATGGGACACCAGCGGCGATCGTCCTTCTCGTCCGAACTCCGCGGGGGAAATGGGCCGAGGCCCAGCCTTCCGCTTCCTCTTCTGGCTGTTTGAATCTCGCGGGGCTTGCTGCTTCCCTCCCGTCCCCTCCCCCTTGTCACCAGGGCCCAGTCAACAGGTATCTTAGCATGACAATGGGGAAAATTCCACAGAGGGAAAAAGGGAGAGAACTAACCCTCAACAGGTGGTGTCCTGACCATGCAGAAAGGAGCAATACTGTAAGTACATTAAAAAAGTTTAGTAAAAAAAAAGTACTAGAGAACAGAGTAGTTACAGTAATAACATCAGTAACCAGAAAGAAGGAATAGCACTGGCATTCTGCAAGTAAAAAGATGTAAGACAAAAAATTGCATTTCAGGAACCTTCATTTTTATTTCTATGAAGGGAACATCATTCCTCAAAGCACCGATCTGAATGTGATAAAACTCATAGCAAGAACAAGCTACCTCTGAAAGAAGGATCAAATATAAGCTAATATTCCCCAAATCCTGATGGATTTTGTTGCCAATTTGTCAACAGTGCACAAAGAGAATAAAGATGGACAAGGGAGAAGTCGTACAGAAACACAGAAATTCACACGCTTGCTCTGGAAATGCAAATTTAGGAAAAATTCTTTGTAAAAAACTAGTCCATTAATCAAAGAATGTTCTACCTTATTCTTCTGAAGGAAAAGATTATATAAAAGATTATATTAAATATTGAACACCATACTGAAAAAGATTAATAGGGATATAAGATAAGATTATACAGTCAATGTTCCAGTAAATGCTTTATGTAAACCATAAACCTTGGCTGAAATAAGAAGGGAGTTAACATGAGTGTAATTTTGCAAAACAAGTAATTTTAAAAATAGATAATTTTACTGTTTCTCAGGATCTTTTTTTGAGCTGAACTCTACAGTGTTACCACTGCACTTCACCATTGTGAGGAGAAGTAGTTTAGAAAAGGAAAGCTTTCATATAAATATGACATCTGCTTAGGGCTTGGAGTATCTGTCATATAAGGGGAGGCTAACAGAAGGAGGATTATGCAGCCTGGAGAAGGGAAGGCTTAAAGGAATCTTACCATGGTGCAAAATTACCCAGTTTGGAAGTGGGGCAGGGAGTTCAGAAGATGGAATCAGACTCTTCTCAGTCATGCCAGAAACAGGACAAGAAGCAACAGGCACCAACTGAAGCACAGAAAATTCTGTTTAAGCACATCTCCATCACTGGAGGTATCTAAAATTTAAAACTCTTATGGTATGTACATTGCAACTAGGCACCTAAGAGTAATACAAAGCCTTCTAAGATAAGACTATAAATTCTAGTTATGTGAGTACACGGATACAGTATACTTATCTACCCACAGTGATTTGAGCCAAGTACTACACTACAAAAAAATTATACAGTTTCAATCAGAATTTAATTAGCATTTTCTCTTCTTTACTGCAAAGCTGTAAAAAGCAATAAATTAATGACAACTGGATACATCTGGAATGGCTTCAGGATACAAGACCTGATCGATTTAAATATTTTTTATTTAACAGCCCATGAAATCCCATAGCTACCCTGAAGTACTAAAACTGCTCTCTTCAGACATGTCCCTGACCATCTGTGAGCTGCAGAAAATTGGCACGTTTTTCTACAGCTTGCCAAACTTTTAAAACCAACATTTTGTGCTTACACTTTACTTTCTCAGTACCACTTCTGGGAAAACAGGATCACTTGAACTCTTAAATTAAATCATTCAAATAAATTGGAAAAAAAATATTTGAGGCTTCTTGGTAAAAACCCTAACATTCAGATTACACAGAGATCAATTTTGAATCACATAGATAAAATGCAAAAAAACCAGCAACATAGCTCATGCAGGATTTAGAGTCCTATATTTTTACTCTCAGGCTTGTTACAGACTGATGCTTTGGGAACGGAATGAGGCAGGACATAACCAGAGTGACACTGAAAATATCTGCAAATATACTAAAAAGAGGAGATGGTATCAAATTCAGACAAAACAAGACTCATCTGCAGAAGAGAGGCACAGTACAGGAGTACAGTGTTAGGAGAAAGCATAAAGAAACTTAAGTCCTGGGTCTTCTTTTAAAACTTGAACGGATACTCCTACAGTAAAATGTTAGAAGATTATGAGGAAAAACACAGAAAGGGACAGAAAATTTTTAAAAGAATATGTCTAACTGTCAAAGATTCCTATCACAAAGGAGGAAGATGAATGGTCTGTGGCCACCAGCAACACCATCTAGAGCAATTTTAACCTAGTACAGGGTCAAATTCAGAATTTATCGGAAACCAGAGAAAAGAACACTAGTCAGTAATTATACAGACTACACGAAAAGAGAAATGAAAATCAAAGCAGAAGATGATTACAAGAATAAAATTCCCTTTTTAAACTGGGAGATGATGCAGGGCTAGACTCTGTGAGAAAAGATAAAAACAACAGGTGAATGAGGAAACTAAGAAGGAAAAAGGAGAATGAATGTGACATGGCTTTTCTGTGTTTAACAACTTCATATTTCTCTAACACAGCTAGGTTTTCACAGTGAACTACTTACTCTGCTGGGGGTGAGGAGGGAGATGTTCAGCACTTAGTAGAAGCATTTAGAGAAGAACAGTTTGTAAATAAGCAACAAGAAGTTAAGTTTGCTTAAACACATACAGAAAATTCATGTCAACAGCACATTTAGCCTGATGACAGCCGTAGGATTGGTGTATCTCACTATCGTGCTTCATGCATTTAGAATGTTCTTTTGAAGTCTTAGCAATTTCCCAATTTTTTGTCAGACAATTCTGACAGCTAATGGTGAATCATGATCACTGCAGCACAACTATTTGCATGACTATTTTGTGACAGTGTTAAAGGTCACTTCTGATTATGCACAAAAAAAACCACCTGCTTTACTATTCACTACAGCTTTCACCAAAATGTTTAACAGTCTCAACACAAGAGGTGCATGGCAATTCTTGAATGGCACCTGATACACACCGTGGGTTTTACCCCACAGTAGAGAAGAGATAAACAAACTTACTGCAGCTACCCTCTGAGAAGACAAACTCATCTGAATTGACAGTGGGGCAAAACAACATGGACATGCCTGAAGTACGTAATTTCAAACCCTGTGTATTTTCTGTGTGTTCAGAGTTACTATTCTTGCATATATGAGACCATTCAAAATCAGGAAATTGACAGTTGGACACTTGTAGTCCATAAAGTGAAAATAAGTCTGGTTTATACACTGAACACACAGCTCTGTTACATGTAAATCAGATGAACATACCATAAAATTAAATAGCTACACAAGTAGAAGTCAAAGAGACTTCTCTCTCTCAACAACTTCCACAGAAAAACGGATGGGAATTACCATTTCATCATGTGCCAACAGTAATTACCATCTATCATCACAATGAACTACAAGATCAAATTTTTTATATAAGTTCCACTCACCAGTTCCCTAATTTTTATTCCAGCCACACATGTAAACATGGCTGATTTCTGTATCTATTAGGCAAATGCAGTTTTGAAATTACCTTTGTCAAAGAAAAGCTATGAAATACAATACTGGAGAAAGATGAAAGAGTTCAAGTAAAAACTCAAGTACCCCGACTCAAAAACCACAGAATCAGAATTTTGGTACTGTCTCTGACAGACACCCTCTCTCAATCATTAATAACATTTAATTTCCTCACATATGATAGGAAAAAGTAAGTCTCAAAAATGACTGGCTACTATTTCACAATCACTTTTTTGAGACACAGGAACGGAATATATAGCACTAAATAATTCAAGTGACAAGTGAAAGAGGAAATGGGGAGCGAGCAAACCTGTCTTTCACAAAGAGATTTTATATTGAATTGTGAGCTGAGGGCTCTGTTACCTTTGATTTACTTCACCCCATTCTTTACAACCTTGTCAATCACTGTTTCATGGTCCACCCCCCTCAGATGCTGCAGTTATCTGTAAGCAGACAAGAAAATTTGCAACACAAATACAAACCATCTAGGTTCTGATTAAATCTCTTGAAACTAACTTCCACAACCACTTTCATTCCCAGGCCATCAGTGTGTGCAATGTCAGGGTTTTGTTCCCAAGGGAGGCTTTGGGAAGCTTGTAAGCATGTGCCTACACTTGTGTTTAGTCTTCAAAAATTACATCATTACTTAAGCTCTGACTGAAGAGAATTATATAGCTGGTTAACAAGCAAGTTCAAAGCACATATTTTTCTTTTTAAAAACCCTTTATATTCAGGGAAACAGAGCAAGTAAGTTGCATATTACTAAACAAAATCTTAGTTAAATGACACCAATCACATGTAACATTCTAAAAACTGGACATTCTACAGCTTTGTTTCTGGCCCTGCTGCAGATTCTCTCTGGACTTGGCACTGTTACTTCATATTTTCTCTCAAAATGTGGATTTTACAGAAAACTTACATAACACAGAGGAATTTACTTACCTGCAGTAAGATTACATCATGCTGACTGTCAGAAGGGTTAAAAATACACAGCTAATCATTTGCAGTAGTCCTAAGAACTTGGTACTGTATTTCTTAAGTGAGAAAACCTAACACATCAAGCTCTTGCTTCAAGCTGTTTACTCAGACACCAGAGCATTATTCGGAGTGGAGGAAAGGAACTCCGAGAAACTGCACTTCTTTCAGTTAAGTAGTGGTTTTGCTGATTTAGTTTTGTCATGAAAATCACAAGTTTTCAATCAGAAGTGACTACTGTCACTGACTGCACACCGATTAACAATAAAAGTATTAACAGATAGACTGTGGTAAGAAGTATTTAGGTTTTTACCAAGTAAAGTATGGATAAAGGTTTGGCCTTCAGGACGAGTCAAAATAAATAATCTATTGCTACCTGTATTCTATTGAAACTAAACTGTGAATTACAAAATAGAATATGAAGATGCGCAAAAATGCACAATGAAATATCTTAATCCACCAGATAGCATACATCATTTGAGAACTTCTCTACAGAAGGTAAACCTTTTACCTGTATTTCTCTGATATCTATAGCAGCAAGTCAGGTACACATACCTATATTCTACTTAGAAAGGCAGTGCTAACAACAGACTTGTTGATACAGAAGAAACAACAGCTATTTTCACATACTGGAAGTCCTATTAGAATGCTTCAGAACAGCAATTGTCAAGACATTCCACACCACTGAGAAGTATTCTCACACAGAAGAATATTCAGAATGTTGTATAACTAGTGCTCATCTACAAATATTAAAAAGAATAAATATAAATTACATTCATATAGTTAAAATTCAGTTTCAAATGCTTTCATGTTCAACATTAGTATCAGGTTAGACCACAACGGGTAAAAAAGACAACACTTAAGAATCCCTCTACAGTGTCTAAAAGCTGCTTTCCAACCATCTATAAACATGTGGGATGCTTTGTTAAATACCGGACTTGTAAGGTAATGTAATTTAAACTGGGTATTGATTGTCATTTTACAGGTGAGAGCTCTGTAGGAAGCCCAAATAAAAAGGGACAAATAGGAGCAGCGTGGAAATACAAGAAGGAGATCAAGTCTTATTACACCTCAACCTGCTATTTTCTTTATTTAAGCAGTAAGAACTGACTATCCTGACCCTGGAAGCTTCAAATGAGAATTAATTGTATTGTTGCAGTAAAAGCAGTTCGCCATATTAGTATTTGAAAAGGAAGCTGCAAATTAATATAAATCAAGTATCAGACATTGCTGTAATATTTTTCGTATTCACAGAGAAGTAAGACATTTTTATTGCTGAAATGAAATTTTAAACAGAAAGCTTTAGTTCCTCAAAATATTTTCAACAGTAGTTCCTCTGAAAGCAGCAGGAAGGAAAAAACCGTTATGCTGCATTTGAAGCAATATTCTGGTCTTGAGAATTACTTGTTCAGATACCCTTTAGACACAGAATACTAAATGTAAACCTATCAGCCCAAATGATAGGTGTAATCTCTTTTGCTCTTAGCTGTGAAGACATTTAACCTTTTAATTATTTGTCCACAGATAGCAGACAGCTCTCTCTTACTTAACATGATCCTAACAGTTCTCAGAAATCTGACACAGAAATTAAGGCTTTGAGTCAACAGAACAAAAAAAAAAAAACCCATCCCTTAAAAGCTGGGCTTTAAATAACAGTACTCATCTATCTTTCTCAAAATTATTTACTGCCAAATTATGATGCTCAACAGTAGAGTATTAACATGACAAAACATTTTGGGAGAGATGATACAAGAAAAGCAGCCACCTGTCTGCTCACATCGTATTCTGATTAGTTCCATCTCATCTAGATGACATGCTTTTGTTATTGGTGTTAATGTAATTTTGCTTCATTTTCTTTCTTTCTATTACTAACAGCCTCTTTACAATGTTTGCTGATGAATAATAATGACAAAAGTTATAGACAAAAGAGAGAAAGACAAAGACAAGGAAAATGTATATTTCTCTATTGTATTTTCCTAACTAAAAGGCAATTTCATGTTTTCATTAAAGTTCCAGTAAGTAAAGTAGAGGCAGGTACTTCCACACAGCTGAAACTATTAAAAAGTATTTCAAATTACTATAAAGTACTAATGCAAATACTTGTCAACAGAAGCCATGAAGTTTGCTCAAATAAGTAAAATATAGATATGTAATAAACAGAACAATTTATCTACAAGGACATAATATACATATACATACAGACTGTATGGAGCTTGGGTGTCACTACGTAGAATTAAGGAAACTACCACAGTTTTAAATCTCACAATAACTGAGAACTCTTCCACATGAAAGTGGTAAGAAGAGCAGCAACTTTTTACTACCAGCACTAGAACAGCTAGGAGCAGCAGCCTTCAGTGTCTCCAGACAAAAACATTCTGTAAAGGATCAGATGAGTTACATTTGTGCTTCAAGACCCATGACAGAGCTGGTTAATCACTTACAGCGCTGCTTCTACTAAAATGCAACCTTACAGGAACCATTCAGACTGATGGCTTTGGCTGGCACTGTCAATTTGCACAACAAAGCAACGCCTGCCAAAAGAGAGGAACAGCAAGAACTGTTGGAACTTTCAATGTTTTCTTCCCATAATACAGCATGCAATGGAAAACAAAACATTAAAGATTCAACAGAAGATTAACATATCAGATGTTTTTATCTGCACTGAATACTGAACAGGAATACTTCACTGATTTGTTCAGATTATCCCATGCTTCTGAATTCTAACTTGTATAATTCATTCTCTCTCTTGATCTTAATTTATGACTCAAATTCTATGCTCTACTTAGAGGAAACATCTACAAAGAATATTTTGAGTTCTGAAAGATGCTCAGAATCAATACTATAAGTACCATCAAGAGATTTGCAAAACACTTTCAGAAAAGCAAACAGGGAAACAGACACGAGTTTCTTGTGAAAATGCACAGGGCTGTAAAGCATCCTGCATTCTGGAGAACACATCTGTGTCTCAATTATAAAAATATGCCCTTTAACATATACTCTTTACTACCTTCTCTCTTTACACGTTAGGTTGCTTACACTGGTAAGATGAACAAAATTAAGTCTGACTTTAAAAACTCTATCTCTATGATCCCTTTTCCTGAATTTATGGAACGCTACCATCTACAAACTTTAACAGCACCAGTGAATGTTCTTCAGACTTAGACAAACCTCACCTTGGTGATTTTTTTCCCAGTTTTGCTCATTATTTATGATTTTTCTCTCTCAATCTCAATTTATTATCAGAATATATAGACCAAAACTAAGTAACCAGGACACTCTCACAATCAGTTAAACTAAATAAAAACCAATAAATTACGCAGAAACAAAAGGGCCAAGTTAAAGATTTTTCATACTTACTCAATGCTCAATGTAATAATACCAGAAATTTGCATAAAACTTCCTTAGCTTTTATTACAACAATTCCATAAATATATTAGGACATTTTAATTATTATTGTTCAATTTTAGTATCAATTTCTTTAATTCTTTATACCAACAGTATAAAATTCTAAATTTTTTTCCAGTATTGCTTGCAATTTCTTTCTCGCTTTAGAAGACCACAAAAGTAATCAGGTACTAAAGTAAGTAATTTCTGAAACCTCATTCATTCAATTCCACCCACAACAGAGAAGTATCAGAATTCTGCCATTTTTCTGAAAGGTGAACATCTTCCAGTGACTCTGCAACTTTCTGGTAAGTTCTTGAAAGTTGTTCTGCACTCTCCCCACCTACATCATTTTACTGTCTTGTCCCTGCTTTGCACCAGTACAAAAACTTTTACTGCTTTGCTCACAGATCAGCAGCCTAATCAAGGTTATCACCTCTCCAACAGTTTGTTTTAAAATACCCAGCAGCTCCCCGGTATAAATGTCCATTTGGAGAACTACAGTGGAGAGTGTTACACTGGAATTACACTGAAGAATTACTTTACCAAATAAAACAGATGTTGTGATAGTAATGAAACTCAATGCATTTTAAAAAATGCATTTTAGCAAACAATGTCCTATCACATTCGTAGTCAGACCTTTGCAAAAAGGCTTTCTAATTCGACAGCAACAGAAAGATGTCTAGCAGGGCTGACTAAAACAGAGTTTACTTTCTGGACTGGAAAATTTTCATTTCAATCTCAGCATGTGATCTTACCCCCGGAATGCTTTATGTACACCTTTTCTTTAACAAGCCCCTATTTAAGCCCCTTTTGAGGTCTCAGTAAATATTAATCAAATTCAAAGCAGAAATGGTCTTTGAGGACAGGAAGTTGAAATACTTAACTGAATGACAAATCTATTTTAAAATATACAATATTTCAAATATGTCCAGGAAAATCAATTCACTCACAGCCTAAAATAAAACCAATATAAGAACATCTAAGTCAACATGTAAATTCACTGAAGGTGAATTTATCATCAGAAGAGCCAATTCCCAAGAAAAGTCAGTATTAATCTTCCAGACAAGTACAACTTACCACAGAGAAGTCTGGGCTGCATACTCCTTTCAGTAAATTTATGCTGTTCAACATATTTAACAGGTGTCTCCTATTTTTAACAGTAAAAACAGGACTGTGGAGCCAGCTGAATGCAATCCATTATTCACTGCCAAGATCTCTTATTCAAATACTGTAAATGAAAAAATCCCCACAACTATGAACTACATTTTTATTTAAATGTCATTTCCTAATTTTTGAAGAATACAAAAAGCTTAAGTCATGCATGGTATATACTACACTGGATTTCTATTAACAGCTGATGGATCAAAGACAAAATATTGCTTTAATATTTGTCATTTAGTTGTTAGACCCAGTAAAATTCCAGAGAATGGCATGAAAATAAATCCAATTCATCCCTAGAATGGCAGCCTGTAAAAATTATTAATTAGTTTGAACTGACTGCAAAACAGCAAACTTCAGCTCTTCATAAAAACAAAATTTCTGTGACTGTTTTTCCGACGGCACAAAAAGGAAGAGAGGAGGCTTGCATTACCTCTTTCACTATATGGTACAAGTGTAAGCATTCACAGGTGGAAAGGTATGGCTCCTGTCTAAAATGTCTGAATTTCAGTATTTAAACACAGTAGTATAAAATTGAGGATGATACTGTAAATACCATGTTTTCTCTCTGAGACAAGGACAAATGTACTGGTCACCCAAATGACTCTACTAAGAAAAATGTACAATGTCTATCACCCATTTCATGTGGGTCAGATTATTTACCAAAAGTACTTGACAACATATTTTACCACTTTTGTTGTGTTAAGATTCTCTCTGCATCCACCCCCCATCAAAAGTGTACTTTAGTTTGTACTGCTAAAATTGGAGAAAATAACTGCCAGTAAAGTCCTTTGAACTAATCAGAAGCAGTTTGTCCACAGTCTAGTGATAAAAGCACAACAGACTCATTTGAAAACATATGAGTATTTTGAAAGTATACGAACTACAAGTGCAAATTCGCAGCTAACCATTTCAAACTTTATGTGCAATACAATAACATAACACAGGCAACAACTAGACAACAATACAGCATAAATGAAATAATTTCTCTCTGCTGCCCTTGTTGTTTGTCCACTCCCATTTTTCTGGCTATTTTGTCAACAGCATTTGTGAACCAGATCAGAAGCAGCAACCAGAAAGAGACTATTTTCCAGCCAGGCTTCCTCTGCACTGCTGTGACTAACTGGTACTTTGAGTTCCCCCAGGGTAAAATCTACAAAATGGGACCATGGCAAAGTAGTGGAAGAGAAAGGGGTAGCAGAACTGGGTCACACTGACCCCCAACTCCAATCAGTTTACCCAGTGACAGAACTGCAATCTTTGACCAGGTATTTCCAAACAAACAAAGCTAGGGAGAAGACACACACCAGCCTTTGTTTTTGGTAAACTCAGCCCTGACACAATTGATCAACTGTCTACAAAATTAGTGCATTGTCAACCAACTCAAAAATAAATCACTGGAACAAAAAACAATAGAGGAAGTCAAGATGCACAGTAAATTAAATTTCTATAAATCTGATGACCACATGTCACTATACCGAACCCTTCTAGCTATTCTTGTGGTAGTAGTTAATGTTATGAAGTCAACTTAACAACCATCAGTCCTACAATATCAAATATCTCTACAATGTCAACTAAGAATGCACCACTCTCAATTTTCCCCCTTTGCTGTTTAAGTTAACCCTTCAAAAGACTTGGCTAAACAAGATGTTGACAGAGAGTTTTTATTTTAAGTCTTTACTGCCAAGCATCCTTTTCAGTTTAAGGACACCTTCACAATATGCCACAGGAAATGGAGAATACCATTTAGGAAACTGGAAAACAAGCTGACGTATAGAAAGGAACCAAGACCTTATAACAAAGTACACTGCTATATCCTACTTCTGTAGTAAAACACTGAACCAAATGGGCAACTACAAGCCCTTAAAGTCAGTACATTTTGGAAGAAGGAATTTTGGAAGATATGGACAACAGGTACACATCATATTCCGTAAGGACTGGATAAGGGATACTAAATAACTGTTTCAAAATTAAATTCCATGAATGACAGAGACAGTTCAAACAACTGCAGTGGAGGGGGATATTATCTTTGTCAGCAACAATAACTAGACTTAAAGAGCAATTGGCCAAAGTAATTAAATTAGGAACCACTTAATTTTTTGCCCTGCTGCTTCCCCTACAAAAAGAAATAATATTATGAAAAAATTATTTCTAAATACAAAGGTTTCATTATTCAAGTAAAAGGAACTAGATGTATTTAACACTAGATCTGGACAAAAAGCAAAACAACAAAACCGTCACTTTAAAAAAAATAAATATTATCACATTTTACAGCATCCATATTGTAATACATGATAACATTAATTCAGGGGATCCTATGAAGGATGTGGAAAAGGCCCCAGTTTGCATTTCTCTATAAAAAACTACTCAGTTTATAAATGTAAATTACTAGGTTTTGCTAAATTGTATTATACTAGGCATACAAATAATAGAATTGCCATTTAAAAGCTGCACTATTAGAATTCCTAACTGAATTTGTACGCAAAATCTCTAAGCTCAAGCATGTTCTCTAACCTAATAGGTAGACTTTTGTATCCAAGAATTCACATGAACCTCTCACTGCCATCTACCAATACAGACCTGCTAGCAGAAACTGTTTTTGCAGGATGGCAATAGTGCTGGCTATACTGCCACCACACCACCCATTTTAAAAGGCAATCCCTGTCTCAGACATTTTATCACAGTAACATGCAGGAACAGAAGAGGAACAAAGACAGTTTCAGAAATCAAGACATCTGTGAGCGAAACTCACACTGAAGCACTTCATCTCTACACAGCACCTGAGAGGAGAAAAGAATGCACCAGAAGCACTCTGCTACATACAGTCATTGTCCCTCACATGCAGCAGCAGGTTGTGAATGTTCATGTGGGAAAATATCTCAGACTGGTGGCATATACACAACAGATTCAAGAAAAATCAGACTGCCAGAAAAATTAAGTAAAAAATGGTAAAGTTAATTACTCTGCCTTTTTATACTTTATATGGTTAGAAATATGCAAGCCCATTTGCTTTCACATATTTTACTTTTTCAAGCACATCTATGATAGTGAGTGATAAAAAAAATAAGTATAAAATATTATCATAATGAGTAGTGAAAATAAAAGTAATGTGATATCAATATTTATATATTTCTATGTTAATTATGTACAGCCCATTACATTTTATAGTTAAGAAGTAACACAGAGATTCTGGGATTAGATGCAACTGTCCAGCTGAGTCATAAACAAAAGTTGTCTGGAAAGCATGCTAGGAATGGGACAAAACAAGAGGAGCAGCAAATAACGTAAAAATTTAGAAACTATTGATTACTGCCTATAAAAATCTGAGACAAGTATTCATTAGTTTCCAGTAACTTCATATATAGAGAAAGGATAGAAAAAAATGGAACTGTAAGGCATGGATAGTCTATACATAGATATTAAGATATAAATTAAAAATCAATACATACTAATGAAACACTTAAGAACCTTTTTTTTAATGCTTCTTCACTTCCAGTAACATTCCTTACATATGTAAGTATGAGGGGAGATGTTAAGTAAACAGACATATTTTCAAAGAATTTATAAAAAAACCCAAAGACACTGTATAGGACATATCCATTGAAAAACACAGCTTTTCACTTAGAAAATTTTGTAAATTATACTTCATGTACAGAAGTAACAGACCCTCTAGACATAAATATAAAAGCAAGTAACACAAATTACCCTTCCTTCACCTCCAAAAATGTGCTAATAGCCCCAAATCCTCTCACCCCCCTCACCTATGTTTAAATACCTAACCTGAGGTGTTTACAGGACTGCAGTCATCTCACAGGCTGTACCTCTTTCTCCTCACACTGTCAAGAGACCATGAATAAATACTGATTCTAATCTCAGCCAAAAACAATAACTCCTTAAATTATACAGTATGATAAATAGGCACCAATTAAATTATGCTTTCTCTGAAGGAAAATACAAATACATCTATGAAGACATATATAAATGATTCCATAGTCTACAGCTGGCATATGAATACTCCTTCTGCTTCTATTTACGAATACATACATACAGAAATATGCATATATTCAAGTACAGATGGCTCAGATGATATCAGATTTCAATATCCTCAAGAAACAATTCTAACAAAAAAGATACTCTCAAAACTATTCAAAATCTGGGCATATCTTAAATAATCTACAATTCTTGCACGCACTCTCAGAAAAATCTGCACTAAATTACTAACAATTTCATAACGGAACTCCTGCTTTGCCAAATAATAACCAGCTGCTGGAAAATAATGTTTCCCAGAACAAAAAGAAAATAGCTAATTGTCCTAGTTTGAAAGAGAGGTATTTGCTAAGAAAGGCAGAAGCCTCCCTTTGAACTGAAGAGTGTGATCCCTCCTCCCTAAAAATTATTCTAATTTTGGAATTAAGGGAGGTCTCAGGCAAAGATATGGGGATAAGAATAACAGTTCTTTACTAGTATATCCAACAAGACAAACAAGAACAACAACAGTAGCTATGAAATTACCCACAAACAGAACAGTAACTCAGTCCCAGTCCCTTTCTGGCTGCAGGCACCTCCTCCCTGAGCTGCAGTTCCCGGTGCTGGGGGCCGGCGGGTCCCGCAGAGCCGCAGGAGGGCTGGGAGTGATGGCAGCGCTGTCCCAGGGGGAGAGAGAGATGGAGAGAGAGCCCTCCGCTCACGGTGTGGGTCCTGGTGCTCAGCAGAGTGCTGGATGGTGGCAGGTTACAGCGAGAAGGCAGCAGGGCAGGGTCCGACAGCAGTGAGGATGGCTCCCAACACTGGGATGGCAGGGATGGAGCTGAGGCAGCGATCGTCCTTCTCGTCCGAACTCCGTGGGGGAAATGGGGAGAGCCAGAGCATTCTGTCTGCTCTTCTGGATGTTTGGCTATTGAGGGGTTTCCCTCTCCCCTCTTCCCTCCCCCCTTCCCCTTGTCACCAGGGCCCAGTCAACAGGTATCTTAGCATGACAATGGGGAAAATTCCACAGAGGGAAAAGGGAAAGAACCAACCCCCAACATTATCCACCCAGAATTTTCCCCGACCATCATGCTTCATCAAATTAAAATCTTCAAATTATAGACATCCATACAGTTACAGATACAGGCACAGTATTGTAGGTAGTTCACCCTAAAACAAGGTCTCCTTGGGGTATGCATCGGATCTCTCCATCCCTTTGCATCACCTACCAGGTACAACCTGGTCCTTGAGCAAAAACCACCCACGAATTGGATTGTCTTTCCTGGAGGCAGAGTTCACCCAAACAGTTTGTCCTAGCATACCTCTCATGTGCACCACTGGAACCTTGTCCCCATGTGGTGTTCTCAAGGGCTCAGATTGGGCAGGGCCTGCTCGATTAGTGGAACCTCGGGTGTTCACTAACCATGTGGCCTTTGGTAGATTAATCTCCCAGTTCTTGAAAGTCCCCCCACCCAGTGCCTTCAAGGTGGTTTTAAGCAGCCCATTGCACCGTTCTACTTTCCCAGCCACTGGTGCATGATAAGGAATGTGGTACACCCACTCGATGCCGTGTTCTCTGGCCCAGGTGTTTATGAGGCTGTTCTTGAAATGAGTCCCATTGTCTGACTCAATTCTCTCAGGGGTACCATGTCTCCAAAGGACTTGTTTTTCCAGGCCCAGGATGGTGTTGCGGGCAGTGGCGTGAGGCACAGGGTAGGTCTCCAACCATCCAGTGGTGGCTTCCACCATGGTCAGCACGTAGCGCTTGCCTTGGCGTGTCTGAGGCAGTGTGATGTAGTCAATCTGCCAGGCCTCCCCATACTTATATTTGGACCACCGCCCCCCATACCAGATAGGCTTCACTCGCTTGGCTTGCTTGATGGCAGCACACGTCTCACAGTCATGGATAACCTGGGAATTGCTGTCCATGGTGAGATCCACCCCTCGGTCTCGTGCCCACTTATAGGTAGCATCTCTGCCTTGGTGACCTGAGGCATCGTGGGCCCATCGAGCCAGGAACAACTCTCCCTTGTGTTGCCAGTCTAAGTCTATCTGTGACACCTCTATCCTTGCAGCCTGATCTACTTGCTCATTGTGTTGGTGCTCCTTATTAGCCCGACTCTTGGGGACATGGGCATCTACATGACGGACCTTTACGGGTAGCTTCTCTACCCGACTGGCAATGTCTTTCCACTCATCAGCAGCCCAGATTGGTTTTCCCCTACATTGCCAGTTAGCTTTTTTCCATCTTTCCAGCCAGCCCCACAGAGCATTGGCTACCGTCCATGCATCAGTGTAAAGGTAGAGCTTTGGCCACTTCTCTCTTTCAGCAATGTCCAAGGCCAGCTGAACAGCTTTGAGTTCAGCAAGTTGACTTGATCCACCTTCTCCTTCGGTAGCTTGTGCAACCTGTCGTGTAGGGCTCCATACGGCTGCTTTCCACTTCTGGTTCATCCCCACGATACGACAGGAACTGTCAGTGAAAAGAGCGTAGTGAGTTTCATCTGCTGGCAGTTGGTTGTATGGCTGGGCTTCATCAGCCCGGGTCACTTGTTCTTTCTCCTCTTTGTTGGTGAGACCAAAGTTTTCACCTTCTGGCCAGTTTGTAATTATTTCCAAAATCCCAGGGCGATTTGGGTTTCCGATAAGGGCGCGCTGTGTGATGAGGGCGATCCACTTGCTCCATGTGGCATTGGTGGCGTGGTGGGTAGAGGGGACCTTCCCTTTAAACACCACCCCAGCACTGGTAGTCGGGGTGCCAGGAGGAGCTGTGCTTCTGTGCCAATCACCTCTGAGGCAATTTGAACTCCTTCATAAGCAGCCAAGATCTCCTTCTCTGTTGGGGTGTAGTTGGCTTCAGACCCTCTGTAACTTCGGCTCCAGAATCCCAGAGGTCGGCCTCGGGTCTCACCAGGTACCTTCTGCCAAAGGCTCCAGGACAAGCCCTTGTTCCCGGCTGCAGAGTAGAGCACATTCTTCACCTCTGGTCCCGTCCTGACTGGGCCGAGGGCTACAGCATGAGCGATCTCCTGCTTGATCTGGGCAAAGGCTTGCTGCTGCTCAGGGCCCCAGTGGAATTCGTTCTTCTTCCGGGTGACCAGGTAGAGAGGGCTGACGATCTGGCTGTACTCAGGAATGTGCATTCTCCAAAAGCCTATGGCACCTAGGAAAGCTTGTGTTTCCTTCTTGTTGGTTGGTGGAGACATCACGGTGATCTTATTGATGACCTCAGTGGGGATTTGGTGTTACCCGTCTTGCCACTTTACTCCCAGAAACTGGATCTCTCGGGCAGGACCTTTGACTTTGCTCCTCTTGATGGCAAAACCGGCTCCCAGCAGAATCTGGATGATCTTCTCTCCTTTCTCAAATACTTCCATTGCCATGTTCCCCCACACAATGATGTCATCAATGTATTGCAGATGTTCTGGAGCTTCACCCTTTTCCAGTGCAGCCTGGATCAGTCCATGGCAGATGGTGGGGCTGTGTTTCCACCCCTGGGGCAGTCGGTCCCAGGTGTACTGCACGCCCCTCCAGGTGAAAGCAAACTGGGGCCTGCACTCTGCTGCCAGAGGAATGGAGAAAAATGCATTGGCAATGTCAATGGTGGCGTACCACTTTGCTGCCTTGGACTCCAGCTCGTACTGGAGTTCCAGCATGTCCGGCACGGCAGCGCTCAGCGGTGGAGTCACTTCATTCAATGCACCATAGTCCACAGTCAATCTCCATTCTCCGTCAGACTTGCGCACAGGCCAGATGGGGCTGTTGAAGGGTGAGTGGGTTTTGCTGACCACCCCTTGGCCCTCCAGCTCACGGATCATCTTGTGGATGGGGATCACGACATCTTGATTTGTCCTGTACTGCTGGTGGTGCACTGTCGAGGTGGCAATTGGCACTTGCTGCTCCTTCACCTTCAGGAGTCCCACTGCAGATGGGTTCTCTGACAGTCCAAGCAAGGTGTTCAATTGCTTAATGTTTTCTGCCTCTACAGCAGCTATTCCAAAAGCCCACCTGAGTCCCTTTGGGTCTTTGTAATAGCCATTCCTCAGGAAGTCTATGCCTAGAATACACGGTGCCTCTGGGCCAGTCACAATTGGATGCTTCTGCCACTCCTTCCCAGTCAGGCTCACCTCAGCCTCCAGCAAAGTCAATTCCTGTGATTCCCCCTGTCACCCCAGCAATAGAAACAGGCTCTTCCCCCACATGTTCTGATGGTATTAGGGTGACCTGTGAACCAGTATCAACTAATGCTCTATGCTTCTGTGGCTCTGTGAGCAGGAGTAATTTAAAGATAAATTACAATTTAAACAACAATAACTACTCAAGCAGTCTGCAAAAAACTTACTTCTTAATGAAAGGGGCCAGCTAGATGCATCACCAGGAAGCAGCAACTCTTATCAGTAAGTGATGAACAAAAATCTAGCAATAACAATTAACTTAGACAAAAAAAATTAATGTGTTAATTCACACAACAGCTTACAGGAGAGATTTAAACACTGAGAACACTCTCTGTACTTTTCTAATTCTCTAGGAAAGTTATGAGGCCTGAAAAACAATCCATACATTCTGACTAATACCAGAGAAGCTGTAACATGCTTTGTCCAAAAAACAAAGATACCAAGTCCATACTTGCTCAGTCTTCTGTTTCAGCTCATGTGTTCTGCACCCAGAACTTCCAGCTTACACACCCTTTGTCTTTTTAGTGAGCATATGATATGTAAAGCATTCCCAAGGAAGTGTAACAGTTAGGAAGTTTTATATAGGTACAAAATAGACAGCAATACTAAGCACTGAAAAACTTTAAAAAATGATCAGGTACTTTAACTAGAACTAATTACAGTTTAATTGAGCCCCTATTTGTACTGAGTACAAATTGTGTTTTTAATTTTCAAAACACATCTTTGCTTTAAATGAGATCAGTTAGTAGAGGTTATAAGAATAAGAAGGCAGAGCAGTTTTAAAAATATGTTTATGCACCCAAAGTATTCCACCAAAGATACCTGTACTAGTAAATCAAAATTTAAAAACTCATAGGAACTACCTTCTATATTCTAAATATATTTTAAATTTTAATGGCCAAAAAGGCCAAGATTAAGAATGAAACTCTAGAGATCATCTAGTCCAACCATCTGTGCCAAGCAGGGTTAGCTAAAGGAGGTTGCTCAGGCTCCTGTCCAGAGTATCAACGTGGATGGAAAATCCACACCATTCCCCATCAGCCTGTCAGCTCCCAGGAACCATGCCCTGTTGTCAAAACCTTTCAAGTGCAGCTGAAGATCCTTTGTGATGACATCAACCAGCTCCTGCAGCACTCTGGGATGCACCTCATGAACTTCTATACATCAGGTTTATCTAAATATTTCAGTCTGACTCACAAAGGATAAGTCTTCCTTGAGCAAGACTTTCCCTCTGGTAAGCTGGACCTGGGGCTCCTGAAGGCAACACTTACCTGTAAAGACCAAGGCAAAGCAGACAGTGAGTGCCTGTTCTGCACTGTATTCTTCACCCCATACAGTAAAAGATCCACAATTTTCCTTGCTTTTGTTTTGTTGCTGATACACTTATACAAGCCCTTCTTCTTGCTGCCCTTCATTCACATCTTTCCTCAGATTAAACTCCACATGGGCTTTGGCTTTCCTAACTTCATCCCCACCCCTGTATACTCAGAGTCTCTGTGGTCTGACTGGGTCACACAGCTTGCTCTCACCTCTTGTAAAATTCCATTCTCCATCTGGATTTTGTCAGGAACTTCCTATATATCCACACGGGACTCTTATTCACCTTTTCATAATTTCCTCTTCATCAGGAAGAGCTACTCTTGAGTTTAGGGGAGAAAACTTAAAATAAATGCCACCTGCTCTCTCCCTGGATCCCTCTTCTCTCTAACACGCCCTGTTTTCTCTAGGCTACTCTACAATGTAACTCAGCTCATTAAACTGATGTTTTGATGAAATGTTTCTGCCAATGACAGCTGCTGGGATCTTCTAGGAAATCTCTTTATTAACACTGCATTATGTAAGTAACATCAGTTCTATTGACTGAAACTTGAAAACCAATTTCAACATAATCATGTCTATCCTTTGCCATCTTAGTTGCATCAAAATGAATTAGCAATATAATCTGAAAACAATTTTATTATTTTCCTAATTCATTTTCAATCATGTACTTACCATTAATATAAACCTAAAAGACATAGGTAAATGGAATAAATACAACTGTTAAAATCTGCTCCACCTGATAGACATATTTTTTAAGTAAACACTTGACTTACCACAATACTAAGCATACTTTTTAAAGGTGTCTGCCTCCTCATCTGATAACCTACAAGGTCTAGGGAGAAAAACTAACCCAATTACAGTGTATATAACTAAAGAATCATGAACTACATAGCTGGGAGACATGCTGGCATTCACACCAGAGGTAAACATCTCAACTGCTAAAATGTGGAAAAAATTACCCTTCAGAAAAGTTCAATTCCTTTCAATAGATTAGAAAATTAAGCAATTGTAAAAAATTAATCCCCCTAGAAAAGTAAACAGCTTCCTGAAAATTGGCCTGTTATCTGGTCTAGTCAATGCACTTTGACATGTATTTTTTTAATTTGCTATTGCAAAAACAAAGGGAAATAAAAAGTAAAATATTATTAATCAGTCTAATCTAGACATCAAGTGACATCAAAGTGAAAGATCTGTTTTTAATATAGATGAGCCTCTAATGTAGGAGCGTTTCAGCTGAAAACACGACCTTCCCAAACACAATGGAAATTTTTTAGTGCAATAAACGTCATCAGAAGCTAAAGAAGTATAAACTTGTATTTGGCAAAATTTTTTTTAAAAATGCATTAATTGAGAATTTAAACCCGATAATATCTACTTCCAACAGAAATGCTGCACCTCTTCAGGGCACACTGAGAAGAGCTCTATCACCACTCACTGGGCAGCCACAGAAGTTTGAAGTTTGAAAACAGCACAGGGTTCATAGCAGAGCTACTGCATGGACAGGCAACTCAATCAAATTGACAACACAAGTCTGACAGAAGTTCTTTCTTCCTACTTTTAGCTCTCACATGCCACATATTTAAGGACATTCTACTTCACTGTTTACCTGCACCTCAGCCATTTCCTAACCCTGTGGCCAGAGGCAAAGTCAAAGAACATTGTAATGGCAAGGTGCTGTGTTTAAAATACTAAGGCAGAATATCTGAATTTATGATGGATTAAAACAGTGTAGGACTACCAATAAAAAAAAAAAAGGATAGGGGTTGCTGGGTTTTGGTTTTGCTTTCAGTTGCCTTTTTTTTTTAACTCCAGTATATGTGGGCACATCCATACTTGGATTACACCAGTATTTTAAGTTTCCTTTAAGTAAAAAAATAATTCTCTAGAATATTCTCCGTACTTTTCACCAACAGACAATATTCTGTTCAGAGAAATCATGGAATACCCCGAGTTGGAAGGGATCCACAGGAATCATCAAAGACCACCTCCTTGTCCTGCACATGACAGCCTAAAGAATAGCACCATGCGCCTGCTCCCAAAAGACTGTATGTTTGTACATATTTACTCTCACAGCACCTTCTCACACATCAAAAGAGCATATAAATGTGATAATTCTTCCACACATCTGCCTTTTCTTGCTGTTCTGACCACCCATTTACAAGCCATCAACACTGCCTACTTATCAAATTTCTAGGTCGGAGTTTGGTTAGCAGTGTTTTTCACAACAACCCCCCACTGCGACTATCAACTTAGTTTAACACTTTTTTCTGATAGACTCCCAATCCTTCTTCCCACTCCACAAGAAAAATGCAAAATATGGATCAGAAACTGTCGTCTTCATCACTGTTTTTCTTCTGTGTGTCTGTCTCAGCTTATCAGGTTCATGCACACCTATAACAGCAGGTGCAAATACTCCTCAAACAGTTCCACAAGAGCTGAAAACCCAGAGAGCCACCACCTCCCAAATAATCCCACCATGCCACTCCCAACTTTGATCCAAGCAAATAATGCAGGCTGCACAAATTCTGGTGCCTGAGAAGATCATTCATTTATTCCTTCTACCAGAGAAGCACTGAGACCCCACCTAACCAACACCAAATAGTGAGATCTCACCCATCCACGCAAACAGACTTACAGTGTAGACAGAGGCTAACAAAACCATGGTGGGGCCTGTAACACTATCACTGCCACCCTTTAACTGAAGATATGCTTTTTTTTATAATAAAGCATAAACGTGGTAATGACTATTTTAGCTAAGTAGCAGTGGGGCTGCTTATACTATTCATCATAATAATTTCTGCCATGCTCCTTACCTCAGAGTCTCTCTACTGTAAGAAATGAAGTTGAATTAGTGACTTTCCATCCTTTCTTTTATTTAGCCCCCTTGCTTCTTCACAAGTTTTCCTTTTAGGATCTCCTTCACTCCACAAGTAACACAAACCAAGAGCCAACCTTTACTACTTTCTAGTGTTAGGTCTTTGCTTTTCTTCTAGAATGCTATGCAATCCAACTCAGATCTTTTTTTTTTTTTAAGTGTTACCACACTTTGGTATTTCAGGAAATAATCCATCTTAAGTATGTAATTATTTACAGGAGTCTGCTTATGCTGTGCAAATGCATATTCAAGAAATAGACCACATAGGCCTGAACACAATCACAGCAACCAGTTTCTGTGAGAGAGAGTAACTCATTCTACGAGAAAAATCTGTCTGAAAGTTATGTACCCAAACAGCACCATATCACTTCCTGAACTGTAGAGTGTTCTGGAGTCACTGATAGAAACTGTGAGTTCAAGTGAGAACTTCTTCTGAGCCTCAGATATGAATGATAACTTCTTTAGCATACCTGTTGTAAGCCATTCAGAGTTTCTCAGTTGTTCTTTTAAGCACTTCTGAGGAGAAACAGTTCTCCCTAAATTCACAAAAAATGCTTACATTGCTACTTATGGATGGATGAAGCTTTTGTATTGTTTTCTAACCCACAGGTAATGGACAACTCAGCTTCTAAGATATTAAAAGCTATCAAAAATTACCTGCTGCTCAGTATGTCTTTGCCCTAAACCACCTCTACAACAAAGAATTTGCCGCTGCTCAAAAGACTTACTGCACCTTAAAAAATGCACAAAAAAATCAAAAAATAACACAGAGAAAAGATATACAACATCCAAAGTGAAATACAAGGAAGGCATATGTATAACAGAAGACAGAAATAAAAAAATCTATCTGTTTAATATATATGTTTTCTATACAGGATATATTAGCGATACAAGACTAGGTAAAAATATTTAGCAATCTCTATATTCCTAAAAGGACAGAATGGATCTACCTTTCTGTGGATCAAACTGGGTTATTTTTTCTGGTGTTAAAAACAGAGACGTTAATTAACTATTAATTTGTACATTCTGTGTTTTCCACTATTAATATTAATGTAACCTACTCACACAACTACTGCATTAAATCTATTGATTAGTGCAATGGCACGATGTTTAAAACTTATTAAGTTTAACTTGCTCTTAATTCAAAGTCAACTTTAAAAGGCTTCAAAATTTTATTCAAAAACTACAGGCCTCAGGAACACAAAATAATCACCTGAAGTCACTCACTGAACAGTCTCACTATTTGAGTAAGCAGGTAAAAGAGGAAACTGTATTTAAATATTTGAAAATAGGCCTTTTCTCAAAGAGACATTGTATTTATTCATTATTTTTTTTTAAATCAGATCCAGTATTTTTATTATGATATATAAACTTGCCTGCTTTAAACCTCCAAGTTGTTCTTTCTTCCACATTGCCCAGGGAACCCTTTTTTAGCGTGACATTTCTTAAGACAAAAAAGTTTAACAGCACAGGAGCACCTACTGACATCTTGGCAATATTTCTACCAGGAAAATAGCATCTCTGATCTGGGACAATAAAGGAAAGATGCTCTTAAAAGTAAAGAAAGGATAAAAATTAATATGTCAAAGAACTCTGAAGGTTTGAAGGGGACTACTCTCAGAATTATTTCTTCCCCCTCCAGGGAAGATCTGGTCAAATTATGTATTTAATACTCAATTTATAGTCCTCTTCTAACTCTTCCTCTTCTAACACACCTCTACTCCGAAAGGACTCCCTGCCTGAAGCATAACAAGACAATGGAACCACTTTTGCAACATTTTTCCGGAACTGCCAAATTCCCACTACTCAGGAGGCACTCGCAGCAGCCCCCTGGACCTCACCTAACAAAACACTAGGCAGATTTAGCAAGGCATCAGCTGCTTGGCAGTATTCCCCAGGGAATGTGCGCAGGCAAACAGGCTTACTCTCAGTCAGGAAAAAAGACACATTTTCAAGAGTGCATAAAGCATTACTTATGGTATGGCTTATCGACTTGCATCCTAAGTACCCTTTCCGCTTTCAAATCCAGTCAGTTTTTCATCTCTCGACTTCTGTAATCTTTTTTGTTGTTGTTGTTGTTATGAGAACAGGCAAAGACAAGGTGGAATATATACTTTGTTTCACAGCTGTTACCACCGACAAAGTCAAAAACTTATTTAGTACCCGTAAAGGGAGAAGCAAAGAAATTATCACTTTTCAAATCACTATCAACGCAGATACAAACAAATTACTAGTGTTTTGAAAAGGGAATAAAATATCACGCAGCAGTTTTTCAGTCAACGAATAAAAAGAGTAAAACAACATTAGTACCTCCTGTTTTCAGCCAAATTTGCACCTTCATCCTTAAGCTCCTTACTTTTCCTGACACAATCTTCTAAGAGAACTTCCTTTCTTCTCTTAGCTGCAAGCACCCAGTTAGCATCATCATCGCCACCCAGATCCTTGTCATCCGCAGCTTCTGCTTCGAACTGCTGAGAAGTAGCTTTTGAGACCTTCTCACCAATCTTTCTCTTCCACCCAAAAGAAGCCATCTGGAGAATTACGAAGAATGCATTTTGTGTAGTTAGGTAATTTAGCTTTTAAGAACACAGCAGGAAAATTACACCCCGCTCTAAGTCATACAGAGCGGCACCCTCCCACACCAAATGTATCCGACCGGCTGCACCTGAGCAGCCCCAGAGGCATGCTCGGCCTCGGCGGTACCTGCCGCTGTCGCCGGCCACCTCTCCTGGCTGGAAAGCGCTGTGACAGCCCTGGATCGCGGCAGGAAGCGGAAAGGTGGGGCGGCAGCCAGGAACCGGGCGGCAGCAGGAAGGAACGAGGGCAGCGGCAGCGCCCGGGGCCCCGGCTGAGGGCGGCAGGGACCGCCGGGAGCCGTAGTTCATCCCGGTTCAGGGCGGCGGGGACCGCCGGGAGCCGTAGTTCATCCCGGTTCAGGGCGGAAGGGACAGCCGGGAGCCGTAGTTCATCCCGGTTCAGGGCGGCGGGGACCGCCGGGAGCCGTAGTTCATCCCGGTTCAGGGCGGAAGGGACAGCCCGGAGCCGTAGTTCATCCCGGTTCAGGGCGGCGGGGACAGCCGGGAGCCGTAGTTCATCCCGGTTCAGGGCGGAAGGGACAGCCGGGAGCCGTAGTTCATCCCGGTTCAGGGCGGCAGGGACCGCCGGGAGCCGTAGTTCATCCCGGTTCAGGGCGGCGGGGACAGCCGGGAGCCGTAGTTCATCCCGGTTCAGGGCGGCGGGGACAGCCGGGAGCCGTAGTTCATCCCGGTTCAGGGCGGCGGGGACAGCCGGGAGCCGTAGTTCATCCCGGTTCAGGGCGGCGGGGACAGCCGGGAGCCGTAGTTCGCCGCTTGCGTGCCGTGGGGTGCCCGGCGGGCCCCCGGTCCTGGGCGGGCTGAGGGCAGCGGTGGAGCGGGGTCGGAGGGGACAGAGCAGCCGGCCCTGGCAGTGCCACCGCCCGAGGTGCTCGAGTGTCACACAGAGACAGGGACGTGTCCCCCATGTACGGACTGCGCCCTGGGACAGCAGCTCCCACCACGGGAGCCCCATAGGGAGAAGCGACCCAGGCTCGCAAGGACGGGTTTTTTACTCTGAACGGGGGGAAAAAAATAAAAAATAATAATAATTAAAAAAAAGACAACCAAACAAAAAACCCCAAACCAAACATAAAGCCTCTGCAAAAAAAAAAAAAAGAAGGCAGGGTTTAAAACTGCACGGCGACAGGGTTTAAAGCTGCTCCTACTTTCAGGGAGCAGCACCGAGAGAAGATTCTGCCCCATCCGTGGTGCAAGGGGAAGGCTGAGTGAAGATGCGAGAGAAGGCGCGCCACCACAGTGGTGCAAAAGACATGGTCAGGCTTTGTTCCGTCTCAAATTCCTTCTCCTTTTCTGCAGCAAGAGTTTACAGGATGGAGGGGGAAAGGGTCAGTCGTATCAGGCGAGCACAGTTGGTGCACCAGCCTGTCCAGCTGAGAAATCTGCTGGAATTTTTGTCATGTTGCTGCTTTCTCTGTAATTGTAATAGCTGCTGATTGTAAAACTAGTGTCACAGTTATTGTCCACTTACACATAGCACTAGAAAACAGCAAGCACACGTTTTCAAACAAGATAGTTCAGTATTTCACGTTTACTTAATTTTTAGTTTTGAAAGTTTAAAAAGTTGTACAGTTAGAAACAAGCATTTTTGCCATTCAGCTTTGTCAAAAGAAATTAACAGGAAGTAGGCACATCTTTGTTAAAGAACAGGACTTCATATCTTACAACGGTAATCAACTGGTAAAATAAACTTTAGCTCAACGTTTGTATTAAACACTCTTAACAAGACAAACAAGAAAGGTTTTTTTTTTCTTCATATTGCACCACCAAGATTAATTTTTTATCCATTACCTAATGAGTTACATTGCACATGGACAGCCCAGGTTCATCCATGTTACTGAAAAAATTACAATACAAAGACAAGGTAACTCATTGTACTCCAACAGGAGTAAGCTTGGGAATACAGAGTAACACACTTTACCAGTTTGTGTATCTGCATAAGCTGCTTACAACTCCAGCAGCTCTCTTAGTGAAGTTCCATGTCACAGCCTATTGGCAGCTTCTAGTGCAATGCTAAAGGTCTGCAAGATCACTAGGAACACGTGAAGAAAGCAATTTCAACAGCAAGACAGGAAAGTCACAAAAGCATAGGAAAGTCACACAACAGGCAACTGGGTTCAACTCTGTTGTTAGTGCCTACCCCTCCCCCTCCCTAAAAAAAAAAAAAAAATCTCAATTCAATCAGAAAACCTTTGGCCATCAAAATTATCTACCATAAAAATGTACTTTTATTTACAACTACATATATTGTACACCTCTACCAGAAATTTGCTTTAACCTCCTGATACCAAAACTAAGGACAAAGCAGGGCTGTCTTAAAAGCACAAGAGGGCTGAAAAGGTATATAAAATTAAGAACTATTTTGCATCTTTCCACCTTGCATGTGTTGTCAGCATTACAAGGAGGAGATAGCATTTATAAATAGTTTAATATATGCAAGTGATCCCAAACCAATTCCAGATGAGGAATTACTACAATTTAAAAAACTGTGCGTTTGTAGTGTTTATACAAGTGCAATACTTAATAATTCCAAGATAAAGGGTAATGAAAAATGAACACATTGATTTATTCTGTACATTGGAACCTAATTCTTCCAAGATTAAAGACAGACTTTTTTGTAGGATTTGCAGCTGATCCCACATGTTGGCATCCTAAAGTTTGGGGTTTCAATTTCCAATACTAACTTCCACTTTGGAAAATCTTCCACTCTAAGGTACAGTTATACAGCTAATGTCCCTACACAGACCATCTGTAACACATGAGGATAAAGAAATGAAGTTGCAACTTGTACCCACATGTTAGACAGGTCTCACAATCACCCAGTTGAGAACACAGTTACATCTTATGTTTCTTCACATTCTGTGCATGTGAACTTCTGGGCTGCAGCCAGCTGGCCAGGGTTTAAACTGCTTTAGTAACTGTAGCTAACAGCTTCCCGTGGATAAAATCTCAGCCATTGGCAAAAATCTCCATCCATGTGAACACTCCAGGCTCCACTGTTCATAGTAATGGCTGGAGTTCCAGCCTCTGCCTGGGGAAGCAACCTTTGAAACTATGTAGGTCATGACGATTATTTTGAAGTAAGCACTTAGTCTTGAATGAAAAATAAGTTTTTTATGACTACATTTATGTCTAAGTGCCAGATGAAAATGGAACCATGGCTAACTATACCCAATATAAAGAGACTAAAGGTTTTCATGCAAGTACTACCTGTGATTATAACATATGAAGTTCAAGACTTTTCCTGAAAGGCTGCAAAAACCATAAATGCAAAAGGACTTTTGTTATGGGTAACTGCAATCTACTGTTAAAACTCTAGCACTCGAGTTGTCATGATCAGTTTTCAACACTCAACTGAAAAGTTAAGACTCTTTAATTCAGTTACATTAAATAGCAAAGCTTTCTATAATGGTCACGCAGGAAAAACTAGAAACCTGTGTATGCAGTTTTCACTTCAAGCTGAATACTATATCCTTAGTTAACAGGGTGACCAGCTGTTAAAAGTATTAACATGAATGTTAACAACCTGCGAATTTCAGGTTCTGGAACAGCATGAAACAGCCCTCAGGCTCTGCTCTTAACTACAGGGAATGTTTCTAAGGAAAAGGATTCTCGGCCTAAAGTAGCAGTGGGGAGCTACCATATTAAGCTAACATGCACAGACAAGGAGCTTCCTCACAGTTTCTCCACAAAGCAACATTTTGGTTTAGCCCATGGGATGCCATGCCTTCTCAGCATTAAGTCTCCTGCCATTGTTATGAACTCTATTGTTCTACTCACTGCCCACAGAATTTTCACCCTCAGTTCATTACAGAGCACCTACACAAATTTCCAACTGGCTGGATTTGAATGCATTTAGTAACTTGATAAAACTAGTACATTGTAACGCATCAAAGCATTATTTATTATTTTCTGTCAAATAAGGGGGAAGAAACATAGCAGTTTTAACACATTACTGTTAGGAGATGTTGATCATTCTCAGTCACAACAGTAGAGGGTGACCAACAAGTCACACTGAGATCACTGAACTAGTATGTGTATGTTAACTTACAGTGCATCAGATATATGTATAACCAGAGAAAAAAAAACAAGGAGGTCCATCTAGCTTAAATGTTATAGGCAGCCTATTTTGCACTCAAGGCAAAACGTTACAAAGGGCACTATCCAAAGGGCATGTTATTTCCTGTACCTGTGTTATGCTATTGGAGAGCAGGCAATCAGAATTCACTCTAGCTTCAAAATAATATATGATAACTGCCCATAATAATTTTAATCCCCGTGCAAATTGCATTATGTGGCTAGCTTTTTCAGCGCCTTAGTTAATTTCACTTGATTATAACTGGAAGCATCTGACTATGATTTAGGCATGCTTATTGCTATAAAAGAAATAAGCCCATCTTCAAAATTACTGTGCAAGTAGTTTAATAAGATTAGCACACATCTCAAAAAATTCTATTGTATGACTCCCTGGTCTTGGAGTTACATCAGCTGTGGAAGAGTCAAGCGAAGAGTTCACTGATGAGGTAAGGGATGTATCTGCAGATTTTCCTTGAGCATCAGCATCTGAATCTTTTTGACAAGATCTGTAGTTGCTCACAGAACCTGATCTCTGTGGAGTTGCAGTCCCAGACTTCGTTTCAGTAATTTCATCTGGGAAGAAGGGAAGAAAGGAAGAAAACTGGCTATCAGTATCAAATCAGTTCTAGGAAGAGCAGGTATCTTCCCCTTCTCACACTTCTAAATCTCATATTTTAAAACCTTGATTAATAATGAAACAGCTTTTCTAAACTTTATTCAATACAAAATTAAAGCTTGTATACATATCAGCACAACAGCAAGTGTTCTTACGCTAATTCTTTCTGTACTCTGAACTGTACTCCAGAACTTTTTACATCTAGTTCAGATCAATACTCTTATATACTATATATAGAAAAAATATTAATAGTTGTATTTTTCATTAACTGATTTCAGCAGCTAATTGTTCAATTTAGGTTATACAAAACAAAACCAGGTCAGCATCATAAGATTAACTTCAACAGCAGTTTGCAGATGTTTTTTCCTGTCATCTACTTTATTTTTATTCTATTTTTGTTCTCTTTTGGGTATTTATATATTATTTGTATTTTATGATAATTCATTAGCATATTATACTTATTAGCATCTGCATTCATTTTTTCTTCTCTTTTGAAAGTTTTTTCACCATAGAATGTTGCATGTTTGGGCTGCAGCAACTTACGTTTACCTTCAGTATGAGAAAATAGTTTCATTTAATAGTATTGTTCTGCTGAAGTATCTCTATTCTTATTTTAAATACTGAAATTTAACTTAGTTCTAAGCTGGCTCAGGAGAAATGAGTGAAAAGGCAATCTCTACTATTTACACAAAGCTACTTGAATTTAGAAATTGTTAAGAGGAACAGAACAGAACCATGCTGGAGAGAGGGAATATCAAATCAGTTTAACTACTGGAAGAGATACAACAAATCTGCACCCTTGGGTTGTATTTCCTCAAAATACAATATTGTAACAGGCTCCCTCCCCCAGCTGCACAGCTCTACACAGTAAAAAAATAAAATTTCCTTTTTTTCTATGCAATGTTTTCTGGGCATGTCATCTACACTATTAATTGTAGGTAATTTTCTTTCAGTTTACTATGTCCATAAACAAGCATTGTGTTCAGTCTCTTATTAGCTCCTCTGTTCACTTCATCAGGCTTTGTATACTGTATTACTGTCACTCCATAACATATATTTTTTGTATATATATACATAGATATTTATATTTGTATATTTTACAGGTTAAACTATATGCTTTCAAGATTTTAGTTCCCGTGAGCATTAAATTCCTACCTCAAATTTTAGCTACTAGTAGAACTAGTGAGTTAACTTTGCCTTTCAGCTGATACCTCAGTGCAAAGGGGAAGAAAATTGGAAGGGCAAAAGAGAGAAAACTAATGGGTAGAAATAAACAGTTTTAAGTCAGGGAGGGGAGGAAGTGATGCAAAGGCAACCACTCATTATCTCCAAAGCAAACTGACGCCCAACCAGTCTCAAGGTTACCTTCCCCAAAACCCCTTTTTCTGCTAGGCATAACATAATACAGCATTGAACATGCCTTTGTTCAACCTGGCTCAGCTCCGCAGAACTGTTGCTCCCCTCTCAACATGGCAGTGTGGAAAAAGTTGGATACTATGCCAAGGCTGCATTTTGTGTTATCAATACTGCTTTACTCACAAGTCCAAAACAGCACCATGTAGGCTGCTAGGAAGAAAATTAACTCCATCTCAGTCAGATCCAATACAGCAAGGTACAGTCCAAGTCAAATTTAAATGCCTAGATGTCATGCTTTATCTTCTCTAGAAAACACTGTTCCCATAATTACTTCAGATCTAAATTAATGTTTAAATTTGGGGTGAGGCTCTAAAGACAGCCTAAGTTGGTTCCAATCTCACTTCCATCAGTCCTGTCCCCTTTTGCACTACTGGTATTAGTTCTGATGCAGACACAAAACAGAGGTCCTCAGAAGATGACATGGCAAAAAAGCAATTATTTAAGGGGTACAGCAGCTAAGCATGGATCACAGGAACACTAGTCCAGGAAGAAATAAGAAAACACTAATACAGGTTAGATTGATTTAAAATAAAAAGGGCAAAACTTACTTCACATCTAAATAAGTAAATAAAGACACATTTAAATAGAATAATTTCCTATACAATTCAATTAACTTAAGTAACTCTTCACATACCATCAATGCTACGGAAATCCAGTAAGTAAGTTCTGCTGTCCACCTGATACAACTGGAGACTCATTTTAGAATATGCACTTGTTACTGGATTCTTCCTCCGAACACGCAGATAATATGGATTTACAACCTAGTATGAAAGAGATTTGAGTCAGTTAACCAGAACTGCTTGAAAAATCACTGCACTGTTTTTGTCCTTTCAACTCACTAGCATTTAACAAGTGATTTCAGATTTCATTATCTGTTGGATTTGAGAGTTGTTGGGGAGCAGAAGGGTTTAGCCAAGAGAAATATATTTGTGTAGCCCCAAGGGAAAACTTTAGCACGATTTTTTTCCTGTCAGCATGTACATTTTCCCCCCAAAACCCTTCTGGCACAGCAAATGTGGACAGGACAGGCACATGAGATTAATGCCAGAACATGAAAACAGTTTCAGATATCTTGGCTATGTAGCTAAACAGCTCAAACCGAAGTGCATTGTTGTTTGCTGTAAAGGTCTTCTATTTTGTTACCTTCCATTCATAATCCAGTTGTTTAATTGCTCGACAAACTTCAGCCATGATATCATTTGGTCGACTCTGACTCCGGATTCCCAAGTGCCACTTAGCCCGTCTTACACCTTGGTGTTTTGACTTCTGTGGATTCAGCTCATCAAGGGTGTGTCGAGGACGTGGTGCTTCAGCTACTAAAAATGGCACACGTTCAGGGTGAGGGCGAGACAGGTGGTGATCATCCAGAAAAGAATCTGGAGGACTTGTCGCCAAGTAGAAGTCTTTGGCCTCGTTCATTATTCTTCTGTTATCTATGATGAGGTGGTAAGCAACAGCTAGAGGGTCCTGATGATTTCGACTGTACAGACAACTTAGCACTTCCTCTTCAGTGCATTCAAACTTCTCACATACTTCTTTTAAGGCTTCATCATCAATCATGGTAGAGCTATATGATGGATCTTCAGGAAACAAGTATTTTGGAAGATCCTGCTTAAACCATTCATGTTCCCTAGATTTAAAAATAAAAATTTCTGAGCATATACAAGTAAAGAAAATTTTAACAGGAAATTCCTTAAAAATATAAAATTAGTTTTAGTCTGTGCTGGAAGAAAGAATAATGGTTGCCAGTCCAAGACCCCTTTTAGCACAGACAATAAAACAGTCCATAAAGTAATCACTGCCTGCACAAGATTTTACTAAACATTTTCCAGAAAACTGGAAAAAAAGCTCTCACTATCTTACAAATTGTTTAGGAATCAGGTGGTTACTTTCTCATTTATTATTTCAGTCCCTTCCTCCTCCTGTTCTTGTGACTGTTCTACTGCAGAAAGGGCTGATCCTTCTGATTCCCCTTCCTGCTCCCTCCTAGAAGCTTCTTCATTCCTGACCAAATAAGATTAAAAATAAACAACCAAAGCAAAAGTAGTTATAGGAGCAAGTGATATAGTTGAAAGCTGGGTTTTTGGCTTAGCTACAGTGCCTGTTGACATTTTCAGACCCAAAAATCCCCTCTTGTCCTTGAGGATGCTGATTAGTATTGAGCATTGTTCTATAGGATCAGGCCAGGTCCCAGCACAGTGTTAAAAGCCAGGCCTCCTTGCATCAGCATCTTTCTTTCAAGCATTCTATCATTTCATGAAAAAATGCCATTTCTTTCATGTCCTACCTGCACATTTTCTCCCACTTGCATTACCACCCATAACCACACTGCTGTAAGGCCTGGGAGATGTTCCAAAAGAGGTTGTTAATCTTCCAAAAAGCCTAAACTATGCACCTAAGAAATACCAGTAGAAATATTCTGACTGCCCAAGGATGTTCAAGATACTGAAGTTATAGCAATGAGGGAAAAAACATCAGAGAAGAATGTAGTGAAGGTGCCTTTCTGTATTTGCTCCACAGGAAAAAAAAAATCTTGGACAAAGACGTGTAATTGTTAATTGTCTTCCTGAGATGGTACCCTAACAACAGTAACAGCTTCAGTATAGAACCCAAATAGCAGATTAAGCTCAAAGCCACTGTTCTAATAAAAAAAAAGTCACTAACGACTACAAAGCACAGCAATTTGCAAAACACAACCCAAATCTTCAATACATATAGCAAAAAAATGGAACATAGGAGAGATCAGATAAATCAATATGCTGACCAACAACCCTTATACAGATAGAATTTATAATTATCTAATGTGCTCTGTTCAAACCTGTTATTATCTCAACACCTTCAAGCTCCACATTGGGTGTCAAAAAGGACTGCTATGATTTAACCCCAGCCAGCAGCTAAGCACCACACTTGCCACTTGCAAATAATTGCTTGTTCCTATCCAGTGAGAAGAAGGGCAGAATCAGAAGTGCAAAAGTGCAAAAAAACTTGGAGGTTGAGATAAAAACAATTTAGTAACTAGAAATCTCTTTTAAAAATCTAAGATCAAAATCTCAAGAGAGGTGACAAGGAAACCCAAGAAGGACAAGTAATGCAGATAAAAACAACTGCTCATCATGAAATGTCTTATGACCAGCCTTCCTCTTATTTTTATTGCAGAGTGTGGTATACAAGTATGCCTGTATGCAAGTATGGTACTGCAGGCATGTGGTATGGAATATGCGTGTAGCTAGCAGGGGTCAGCTGCTCCAGCAGTGTCCCCTCACAATTCTTGCACCCCCCAAGTCTGCTCTGTTCAGACAGTGTAAGAAGCAGAACAGACTTTGGCTCTGTGCAAGCCCTGCTCAGCAGTAACTACAACACCCACCTGTTCTCAAGACTACTTTCAATATAAATTCAAAACACAGTTACTGTGAAAAAATTCAACTCTATTCCAGCCCAAACCAGCACAGTGCACTAAGCTCTAATCAGTGTGATCCTGGAGAAAAATATAGTTTAATCAGAAAAACAGTTAATTTGGAAACAGAAAAGAGTTTTCCCATACCACAACAAAGGCTCACCCATAGCTGGGATGACTGAACCCACAGGAATATTGTCACTGTTCATGGCACCAGGCCTTTCCCCTTGCATGCACATACATGCAGCCCGTACAAGAATTAAGGTATTCAATTAAACTCAGTTTGTCCTTTAAACTGTGACACATCGTATGGATAATAGACCAGAGCTGTTTCAGATTGAAATTACATTCATGTTCCATAACCAACATTGGTGAACATCTGTGTCACACCACTTTTTTCCACACACTATTTAACACAACTGAGGTAAGTTCCCAATCTCTCAAGTTCTACAACACTTAGTTCTCACAGTGCTTTCATCTCTGAAAGGAAGTACTTCCCATTGCAGTAAAGTAGTAAGGGATAAATGTGCCACATTTTTGTTCCACTGAGAAAATGAACATTGCTTATTTCCTAACTTCTGACCCCAAAAGGAGCAGCATTTTCACTGTGGTAGCAACATTCTCTCCCTAGAGTTTCTTGCAAAGAAAATTAAGCTGCTGCATAAAGTACATTTCTCTCAGCTACCTTTTTTTGAATTTGATCCAGTGCACGTTTATCAACAAAATCTACTTCTCCAGAATCATCTCCTGGAATCTGGAGCCCATGATGCCTCTTTCCCCACAAACTTTAACTTATCAGTGCTTGGTGATTACGATTCATATACAAAAATTCATACCAGTGCTTTGAAGCTAGAAATTGCTGCCTTATATATGGAATACTCACAGTCTTAATAAATGACTTTTCGGAGCCTGAAGAAATATAAATAAAAGCAGTAGTTATCAGATTAAAGAGCTTCCTCAGACATTTGCAGTAGAGAGCACTGGTTCCTCACAGCAAAGAATTTTCTTCCCCCAGAGAAGTCCATCTAGCGTAATTTTTTCAAATCATTATGCAAGTACAGTTTTACTACGGTAATCTTGAACCTAAAGTGTCTCAGAATTTCCACATATAATATAAATAATATGTTTTACTACGATCTCCAATAGATACTTCATTGTCCACTACAGATCAGCACAATCAGAGCTAAAACCAAGCCATCAGAAGCTGAATTTTTCCTGTCAGTCTAGAAAACAAAGACAAGCTGTATGAATAACTTCTTTGTTCTGCATATTTATGCTACTCTAATTCCAGCATCTTGTGATCAGACATCAGCAAGTGTTTTACCTAATGTCTCTGATTGTTGCTCTCTTCATTGGATCCACTTGCAGCATGTGCTTCAAAAGACTAATTACAGATGGGTTCAGGTACTGAGGGGTATAAAAGATACCATCACATATCTTCTTAAAAAGGGTTGGCACGTGATCATCATCAAATGGAAGCGTTCCACATAACAAAGCATAGAGAATAACCCCACTGCTCCAAATATCTACTTCTGGACCTGCATACAACCTGTGGAAAAAAAACCCACAAAACTACTAGTGGTTTGTGTCTAGTACACTTAAATATGTTTTCTCTCATTTTTCATTGTATCACAGTGATTAAAAGCATATGAACTCAAGACAAATGATTTTGCAAGCACTATACCATTTCAATTCTATGCCATGCCTCCCTTGAACTTCAATACTCTTCCCTTTCTAATATATAACAGGGCACAAGTACAGTTTTTTCCTCTCTAATGTGTAACAATAATCCACAGTACAATTTCACATAATGGCAAACTGAAAGAAACATGCATCTACTACTAAGAAAGCCCATGTTATATAGCGTTATTGGTGTTTTAGAGGAATCTGTGCCTCCAATCAACAAGAGGCATTATTAGGGTAGGTAGCTGAAAGCAGACTAGACAGTCATTTTACAAAAAGTGAAGTTACCTCCAAAATAAGTATCGACTCTGCAGCAGATATTTCACTGCTACTCAATTTCACAGCAGACTCTACCCGTAACTGTGCACCTCAGCTTCCAAGATCTGAGCTATACATGAGATTTTTAAAGTAATTTAGGCAGAGTGTACACAATGGATTTGGGGTACTAGACATCACCTCTACCTTACAGGAACTGTTCAAAGCTAGTTCACAGAAGCTTTAAGCGTTTTTAAAATTATCAATACAATTAACAGCTCTCAGTTTCTCAGCATCAAGCTTGGCAACTGAATTAGTTTTGTACCCTTTAGAATCAAGCAGCAACATGACTGAAGTACATGCATACATGTATCCAACATAAAAGAAACTACCTTCCAGAAATTACTTCTGGTGCAGCATAGTTAGGGGAACCACAGCTTGTTCTTAAAAATTCTCCATCTGACATCATATTTGATAGACCTGAAAGTGTATAAGAGTAACTACTAAAAATTCAGGGAGCAAAATTATTTCACACTGCATATACCACCTAGAACAAAGCACTAGTGATTCAAGTTAGAGAATTAATACATTAATTCCAGTTAAGAAATAATACTGTACAGAATTATGGACTTTTTATATGAGCTTGCCACATAATCTTCCATTTATTTTACCAAAAATCTGAGTAACATCAATCCATTACTGCCCACAGCCTAGAGATATTTGAGAACATATTCATTCCTAGACTAGAACTAGATAGTTAAATGTGGATGACACAGGCATGACAGAGAAGAAAGTTGCTCTAAGGGAGATGAAGCAGTATAGCAAGATGGGATTTTGGTCATTAACAAGAAAGTACTAAAAACCTCATTTTCTCCTAAAATGCCAAAGTGGGAAATGCTACCACAGAATTCCCTAAAATTCTGTTAAGAGGTTACACAGAAGGGAACTGAGGACTAAACATAACTCTACCACAATTTACAACCCTACACTGTGTACCTGGTTCCTGCATCACTGCAGTTTAGTAGTTTGCTTTTCAGACACTCTGTAAGCAACAGAAGTGTGCTTTAGAACTAGGCCACCTGCATTCACCAGCACTCAGTATAGTCTAGCAGCTGTAGAAAATTTCTTCTTGTTTCCGCAGTGATGCTGCATGATCAAGACTACCATAAGCCAAAGAACTCCAAGGAGGAATCATGCCCTTTTATGGGTCAGCAGGGAATGTGGAGGGGGAAGAGTACAGCTTTCATATTCTAACATACAAAAGCTTTTATTAAGCTCTTGTTTAATACATCCTCCATGATTAACTGAGTGCTATGGTTTTGCTGATGCTAAGTTACTGTACTTCATTTCTTCACCATGCGAGCCATTTCACCCAAATAATTTTCTTCACATGAGAAACCAATATGATTCCCACACAGCTGAACACCTTACTTTTAAAGCATACTTAGAATAGTCAGCATTACCTAACACCATTCATTGGAGACTTAGATAAACAGGTATTATCCACTATATCTACAAGAGATCTGCCATGACACAGCAGTGTCATGGATACCTTACTATGCTTATCTGGTGAAGTTTCCTGACTCAGATGGTTCCATGAACTAGCTTCAAGGCTTCTCTGCAGCTGCATCATGAACAGCTGGCATAAACAAAACAGGAGGACTAGTGTATTTTTATAGCACTATTTTTTATAGTATCTTCTTAATGATGATGAATTGCCCCTGTACTGTTCTTCCAAGAGAGCTAAGCATCAATATTTTACTAATGGTGAAACAGAAAAGGAGTGAGTTTTGAAGACGAAAGATCAGAAACTAAGTCTACTTAGCATTTTAGAGAAAATATTGTTAAGTGAAACCAAACTAACCAGTTCACTGTTTCAGCCATTCACAGAAAATACCTCAAAAGAAAGCAAGAAAGCTTGAGATGAAAACAAGTTCAATAACTGTGCAAAAACATTATTTTGCTTTGTATCTATTTTCTTCATGTTCTCCTGTTGTATCCCACCACCAGGATATTAAAGTATACATGCTTTATTTAATATTTCTATTCTATCTTTAATATATCTATTTAATTACTTCTATTATTATTAACAGGATCTAACACTAGAACTGCAATCAGATAGAAAAATAAAGCAATACTTACCAAAGTCAGCTATCTTTGCATTCATGTGTGCATCAAGAAGCACATTTTCAGGCTTCAGATCTCTATGTACTACCATGTGCCTGTGACAGTAATCCACACCAGAAAGGATTTGCTGAAACAGACGTCTACTTTCTTTCTCATCAAGCTAAAACAGACAAAGATTTTAAATAATTAAGAGACAGTGAAAGCTAATTTGTTTTTCATTTTTACTAGCCAAAGAAAACTTTCCCATGACCTAAACTTATCAATTATAATTTGGTATTTTATACAGCAGATTTTCAGAACTTTTAGCAAGCAGCTTCATATCTTGCATGATTTTTGTTTGAACCACAGCTCTAAAGTGAAGCAAACAAAACATACTCACTTACTCAGAAAGTCACTGAAAGTTCTTAATCGCACTTTTGAAATTGGGTTTGGCAGATGTTACATACTCATGAAGTAGAAACATTAGCACTCAAACATTTAACTTTGGTTAACTGGAATTATTAACAAACTTTGATGTTTAACCACAGTGCAAGACTTAAGGTGGTAAAAGCTGCTGAAATGCAGCACAGAAATTATAAATTTCAGCTGCTATTTATGCTATCAGCAGCTAGTCCCAAACAGCAGACTTAGGTAGGCATCTCCTGCAAAGACCCATAATCCACATCATCTTGTCCCAGCAACTGATGCATCCTACATATCTAAACAGTCTGTAAAAAGTGACCTCAGATCTTTCTTTTCAGTTCTAATAGAATACAGCAATAAGAGCACAACAGTAGCTTTCTGATAATAGGATATACTAAAGAAACAGTTTTCAGCTACTTCAACTGGGTACACATTCATCTGGTTTATTCCCAGCCATTGCAAATTAACAGAACAGTAGAAAGGAAGAATGCTATGATGAAGTCACACATCAAGATATGAAATGTGTTAACATAAAACCATTTGTACGTCCAGAAAAAAACACAGTCATAAAATATATTCTGATAGCAGTGAAATAAAAACTGAATACAAGAAAACGCATCCACATTTAACCAAGGCGTAACCATCTTATCTGCTTCCTTACCAGCCTTTAGTTCCCAGGCACAGAGCCATGGATGATGACTCTGTCATGGCATATGGAACTGCAAAAGCAGCCAGAGCAGCATCTTTAACACCAAACAGCTACAAGTCCTAAATGGGAATGAAACCCATGACTTCCCTGTGGCCACAGACACCTCCACCATCCTCTGCTTCCTCTGAGGACTAAATGACTTGTGTTCATCCCTATGATTTTCAGGGCTAGACTGTGGTTGTTATATGGATACAGCAAAATACACATTAAGATTTGACCAGATCTACAGAGGGTCTAGGTGAACAGATATCCCAAGTTAGGCTGTGTGAAAATTCTGTACTACACTACTTATAAATTATAGTATGCTCATTGTGCTCATAGAAATCCTGTGATGCTCTAATCATCAATTCTGTGCTACACTAATCATAGTATTCTTTTGAGAAAAGAAAACTTTTAATTGTATGATTTTGACAAAGATATCCAAAAGTCTGTCCCCGCAGTGTAGGGTTACACTGGAATGTTCCAAATACAGTAACAGAATGTAAGCCACTAATTTGCAGAGCTGGACTACTTCTTACCCTTCCATTTTTACAGATATAATCAAACAGTTCTCCTCCTGAAACGTATTCCATCACCATGAAAATGTCAGTGGGTGTACTGATGACCTGGTACCTGATAAGAGAAGGTATCTATTAGTCTACACACTCAGTAAAACACTAGTTGCATTTAGTTAAAACCAAAGTCAAACAAATAATCAGATAAAAATATACTTTAAAATAGTCATTAATAAATCTGCAGCTACTGGAATTACAATATGCTTCAGAAGCTTTTTACTCTCCTTTCACTGTGTGATGCCACTGTTGCAAAGGCTAGCAGGAAATATGTAATCAGGAGTATCAGCCCTTGTTCTTTCAGAGTCACAAGTGATTTCTATGACCATTTACAGTGCTGCCTCATCAACAGCTTGATGCAGTGAAAAAGGACTCTGCTAGTATTGCAAAAAATACACACTTTTCAGCATTAACACACAAAAAATTCACTTGTCATAAACAAAAAAATGTACTTTGAGACTATGAAAAAATTCCTCTTAATAATGATGAATATTAGTATTTAAGAGTACTGATGTCTGATTATTATATTTTTACCATTCTACTTCAATTATATTTTAAAAACATAGCTTTCAAGTAAGTTTAAGGACAAAATCAGAATTCAGGAGATTTTGATTTTTCTACATATCCTTACCTAAAAATTGTTTAATTTGTTCCCTTTAGGAGCATTCCACATGCAAAAGGAAAAATTTTCACTGATTCCCTGAGAAAGAAACTCATCTGAAATCAGCTAAACTGTAACTGTCTTCAGTTTAGCAACACTACAAGCACACATTCCTCTTTCATTCTGGTATGTCACTAGGTGCACTGACACTTCCTATTCTGTTATGGCTATAGGTATGCCCTTTGGACTCATTCATAGATTAACTGAAAGCACCAGCTATTTCGCTGACAAATCAGCTCAACAGTCTTCTGAAAACTAGCCCACTGAAGAAGTGGATGAGTTGACTTTACACAATGTAATTTAGCATCAGTGTAACAGCTGTTGCTGAATTAAATGGAGTGCAGGGACATGGCATCTGCCAGTGGCAGTGGGGTCTTTAAACAAGATTCTACCAATAAAAAAACACCCACATCATGACTAACAGTGGAAGTCACTCATACTCTGGAAGTGCAGATTATCTTAACAGGAAATTAGAGTCAAAGAAAATCAATGTTACTTATAATTTATTACCACAGATGGGACATGAGGGGTCTACTCTTGGACACGCTGCACTCTGAAATCCACTGATGAACTAATGATCAGCTAAGAGATGCAATCAGGCACATTTTAAATACCACATTTAGACAAAGGGTAGCCACTACACTGAAGGTTTCTGAAGTAGCAATTACATTTATCAAACTTTACACCCTTAATTCAGAAAAATATTGCAGAGCACCACCTACATGGAAAAAACATGTATCACTGACCAGTACATCACTAAAAACATTTTGAGAAGATACTATAAACTTACTACAGAAATGACCTTTACACTCCTGATCTTAGTAACTCATTTTCCAAGCAGGAAAAAAACAAGGTCAAACATAAACAGAAGAAGAAAATTTAAGTAGCCACTAAACTCAGAGATGACTTACCAGAAATATGTCATGATACTACCTTTCATACACCTGTCCAAAGAATTTCTAAGCAAAGATCTAATGGAAATTCTCCAGCAAAGATCAGCTTTGTGAAAACACATTACAGAGGGCACAGCTGCATACTTTGAAGCTGGTTACTTTTCTGACAAGATACCATTTGTAGTATTGCCCTTTAAATGTATTACAGATCAGTGAGAGAAAAGAGATTACTGGCTAAGTAAGTTTGATTACAGTAAGCAAAACTTACAGCTTAATTATATGAGGATGCCTGAAGAGTTTGAGGTTCTGAATCTCCCTGCGGATTTTGCCTACAACATCAAGGCTGCGAATCTTCTGTCTATTCAGGATCTTCACAGCAACTTTATGCCCAGTTAACTCATGTTTTCCAACTGCAAGAAACAAGGAATTTATTAGTCAAGGTTTTATACTACTCAGTTAAGACATTATTTCTCCTTTTTGAATGTAGCCAAGTTAAGACACTAGCATTCTACCTATCCCCATTATCTTTGGAGAAGTTGAAAACCAGATGGTATGGAGTTTCTTCAGCACTACTCAAATTTCTCCCAAAACTCTATAATTAAAAATGTATACATGTAAGAAATTCCTTGAACCTAGCCAGCAGAACTCTTGTGCCATAGCTTTTTTTGCAATATAGGTTTAAAAAATAATAATAGAAATAAAATTTTAAAAAAACCATATCCCCAGACTTTGCCATCCTTGCTAATTAGAGAGCACTTTCTCTCCCTATGTAAGTCACTCCAAGCTTTTGGCTTACTTGACAACCCATTCAAACATGTTTTCCTGTATGTCTTCTACTTCATCTGCAAGGATCACTCCTATTGCTCCCTCAAGAAGCCTGCTTCAGCAATTGCTCTGAAGTACCAGTATAAGTACCTCACCAGTTTACTTATAAAAATGTATCTGTCCTTGAAGGAGTCTGACAGCTCCACAGTCTATGTAGTTAACACCAGAGCTTTATTCTATTTAAGTAAGTGGCAAATGCGACAAAAATTACACAAAAATAGGACAGAAACAACAAAAAACAACACAAAAATGCAACCTAATGCATTCCTAGAAGTGGAGAAGAAACTAAGGACAGTTTCACTGTTCTTTAAACAGGGGAACTAAGTGTAAACTATTTCAGTCAGTTACATCTCTCAAAGTCCTTAACTACACAAGTGCTATTAGGAGTAGTCACAGCAAAGTCCATCAGAATATTTTTCCAAAACCCAAAACGCAGATGCAAGTATCTGCATGGCTGTCAGATGCAGTGATTATAATAATACCATTAATTTGCCTCCCTGATTCCTACCTTCCAAAGGTAAGCCAGATTCTTCAGACACCCACAAGGCTTATCCTTGTCTACACGAATAGGCATTTGTAACAGAAGTGTGTTGAACACAAAACTCATTTGGGTGCCTACCCTCAACAGAAAATTTAAATAGGCTCTGGGTTTTAAGTTTTGTTTAAATATATCCATGAGAAGTTGTGATTAAACAGCAGTGATCCATAAAAATCTTCCTGTGTTCAACAGATAATCTGGATAGAATACACAAACATCCATCAATCTGTAAATCTCATTCCAGCACAAAAAGACCTTCCTGCTGCCTTTTGCCTCTAAACTGAGCTAAAAAACAATGCAAGTGAGAAGTTCTTAGCAGAGAGACAGAAAATAATGATAAGCACCTGCGTGCTTAATTTTATAAGAAGACATCCACCTATAAAATTAAGTAGACTGAATTCCTGTAGGGAACTAAACAGTGGATTACCCAAGATCCAGAACCATCACAATGCTGCACTGAGAAATGTCTAGTACCTGAAAACACAGAAGAGCTCTGACTAGGATGAAAAGATACACCCACATTCAAGAGGAGCCATTACCTAACAATGGCCACAGTAAACTAAGTGCTGGGCTGGCATATTTGCACTACTGAGGAATGCAGGACAAAGCTGGAATCCATAGTAAGTTCCAGAAAGACCACAAAGCAGTGACAGGTGAGTGCCTAGAAATGTATGAGAATTTGCTTTGAACCAGACCTACAATTAAAGCAATCACTGTCCCTTTATTTTCTTCGAAAGTGACTGAAGTTTTAAAGGAAGCAAACAAATTATATCACCTATGTTCAAACCCCCAGGAATAAAAAAAAAAAATCATTAAAATTAGAAAAGCAACTATTCTGATTGTGAAGTCTTTACCCGTCCATATTGGGAACTAATGTACACCAGCAGCATTCGGGGGAAAAAAAAACAAAACACACACACAAAAAACCCCCCCTTTAATCAGTAAGTTAAAATATAACCTTTTTTTGGTAGTAAGGAAAATACTTCTTAAAAACCAAGCAAGAGCCTTTTGGTCAAACACACGAATCTGGATCCTCTTTTGCTGTACAAAGTATATTTAAGAAGATGTTTAACACAGTAAATAACATACATATTTGACCAAGTCTACAGCTTAGAATATAAATGCACAGTTCTGATATGCACTGGATTATAAAGTCTCATATTTAAACTGCTTTGTTTCATTTCTGATTTGTCAGCCTACCTTAGACTGGAATTCCATTAGCACTCAGAAGAACATTAGAAAGTAATTCATTAGCTACAATCTATGTTCACTATGCAAGGCACATAAGAAAAGAGCTTTCAAAACAAGTTTTTCACTCAAAGTAATTAAACAATAACATTTACAGTTGACTGAAACCAATTGCAGCAGTCACAGCTTTCAACACTGTGAGCCTCAAGCCTTAATTTTATTCACTGACTGGGAGAAAACAAGATTTTCTGCTTCTTCAACACTGCCAGTTCTGAATAAATTATTATAATGAAAACATAGACTGGTTCAGTGCCAATTCAAAAAGATCCCAAAAAGCCTATACTCTTGCTTAAGACATTTCAAATTAAATTATCTTTTTCTCTTTTCTTCAGTAATGTTTACCTTCCTTGAATTCAATTTGAAATTATAATAAATCTAGCCTTTTAAGATACAAGTAGCCTTTCCTGGATACAGTTCAAGGTATCTGTTACCAGTAAAACAGCAGATACCAAATGGTAACAGACTGCTGATACTTTTGAATTCAGCATTAGGACAGAAGTGAAAGCGCCACCCCAGAGATAATATCACCTAGAAATATAAGCAGACAGTGTTACCTTCCTGAAAGCTACTTTGCATTACCACTTGATGGAAGTTTTACCTATAAAAGGGAGCACATCCTAATCCTCAACCAGCTATCAGTCCTTCAAAATAATCTCTGGGGAAGAAAAATAAAACATATATAGGAATATACTAGGTCTGTTAAATTATTTTCTTTTTTTTTTTTTTTTAATCATCCCTGTATTTATTTTTTTTTTCCTGATAATACTAATTGCCTTCAGGCTTCAGTGTGGCTTTGCACAGCACCAAGATTTTCATGACAGTGAGAGTCTCAAAGCAGTGGTGACTTATTTTTAACTGCAGAAGTGCAGGAGGGAAAGCCTCTATCTTGTTCAACAGTTCTTCAATTGGAAATAAACTGTTTATGAGGCCATGCAGACCAAATACAACACATTCATGAAATACAAGTATCAGTCACTAAGCTTCTAGAGGGAGAAAAAAAAAATCTGAAGGTTATGTCGTATTTAATGAAACAATTCACAGCAGGCCAAAAAGCCAATCCAAAGCTCAGGGGGAAGCAGTCTTTAAGAGTATGAGCTAAACGAATATTTCCACTAACATGGGAAAAATCCCTGAGCCACAATAGTTCATTCTGTACAAAGCCATCTTTCTGCACAACCTTAGGTACCATACTGATTGGTGCTGTTCATTTCCAGGTCACTTATGGCCTTGACCCAGACCACTTGGTTTGCAGTCTATACAGAAGAGTGTCAATACATCTCAAGAGCTGGAACAATTATTGTATGTTTAGAGCCTTAAGTAATGTCCCTCACGTTCTCAGTATGGACCACTGGAAGCCCGAGTAATCTTCCTTTTCTGAAAGATAACTTCAAAAAAAGTATCTTGATATTAAAGTTCACATCTAGTTTCATCAGAAAACATCATCAGTGCTTAAAAAAAATTGATGTACATAGGGATAGCTGTTTTACACTGAATCCTAGTGAAGTCTGAACCATGTGTCTCATACAATTGGTTTAGATTCAGTATTCTTCCACCTCAGCTCTTCACTTCAATGGCATTTTAGCTTTGCCTAGATGCTGGCTAAGAACAGCCATCTCTGCAACTGTCCATCTGAGGCACAGTCAGGTGAATCAAGTCACTCAGAATTAATTGAGAGTGGCACAGCCAGGTGAAAATTATAAACTGGACAGAATCACACCAGTGACAGCTACCAGCAGCCTGAATTCATATGACAGCGCGAGCAGGAGACCTTTCACAATTACCAAATAAAACACTGATTTTCCAGTTCAATTTTTTCAGGCTGCCACCACTATTAGAATAAAACATTCACTTTCAAAAAGGCATATGCCTGACTCCCTACATTACATGAGCTCAGTGTAAATCCTAACTGAATTTTAAGAAGTGAACACATGTTTTTCACTTTATGTCAATTGATGAAATTGTATCACTAGAGAAGGAAATGATGGAAACAGGAAAACAACTGCAGATCTGGTATTAAATGAAGAATATGTGTGCTCAAGAGGAAAACCAGTGCATCATACATACGTTCTTCATTAAGCACAGCTGAAGCAAGACAAAAGTAACACAGCACATCATACAGGAACAAGAAAAGCAGCAGCCCAACAGTGCTCTCCTAAATTTAGGATCATCCTGGAACATTGATGGAATGCCAGTCTTAGTCTTCTACAGTGTGCTTGGTAAAAAAAAAAAATCACAAAACAAACATATCTTTGACCCCTCCCCTCAACTATGTAGTCTCTCCATGAGGAAACAGCTGAATGCTTGCCTCCTGCATCACTTTTTTTCCTCTCTTTATTCAAGGAAGTATTAACTCCCACAGGAAAGAACGGTACCCCAGTGCCAGATGGGGGAGTCACTGCTCCCAAATGGCTGGGGCTGTCCCTTTATAAGTTTCCCTTGAATAACAGAGTCAAAGGGCTCTGCTCTCAAAGTGTTTTTAAATGCTTTCCTAGAGCAAAATATCATCCTATTTCCTATACGTTACTAATTTTTTCAGAACATGTCAACAGTTAAAGGAGTGTGTGCAGAGCACATACAATCTATACTGGGGGAAAAAAGCTGGGTTTTATTATGCACCTCGTAAGTTAACAAACAAAAAACAAACAAACAAAACGCACCAAACAAACAACCTAGCTCTACTCATTTGAGAAAGGATATTTTTTATTTGTTTGCCCCAATATTTGAAGTTCTCATAAACAACACAGCAGGAACAGTGTGAACTAATACACAGTCCTGCCATCTGTCGTGAATGGCACCATGGGGAAGTTTAACTTCTATCTTATTTCTACTAGCCATCAAATAAGCAGTATGGCATCCATAGCCCTACACTGCAATTTTTTTAAACCTGAGATGGAAAAAAAAAAAAAAAATTTTAGCCACTGGTCAAGCAGCTTAAACATGAAGCTTTTCAGTATCTGCACATCAGCCGTGTTACCAACTGATGCAACAATCCCAGACCCATTTTTTTCACGCGTATTTCTCTGCAGAGAGAGAAATCTTGGCTTCCTTACAAGGGCATCAAGAGTTCGTACTTGAACAGCAAAATGCAACACAAGAAGCCCGAGGACTTACGACTCGCTACTTCCGCCACATGCCCAGTGCTGTTCCAAACAAACGCAGCACTCAACTCCCAGCGGTTATTTCCTCAAGCACGGATGAGGAAGCTGCTCCTGCCCCCGCCGGCGCTTCCCGCCGCGGGACCGCCGAGTCCCACCCCGGCACCTCAGCCCGCGCAAGCCGCGCTCCGAGCGGCGCTGCCGCCACCGGGGCCCTGCTGACGGGCTGCCGACCGCCCCACGGCTCCGCTCCCGCCGCTCACCCTTGACTTTCCCGAAGGTGCCGACGCCCAGCGTGTCCCCCAGGATGTAGTGGCCGATCTTCACCCGCCCGTGCTCGGGCTTCTGTTTATCCGCCACCGCCGCCATCTTGAGGCAAGGGCCGAGCCTGCGCATAGCGCCCGCCCGCGCCGGGCCAGAGCGGCGGCGGGGTGGAGCAACCACAGAGCGCCCGCCCGCACCCGAACCCGGAAGCGAACGGCGCGCCGACCACCCGCCCGCCCCGCCCCAGGACGAACCATTGCGGCTGTCGGGGGAGGCCGGGCCGGCCCACGGGCGCGCGGGGGAGAGCGGGTCCGCTGGGATGCCGAGAGGGGAGATGGCGGCGCCCTTGCAGTGGGGCCGCCCTCATAAAACAAACCGCCGGAGTCTGTGTGTTCCAATAACCCTGTAAATTAAATCCGTTTGTTCGCCTCCGTTCCTCTTCCCACGTCCAGACCCCATTATGCGAAGACGAAGAAAAGCAGGATATATCTCAACGCCACGATCTTGTGAGATGTTACATAGTGATTCGTGTCATTATGGAAATACACCATGGGATCAATATAAACAAGAACACTGAACTCAGTGTAAAGCATGGACATGAGAGACAGGAAAATATAATTATTTCATTTATTTAAATCACTTTGCTGTGAATTGTTGGGGTCTTTTTGTTTGTTTTTATGTACTTACTATTATTTTGCCATTATAATTATTAATTATATCCACTTTTGATGTGTAAGGAAAGCGCGGGCTTCTGCGAACAGAAACAGACTTGTTGCTGCTGTTCGGTGCTTGCTAGGAGTGTAACCTGAGAATATGTTCGACCCTTGTCCAGTCCTGGTGAGGCTTGTAGCCACTGCTGCTGGAGTGCTAGCCAACATGTTGGGGCCTGCTCGGGCTGGTACCCCAGCACAGTGGGCATGACAGGGCCCAGCAAGAAACTGCCTGTAAAAGGGGCAGGGACCAGGGGTAGGACGGACGTGTTGGGGGAGCACGGACTCCCCACGTCCCCAGGGCTGCTTGCCTGTTCCTTATCAACAAATTAATAAATTGCCTTATTGATTGACCTACCTAATTGTGGTGAGTAAATTTACAACAATCTCTTAACTACCCTGACCTCTGGCTTGCCTTGCCAGCCCCTCATGCCGCTCATTCACATTGCATGTAAGTCACTAACCTGCCTTCCATTCCATGCATTGTATATTTTCTATACACTGAAGGCCACATTTCTTTAATTGTTGACTATAACTGGATTCATTTAATTGCATTCCAACTCCGCATTGAAAGAAACACATAAACCTGGAGAATGAGTGACTATTGGATGAGCATTTTCAAATGGAGAGATCATCAACTCAAGAGGAAGGTTATGGGCAACTCCCATGCCTTCACTTCCTTTCCCTGGTACTCCAGACTAAGTGAATGATTCAATCTAAAATGGTTTCTTTTGCGCACCCTACACACAGCCCCCGAATATGTTTGGAAATAAGTAAATACATCAGACAACAAGAAATGGGCAATTTTATTCTAGTAATGGTCCTAAATCCAATTCAGAGAGCCTTCAATATTATTTACATTATAGTCATTAATTTGCCAGTTGGAATACAGAAATTCTGATCTATGCAAAAATTATATATTTTAAGAAATTCCTCTATGCTAATGCATAAAAAAATCATAGGGAAGTAACTGTGAGGGAAGTTTCCACTCAAGGGAGAAATCTTCACACACTCACTCTGGAAAGAGAAGGGATGTGTCAGGAGTGTCTCCATTAAAAAGTGGGACTGAGGTCTTATAGTATATAAACCACATATATAAAGTGATTTTCAGCCAAATGTTTCTAGGTCGCCTGTGTCAGCTCAGCAGCCTTTAGCTTAGCAGCTTTACTTAAGTTATCAGCATTATCATTTGGGGGTTCCTTTCTCAGGAACTTTGCCACATCCTCATCTGTGCCAATTTCTGGCAGAAAACACTGCTTTTCATATCCTCAGGATGTTTAACTTTGAATAGTTGAGTCAGGCTGGTCTCAGCATTCTTCAACACCAAAAGCAGCATGGCATCCCTCCTCCATCCACGTCTGATAACTTTTGCTAACAAAACAAAGTTTGAGCAGTTTTATCCCACTTAGAGCATCCTGCTATGCTACATTAGTAACATTACACTACACTGTAATAATTGCACAAGCTTTGAAGTGTAATCATAAAAATTATTAGGCCTGGTGTTAGATCTTTGGCTCTAAAAATATTGTACATCACACGTGGGAAACACACACAAATCAGAATATACAAACTACCATAGTACATGATCTGAGATTTTGGCAGAAGGTATTTATTGTCATGCTATCAAATTTCAAGGTATGATTGGATAGAAGTCTAGCATCAGGAGAGGAAAACTTGGTAAGTTCTCTTCTGTGATGCAAAAAGCATTACTTTAACTTTTTGGAAACATTCTTTGTAGCACGAGGAGAGAATTATGTGTTCAGCATCACACTGGGGGGAAAAAAAGAATGGATTAAGCAAGTCGTAGCTAGCTGAAGAGGGAAAAATTATTTGGGATGCCTGCAGAGCTCATTAGTGTCTTGCTACCAAATGATTACAAGCTATTTTTGGCTTTAACTCAAGGTGGTGTCCTGATCATGACAACACAATGAAAATTCAAATAGTTCTATAGGTCTATACCAGAAAATTTTATTATTTCATTAATTACTAAGTAATCTCTTAGATACCAGAACATTTCAGAAAATGAAAATAAATGAGCTGTTAAAGTCAGATGGGAATTAGACTATGGAAGCCATTCATTACTTTTATATTTTCAGCCAAAAGTGAGTATTACCAAAATATTTTGTCAATTTGTATAACAAATTTTATGCTTACATCACTGCATTCAGTCTTACTCAGTTCTTTGTCACACCTTGAGCATTAAGTCACTTTAAAAAAAAAGAAAAAAAACATGAAATCTACAATAGGTAAAGCCTCCCAGGCTGACTCAAATCAAGCATAATCTAGTCCAAGCCTTACAGTAAGATCACAATGGATGAAGAGTTTAATATTTGATGCTTATGTAAAACACATATGAACCTACACGGCTACTTGAATTTTAGTGTGTAAGGTAATGATAAACACTTTACAATACTAATCAGCAGCACTGCTTCCTCCCTCTTCTTTTGCATGTAAGAGTCATATTAGCAGACTGAGTTTCTTTGGCCAACAGTGCAACTTTGAGTAATGTATTGTGATGGTGTGGAGTGCAGGTTGCCCTCTTAGAATAGCTGTAGGAACAAAACATACCAGAAGAATTCCTCCATGAGTCTTTTAAGTCAACTTTCTTTCTGATAACCTCTCCATTACACTATTTATCTTGAAAACCCTGTCCAGTACCTTAAAACCACATTTTCTGTTTGTTTATTCACTGGGCATACCTCTATTTTTAAGAGAATTCTAAAACAAAAAATTAACTCAAAGCTGACTTAATGATTTCTGTCAATTATCTCTATAATCTTATTTTGAGACAGAAAATTGCTGTTGAATTCCCCTTGCACAGTTTATTTCTTTTAAATGTAATTATTTTAATATTTTCAATAATTTATTCCCATATGTAGGAAGACTCAGGGTACTCTAGTGTAAGTAGAGCTGCTGTTCTGTGGAAACACCACCAGCATTGTGTTACAAGTGCCAACAGTGTGGAGCCCTGGCACGCATGCCATTTGCGACACACAGCGAGCCAGTGATGTGGTTCAGGGACACAGCAAGGCTTTCCTAACACATCTGCCCAGATGCCAGCAAGCCCCTGTACAGTTCAGGGCCAACAAGGAGACCAGGAGTGGTAGATGATATAATAACTAGACAGTACAAGAAAGCAAAGGATTGAAGACAAAAGGGAAAATATTCTCAGTTTTACTAACAATATGGACATTAATGTGGGTTGTTTCTCCTAGCTGGCATTAAGACTTCCTTGGCATCATTAGTGCGTTTTGCAAACAGGCATGCACTTCTTGCCCTTTTCTCTTTGACTTCTGACTCTACATTACTGCTGAATGTACAGCATATTTCTTCTGCAAGCACTGCACTTTCCCTCTTCTCCCCCTAAAGTGTATGTCTTGCCCAGCTCCAGGCTTGTATCTCTTCTGCTGTTTCTAGCTTCTAAGTTGAAGACATTGATGAAATCACAGAATGGTTTGGGTTGGAAGGCACCTGTGAAGATCTTCTATTCCAACCTTGCCCTGCAATCAGCCAGGACATCTTCAACTAGACCAGGATGCTCAGAGCCCAGTCCAGTCTCGCTTGAAACACTCCCAGGGATTTGGAATATTATAGCTTCTCTGGGCAACATGTTCCAATGTCTCAGCAGTCTCATAGAAAAAGATTTCTTCCTTTTATGTAGCCTGAATCTACTCTCCTCTAGTTTTAAACGATTCCCCCTTGTCCCTACTGCAGGGCCTACTGATAGGTCTATCCCTATCTTTCTTCCAAGTCTCCTACAAGTATTGAATAACTTCCTGGAGCCTTCTGTTTTACAGGTTGGACTCAATCCCAACTCTCTGGGTTCATAGGAGAGGTGCTGCAGCCCCCTGAATCTTCTTTGTGGCACTTCTCAGGGCATGATCAAACAGAAACTTGTCTTTCCTATTCTGGGGATCCCAGAGCTGAATGCAGTGCTCTGGGGTGAAGTCTGTCTATAGACAGAAGGACAAGATGGGCAGAATCACTCGCTTGACCTGCTGGCCACACTGCTCTGGATACAGCCCTGGATGTCGTTGGCTTTCTGGTTTCTGGGCTGCAAGTACACATTGCTGGCACATGTCCAGCTTTTCAAGCACCATTATCTTCAATCCTTCTTCACAGAGCATTTCTCAGACCCTTCATCTCTCAGCTGGGATTTACCTTGACCCAAGTGCAGGACCTTAAGCTTGGCCTTGCTGAGCATCTTTAAATCCGCCTGAGCCCACCTGATCTTGCCCCTGTCCTTCTGCATGGCATCCTGTACATTGAACATGGCAACCACACCACTCAGATGTCCCTTGCAAATTGTCTGAGGGTGCACTCAATCCCTCAATCCTACTATTCACCTACTACAATCACTGATGCCATGTCCACTGTGAGGAAAATTCACTTTGACCTTCCCTTATGACTCACATGCCTACAGAAGCCCTTCCTCTTCTTTGTAACTTTAGCAACACCTTGGCCTTCCCAGACCTGTCTTGTCACAACTGAGCAATGTCCCCATGCTCTTTCTAGGATACCTCTTCCTGCTTCTCTGCCTTTGTATTTCCTTCTTGTCCTTCAGTTTGGTGAGCAGGTCTTGACTCAGCCATGCTATTGCCTTTCCTGGTTTCTTATAAATGGGGATTGAAAGCTCTTGTTCCCCGTGGAACACACTTCAAAATGTGCCAGCTCTGTCCCACTCCCACTCTGAGGGCAATGGGTCCCATTGACTAGTTCCTTCAACAAAGAACTGCTGAACTCACCTACAGGGAGATGCTTATGCAGCTTGCTGCTGTGCCAGTGAGTTCAAAGGGCCTCATTTAGGACCACTGTTTATAGGATTGCAAGATGACTGACTTCAGTCCTCAGACGGTTTTCATCTTGGCCACAGTCCAAGGCAGTAATTACTGGAAATTTTCAAAAGTCCATAACCAAAATATTATTCCACTCAGGCTGTGTTTTTGGCAAGTCACATTCCTAGGCTATCAGGGGATGAGTTGCTATCTCTTGTCACCCTCCTCTGTTAGGCAACAAAGCTCTGGCATGGAAAGTGTGATAAGTTCAAGGGCAGTTTTGGTGGGGGTCAGAGGTAGGGGGAGGTGTTTGAGGATGTAATACATCACCACACAAGGATTTTTACCAAAGGCAATCAATCTTTCATTACTCTAGCCACTTAAACATCTCTCTGCCTTTAAGAAACCTTCATCCAATACACTCTAATAAGTGAGACTTGTACACTGAACAATAGGAAATGTAATTTCTGATGTAATTTTGGACTACAAAATCTATCAGTCTGACAGATGCAAAAATCAGACTGGGTATGACAATATTTCTGCATACATAAAGTATATAGTGAGCATTATGCAGAGGTTCAATTAATAACCCTCTAGTTAAAATGCTTAACAAGATCTCAGCAAAAGATTATACACTGAGCAACCAGCAACGTAGCCTTTCAATATTTAACAAAGAACAGAAGTGCATCAAAATCTATTTCCTGTACAGGGCTAATATAACTGACACATGAAGTACACAATCCTTTCTAAACAGGACAAAAACCACCCACAAGAAACTGATTTCCTACCCCTCAGCCAGAATTTTAAAACAATTGAAAATGGCTGTCAAAATTCTTGTCCATAAAATTCATTCTTGCTGCAAGTAAAAGTCTCCCTGAAAAAAGGGGTTTCAGTTATTCCAAGTCATTGGATGTTACAATAACTGTTACCACGGTGTGTTACTTATTATACAAATGTTCACTTTTCAGGAGCAGAATTCAAGAGAAGCTTATAGATAAATAGCAGCAAGTAGCTAAGCACTTGCCCTTAGACTTTTATCACGTCTGGAGGTCAATCAGGCAGTTCAGAGCAAAATCCCGTGCTAGAGAAAATATCATCTAAGACTTGAGGAGCAAAGGCTTTCACTCCTGCCCATAGTCAGAATACCTGCCATACTACTGTCCAACTGAATCGTCGCTCAAAAAGCCCTTCCTTAGAGTCCTGCTGAGCTGTTTTTCATAATGGTCGAGTTTATTCTCAGAGGAGAGTAAGGGCACATTTTTGACTACTCCCTCCCTACATAAGTGGTTCCCAAACATCAGCAAAAGCTGCATTTTAGGGGCACTCAGCCCTAGGAATACATGGCCAGTACTGTGCACAGTGTATTTTAACACTTACATTCAGACTCAAATGAATCTGAAGCAGGTAGTCTATTTGTTACATGCTGCAGAACAGCAGCAAATTACTTCTTTTGGTTTATAAACAGCCCGAGCTGATATACTGGAGTATCAAAAAGCTCTAACTCCATTTAAAAACATAGGAAAGTGCAGTCAGGCACTCCAGTTTCACACGTGTGAAAATTTCTGTGATTTTGCTGGTGACACATTAACTGCTGATCATTCAGTAATGACAAAGCAATATTCTGCTTCTGGAAGTTCAAGACAAAACTAACAGCACTGAGAACAGCCTAAGAAGCTTAAAGCGTTACAAGTTTTTCAGTTTCTAGTATTGTCTCTGCAAGGCATACTTCAAAGTCCTGTAAACCCTCACAGTAATTACTGCAATTCCACAAACTTTCATAGTAGCACTCACTTCTTAGTGTGAGTTTAAATTCCAGTAAAGCACGTTAAGGTACAAATTCATAAGGCATTTATCTGTAATTTTTATGTAACCCCAACTGACTTATGACTGGTATTATTTATTACCAACATAGTTAACTCGGATCAGTGTGTCAGCTTTCCACACCGACCCCACCAGGCCACCCAGGCAATTCTGTCCCACCCACAGCAGCTCTCCAATCCCCTGTATCTGCAGTAGATGGACTCCAAGCTTGGGAGTTTTTTTTTGCTCAAGAAGCAATGATCCACACATTAAGTTGTATCTCTGTAGGCTTTTCAGTAACACAGCAATAAAAAAAAAAAAAAAAATCAGTACTGGAAATAACTCTTTCACTAACGCCTCCCAAGACAGCACATAGAGCCATTATTATAGCTACTATCTTTAAAACAAAATTCTGGCTCTCCATGCTATGGCACACTGAGATCAGAGGCACACAGGGAAAATCCACAATATCAATATTCCACTGTTCTAGCAGGGGACCTCCTTTAAGTAATACATAAAAGCCTTTTTCAGTTCAGTGCAGAGATTATGGTCCCTTTCAAGACAGAGGCACTAGCAAATGAAGAGTCAATTAAAGGATTGTTTTAAATTAATCAGTTCAGAATTTGTGTTTAAGTATTTATGTATTTTCATGAATACTACATTTCAGTGAAGTAAAGTATGCAAAAAAAGGTGACAGATTTTCTGGATAAGACCATTTATTTTAAGAAATAGATGAGTCTTTAAGATGAACTGGAGGCTGCAACAGCTGCTCTCTTGGGCTTCGGTGTGGTTCCCTCACGGAATCCATTCCTGCAAGCAGAAATATGGTTACCAGTTTTTGAGAAGTTGATTCCTGCTCTAGGTTATTTTCTTACAGTCATGTTTTAAATGAAGCTCATTAGCTTTTTTCAATTTATCTCAACAATGCACTGAAATCACTACAGAGTTTATCCCTTCAGACATTTTTAAAAAGAAACACATTATTAAAAATTGTCTTGGATAAGCAGTATAGTTTTCACTCTCTAGGGCTAAAGTAAATTTGACTTCTTGAAACACGAAGATTTCACTACCAAAGCGAACACTGCAAATACAGCTCACCTGCTGAAAGCACATCTTAGTTCACATTCACTCTAAGCAATCCAACTAAAGAGGTCCTGTTTGTGAAGCCTATTTCTTACAAAAAATCCTCTATGCCTCCAACCACTTTTCAGCCCTGAGCTTGCTTTCGGATGACATTTCTACTTGAGCAACACTAAGTGGAAAGCAAACTACAGCTGCACACTCGAAGGTGCTGCCACTGGGAAAGAATGAACTAACCAAAACAAATTAAATGATCCCTCAACCACATCCAAGACCAAGACCTAAACATCTCATACCTTTTGCTAATAAAGCCAATTACATTTTTGTGACAACACTCCTGAATTGCATGGTATTTTTCTTATAGTTTTCTTGTGTAGTAAACCAGAACTACAGAGTTCCATGGGAATCATACAAAACAGTAATCATACATCACCCCAGCTACCTCCCTTTTGAGTACAACTCAAAAGCTTTGTAACAAATCTTAGAAACTTGCAACACAGGATCTGATGTAATACCTATTTAATACTGACTGAACTCTACATAAAGAGAGGGACCAGAAGTTTTTCCTGTCCTGAACTTTTTTGTGAGTGAGCAAATGGAGACTGAGTGCATTTTGAGACTTATCACTGTAAAATCCCCCCTTTTAGTATAACCATCTATTTAACTGAATCAGAAACAGATGCAGTACCGCACAAAGCATTTTCAGATGTGGCCTTTTTACTACAATAACCTGTGCTCTGTACAACCTTCATTTAGTAGAAACATTTTAACTGCTTGCACACCTTTTGTCTTACCAGTTAGGTTTTTTTATCCTCAAAGGAGCATAAAATGCAGACAAATATGCAAAGCATATTATTTCATGACATATTTAAGAATACCAAACTCCATTAACTGGTACTAAAACAAAATTAAAAATGGTAACTTTGAATGGTGAATTTTGTCTCTAAGTGGTGTTTATGCAGCATTTCACACCATGTTAGTCTGTAATAAAATGTTATACCTGAATCGACGGTAGACCTTTTTCAGGTGCCTCATGCGACCAGTACCAGTGGTGTTGCGTCTTTTAGCCTTTGCACTCCAGTTATCTAAAATATGTAAGTTCCTGTTATTTACCTGCACCAAGTAATTTTAGTTGCATTTAGTTACATTTGTATGGTACAATTATTCAAGCTAACAAAAGAAAAAAAAAAACGACTATAATTTAAGTCAGTTTTTATACAGTAATACTGCACTTTACCTAACATACAGTTAAATCATCATTAATTTGAACAAAGCTTCAAAATGCAAAATGACCAAACAGCAAAATGACAAGTTTTCCTACTTGACTGAAAAACAAGTCAAACTACTGAAGAAAAAAAAACCAAAAAAACCCCACGTTTTTTAAACTAGAGCCAGTTAAAAGTTTGTTACTTACACTTTCTCTTACGCTTAGCAGGATAACCACACTTCCCACAGGTCGATTTTTGCAGATGGTACGCCTTGGACCCACATCGACGACACAGGGTGTGTGTCTTATTTCGTCGCTTACCAAACGATGATGTACCCTTCGTCTGAAAAGCATTTCAAAATACGGAAGTATCACTAACACTTCCATGTCACAAAACTGAAAGAATAAGCCTTAGAAAGATGAGCGCAAACCGAGTCGTATAAACACGTCAGAGGCACATTCAACAGAACCACAACTCACTTTCAACTACAAGCGGTCTCCATTTTCAGGACTCACTACCGCCATTCCTTACGTGCCCCCGCCCCCGCGCTGAAGTAAAACTGAACCCCAGCTCGTTTATATCCGTGCCCTTCTCCCCGCACCCATCACCCTAAAGCTGCAAACTGTTCTCCCCCGACGAAACGTGACTCGCCTCACACACAGCAGCTGCACACTCACCTTTGGCGACCGAATCCCCTCTTACGCCCCCATTACCGCCCGGCTGCTCGGCACGGCGGCAGCAGGTACGAAGCAGGCGCCCCTAGAGCGCCCGCGGCCCCACACCGCTCCACGGCCACCCCGCCCGGCCCGGCCCTGCTCGGCCCGGCCCGGCTGCCGCGCCCGCTGCCACCCCCGGGCCCGGTCCCGGCCCCAAGTCCCGCGGCCCAGCCCAGCCCAGCCCAGCCCAGCCGCAGCGCAGTGCGGAGCCTCGCCCCGCGTCCCAGCCGAACCCCGCGGCGCTCCCCGCCTGGCACGGCGGCGGATGGTGGCGGATGGCGGCGGATGTCCCGCGAGCGAGCTCAACACTTACCATCTTCGCCGGCCGCCAGCACCAAAGAGGCCGCGCCCCGCCCCGCTTCCGCCACGGCCCCGCGAGCGCTTCCGGGGGCGGCCGCTCGGCCGGGCCCGCGCCGGGCCCTGCGTGAGGGGAGGGGAAGGCGCTGGGCACCTCTGGCCCTGCCAGGCCAGTGCCTCTGGGCCAAGTCCTGACCCTGGTCACAGCGGCAGTCGAAGTTGCTTTTACAGAACCGCAGATTTTGGAGGAGATTACAAGACCATCCAATCCACCCGTCAGCGCAGCACTGCTCCTGTAACCCTGAATCCCTGAACCAGTGCCAGCGCCAGACTCCTATTAAACACATCCAGGGAAAGTGAGTCCAGCACCTTCCGAGTAACCAATTTCTGAACACCCGAGCAGTTACAAAATTTTTAACGTGAATCTCCAATCTCAGTTTCAGGCCGTTTTCTGTTGTCCTCTCTGTAGGCACAGCAAAAGAGACCAGACCCCACCTCACTACACCTTAATTTCAGGTAGTTGTAGAAAGCAATGACGTCTAATGGGTGAGTTTTAATAAATGAAAAATATTCTGTGATTCTCTGAAAATCTATTATTTTAAAGTTTTCACATGCCTGCCTACTAGGCATCTTCAGTATACTTAAAATCTATACACAATTTTATCATGAGAGAGTTCATTCCAGGGGAAATTGGAGAAATTTATGTGTATTTTATTACCAGATCATTACCTTGTCATCCCAAACAAAGCCAGAAATTGATGCAATAGCCAGTTTATTTATCTTTGATTGTAGAATTATGTAACTTGTCTTATAGTACTTGATGAAAGCATGTCTTTTTCTTAATTGATCCTTGTTTACTGACTAAAAATGCAGCTTTTCCCAAGTCTGGGCCCACCAGAAGTCAACAAACTGTGAGCAACCCTCCCACTATGAATGAATTGAACCCCTATGAGATGATCAGAAAAAGAGCTAGTCCCATGGCACAGTCCCCAGATTAGTAAAGCTGTGTCTGACCTGCTGCATTTGCACTCGTGGACAAATCATGTTGATATGGTTGTCTAAATATTAATTTATTCTCACTTCTTTTGGAGTGCAGCCTCTTGTTGAATTCTTTTGGTGCTAATTTATGTAGTGGGAGGCTTTTGACCTCTGCTAAGGTTGAGGGACGGGGAAAAAAGCCATTTTGACTTCAGCAGCATGGCTTCCAGACCCAGAAAGCTGTGGCTCTGGCTGTTCACTCAGTTCTCTCATTTTTGAGTGGCAATTTCTGTTTCTGAAATAACAGAAATCTTTGCCTGTATTCATTTTACCTCACATGAAATCCATGGTCCTGAAGTAGTTAAAAAGGAGAGATTGGTTCCAAATAGTAAATTGTCCTATCCTAAATTAGGTGTCTGAAGTAGGGTGAAAATATGATCCTTGGGAGGAACCCTTTTTCTATATATTCTAAGAGAAGCCTAGGCAGGCCTCTTAGGCTGGCCACGTAGGTAACTGAAGTTAAGTAAAATTAAAACAATGAAGATATTTTATAGCAAATCTGTCTTTCTTACCAGAAATCAACAGAGAAAGTTCAGTGTTCTATCGATGAAATGCCATTCAGAAAAAAACAAACAAAACAAAACAAAAAAAAAAAAACAAGAAAAACAAACCAAACCAAAACAAAAACACAAACCCAAACCACTTAACTCAAGTGGTATGAATACATCTTACAGGCTGAACTGGAGTCATATTTCTCCCAGCAACCTTGCTGTGTGCCTTTTATCTAGTGCCTCCTTTGCTCTTTCTTTCTCACTAAATCTCAGAAATCTGGAAGATGGCAAAGACATTGGACAGGTGCCATGGCAACAGCCTCCAAAAGAAGTCTGTTGGTTTGGCTGCCTGCAAGAATATGCAGGAATTATTCCTGTCCTTTGTGGGATAAAAATAATCTCCTTCATTTACATGTCTTCAAACCTGTTCAGAAAGATTTTTGGTATCATCATGCATTTGTCTTTAGTATTCAGGAATATTTTTAGGGTAGAGAATGGGCAGAGCTGTGGCTGACCCACTACCATTCCAGAAGGTCTTAGCCCATGAGAAGCTCACAGGGAAGAACAGATTTTGTTGTCCATTGCTCAGAACTCACAGGCTCAGGTACTGGGAGCTGCTGAATGGCACTAGTCTAAATTCAGCACTGACTAATTCACACTGCTTCTTTGTTGCATAGAAAATAAGCCAAAATTTAGAAGGTGACATGTCTGGATTTCAGAGCTGTGTTTTTGATGTAGGAGACAGCAGTCTGTGATTGCAGCTGGTATCCCGTCACAGCTTCCACACAGCAATTTTGGTCCAGCCAGGTTTGTTGATTGAAAAAACCCTTTGTTGTGCCAGCAAACAGTGATCCTATTAATCTTCTTGGCAAGGGTTTATTCAATAGTGTGTTCTGCATGTTCATAGCACCATGTTCTGCAGCCTAGCTGATCTGGTTGGGGTTAAAACACTGAAGTAAAAAATAGATATGGATTTAGAAATAAGCCTTACAGTTAAGTCTAGTTCAGGGGCAGGGAGACCAGAAGCAGGTCTGGCTAGGCATTAGAAAGGAAGGGGTCTGTGAGCAACAAATAACCTCAGTGGCATTTTTTTTTGCTCAGGTTTGATGTCATGCTACTACATCACACCATCACTGGGGTGCAGTACAGCCAGACACACCCTGTGGTGTGACTGGGTTCAGAAAACTGAAGAGTTGAGCTGAGTTACAGAACTTGAACTGCTGAAAGGACTAGTGTGTAACAAACACACCACTGATACCCAGTCAAGTTCTGTCTAATCATATGGCATCACTCATTTGTGCACATGTGCAGCACCCTTTGTGCAAGCAGGCATGAGTTGAAGGGATGGGAATAGTGAAAATTCAGCTTTCATTTATTTGAAGCTAGTCAGCACTTAACTTCAATTGTCTTCAGTGGTGCAGATGTCTTTATTTCTTAGTGTGATCTCATAGATCAAAGGAATGACTTTCGGTATCCTCCTGAATATCAAACACTTTGGCATAGGTAACAGCACCTCAGGAATGCTACAGGAAAACTGAGGAATTCAAGGGCAACATTTTCATGGGGGTTGATTAGGTTGCCTTTTTCTCTGGGCATCATCTTGATTTGCAGAGGCAAATATCTCAGTTGAAATTAGTGGGAAAGACAGTGATTATTTGTTATTTAGCAGGCAGGAGCAGCCTAACTTCATTTGTAGAATATTGAGATTCTTCAGTTTGAAAACTTTTGTATGTGAGTTTGAACCAGAAACACTGGTCACCACAAGATGACAGTAGAGTTCAAGTAAAACCTTTCTACTAAACAGCTCATTAAAACTCTCAAACAGTAACAGTAAATTAGGTTAATAAATTGAAATATTAATGAATATTATCTGTACAGTTCTTATAGCTCCCTGACAATAACAGAAAATTTTAGCAAACAATAGTGCTTATGAATAAGCTTGTTGTACCTTGCTAAGAAACTAATACACATAATAGAAAAATCTTTCTATTTGTTTAAGATTAAAATGAATACAAGAAATTTAAACAGCTGATACTAACTTCTGAAATTGCTTGTTAAAATACAGTGAAAGTGATAAAAAAATTATAACAACTCAATATTTTTAATTACAATTCTATGGAAGCTTTCCAGTACCTAAAACCTACGTAAAAATAGGATGCAGGGAGACTTTTTACAAGGGCATGTGGTGATAAGGCAAGGGGAGTGGCCGCAAGATGGAGAAAGGTGGGTTTAAATTAGGTATTAGGAAGAAACTATTTACTGTCAAGGCAGGGGTGCATTGAGACAGGTTGCCCAGAGAAGCTGTGGGTTCCTCACCTGTGTAAGTGTTCACAACTAGGCTGGATGGGGCTTGTCTAGCAGAATACGTCCCTGCCCATGGCAGGTCTTTGAGGTCCCTTCCAACCCAAACCATTCTGTTGTTCCATTGCCACTCCTCAGCATCAGAAAGAGAGGTAGATTAGATAATCACCTTCAGACCACCTTGGGGATAGCACTAATACATGTAGATCATGGCAGGAGCATCACTACCATCACAGACAGAGCAGGAAGAGCTCCCCACCCAGCTGCCTTTAACCTTTATTTTAGAGCATTTGCAGGGAGGATCCTGGTTTCTTCCCCACTAGAAACCACACTAGAATCTTTCTTCCATCTGGCTAGGGGAACAGGGAGAGCATATCTCTTCTCAGCAGAGGTAGGAACAAGCCTGGGACATACTTGGTACACAGTGCAGCAGAATTCAGAAAATTCAGAATTTTGAAATTTCCCTAGTTTCTATTTGTTTGGCATTTTGCTCTGGTTCTGTTTTTGTTTAGTTTTGATTATTTTTTGTTTTCTTTTAATGCTTATGCATAGATACAGTATAGAGTTCTGGGTCTTTGTTGCACCAGAGTAATTGTCAAATTGTCAGAGGGGGTTTCACTGGTTGTAGAAATGGTTGCAATGCAGTTTGGGCTGAGCACCCTAACTGGATGCATTGGAGAAAACCACAATTTCCTTTACAAGGTGACAGCCATCTACTTCTCAGTTCTATAACAACAAAATATTCTTGTTTTGTTAGTCTTCTGTTGATAAAAACAACCTTTCTTGATCTTGTCTTGACACTGTTGTCTTAAAACTTTTTTGCATTATTCATACACAAATGTATGCACACACAAGCCTAGAGCAGATTTGGGAGATGCAAAAAAACATTTGAGCTACCACTGTCTGGTATTGTAGTCTGAATCACATTCCAGGTGGAAATGCCTAGCTTCTAACCACATGCCTTTTCCACTGCAGCAGGAAATAATTCAGTGAGTTGTGAGGAAAATGTTTATACCAGTACAGACTACAAAGTACTGGACTTAGTTTTCCTTCAGACAGTTCTAGAATTTTTGAGAAAAGGCTGGTCGAATGGTTGTCTGAAATGGCATTTGGTGGATCTTGTAGTGGGAAGGGAAATAAGCTGGATGACCTTCTGAGGTTCCTCCCAGCTGTACTTTTCTCATGCTGTGATTTCATAAAAGGTCTCTAACTGTAGAGACATAACTGTATCTCTAATCTCTCAGGCTGTCATTTTCTCAGAAAAATGCATTTGACCAATTTTATACTTGGAAAAAAAAGGTCAGATCTTCATGAATTCTGCTTTCAAATTTTGTCTACTTTTCCCATTGTGGTGGCTGGCCAATTAAGTGCTATGTCCCCTTTCTTATATGCCTACTGACAGGCCTGCATTTAAAACATTCATGATTCCCCCGTGTTATGTAAGCCTCTGATTTGCATTTTTGGAGTTATTCTAAAGCACGTTAAACCCAGAAGTTTTATTATTGAAAATAATTATATAATTGAAAAGCAACTGTTACCTAGACGCTGAGATTAGCTCAGTAGGTCAGAGCATGGTGCCAATAACACCAGAGTTGTGGTTTTGATCCCTGTATGGGCCATTCACACAAGAGCTAGGCTCGATCATCCTTGTGGGTCCTTTCCAACTCAGAGTATCCTGTGATACATGTGTGTATCTTTTTGTGCAGACACATACACAGATGGTACGTGCTTAGCTGTACCAAAAATGTTTTCTTTCCTTCCTTTTGTACTAAAAGGTATCAAAAGCTTGTCTCACTTATAGCTAGACACATCCTATACAGAAGCCCAAGCATTATGGTTGAAATTTGCTATCTTGGAAGCTGAGTGTCTACACATAACTTAAAATGTTAATTCTTTTATACTTCCAAATGTTCTGTATGAATGATACATGGACATAGTCTTTGGAAAAGAAATACACTATTGATTGCTTGGGGAAAAAAATATCTCTTTCCTGCAGAAGTGTTGGAAGTGAAAGTCTTTGGCTATCTTACCCTCTTGATTTTCTCAGTTTTTATGTGAAAAAGTTTTCATGTGAAACTACATGCTTGGCTAGTTATGTCTCCAGCATTACATTCCCTCCTTGTGTTTCTCAGCTTTGCTTTAAATGGATATGTGAATGACTTAATCTTCTGTAATAGTTTGATTTTACTAAATGTGAATGATTTTACTTACTACCAGCCATTCCCTTGAATATGGCTTGATATTCTCCTCTTGGAAATGCTGGAGAAATGCAGAAACTTGCCTTTTTACATTGTTTTCTATCTCCGAAGGTAAGCAGATAATTCAGTTTCAGAGGACTCATCCAGGTTTTGCACCTGTTAGTGTTAAAAGAACTGGTACAAAATATATATAGTGAATTTTCATATTTTTCATGTATATTGCAGTTAGAAGTATCCATATATGTGAATAAATGCAAAACTGTGCACAAAATGTAAGGTATCTGATTTTCTTTTAGAAAAATGCGTTTCTCACAAATACTTATTGCTTATAAGTTTCAAGTTTTACTTTAGATCTAATATTCAGAAAGAAAGATATGTGTCTGCAGTAAAATTGAAGGTCAAAGAAGAGGGCACTGAAGAAAATTGGGGCACTTATGTTTAATCAAATAAACCAGCAAAATGAGCCTAACATATTAGTTGTTTGTGTATGTATTTATCTTATATCTCACTTCAAGGGTTCTAAAGAATTTATATTTTTCTTGCTCTGAGAAAGAAAATTTGCATTTTTCTTGCTCTGTCCCTTTTCTAGAAATAAAAATATAAGCTCACTTTAAAGTAGGAAAACCTGCCACTTGCATAGCATTCTTTCCCCTGTATGGATTTGTGGGGGTTGCTTTTAATTTTTGGATGTGAGACACAAGCTGTAAGAAAAAAAAGGCTTTGCAGTGGAACAGACAAATATAAGTTTTATGTTTAATGAAGATAAAGCTTATTCCCAAGGTAAAATAAGTTCGCTTTCCTTCTTCAAAATCACTGTTGCATTTTATTGTTTTCAATGGCTGAGAACCTTCCCTAAGTTCAAAAGAATTGCTAACAAAGGTCATCCCAACTTTGCAGTTACAAATACTATCTTCTGTTTATTTTGGAATGTATTCCCTGTATCAGGCATTTTCAGTTTTGCATTTACTGGAATTGAGGCACGGTGGCTTCATCAGGGAATTCCACTATAACCCATGCACAATTTCCCTCTTGCATTTCTTCACTGTACCAAAAATAGAGGACAAAATAGTGTCTAACCTTATTAGTGTGTGTAAAGAGGACACAGAAAAGGACCTTTTTGAATTTTTCTTTTTTGATCACAAACTGAAATTTACAATCCTGTGGCCACAAGACCTAGATTAGACTAACACACATAGCATGGCAAGTTTTCCAGATGCTGCAGGGCAAATTCAACTTCTCCAGCAGGTGGTGAATATGCCAGTATGTACAGTTTTAGATTTGGGTTGTCCCTTTAGTTAGTCCTTGTAAATGAATTGCACAGATTTCAGCAGAGCTTGAACATAAATTAGGAAGAGATGTAACGTAAAAAGTGTCTGCTCAAGAAGGAGAAAATGTCTGAGAGAATGTTGCTCTGTGCAAGGTTCACAAAATTCTGACAAGCCTAAGCCTACTCATTCTTACTATGTTTCAACAGCAGAATAAAAGATGGTAGCCCTCTCAGCAACAATAGATATATTTATAATACTAATTATAGTTTAATTTACTTTTGTGCTCTGTGTCTCAACCATTTTACAAGTTTGTAATTGACCTCAGTGCCAAATTGACTTCCATCGTTTCTCAGGGTACCCTTCTCATGGCTGATGCTTTTACATGGAAGCATTTCCCTGTCCTGGTGTCTTCGCTTAAAGCCAGCTGGCAACTAAGCCCCATGCAGTTGCTTGCTCACCCTAAAACAGTGGGATTGAGGAGAGAATTGGAAGGGTAAAAGCCTAAAATCTCATGGGCTGAGATAAAGAGTGTTTAACAGGAAAAAAGCTGTGCAAACAAGCAAAGCAAAATAAGGAATTCTTTCACTGCTGCACATTATCAGGTAGGTGTTCAGCTATCTCCAGGACAGCAGAGCCCCATCACATATAATGATTATGTCTTGGGAAGACAAACATCATCATTCAATATGTCCCCTAGTATCACCTTCTTCTCCCTACTTTATGTACTGAGCATGATGCCATATGGTCTGGAATACCCCTTGGGTCAGCTGTCATCTATGCTTCTTCCCAGTCTCCCATGAGTCCCCAGCTTCCTTGCCAGCAGGGCAGTAGGATAAGCAGAAAAGGCCTTGGCTCTGTGCAATCTCTGTAATCTCGGCAATAATAAAAGCATTTGTATTATCAACCTTGTGTTCAGCACAAATCCGTAATATAGCCCTGTACTAGCCACTGTAAAAAATTAAGTCCACCCCAGCAAAAAACCAGCGCACCTGCTTTCATTACTGTCTCAGAAGACCAAGTATATATTCACCAATAAATGAGTAGAATTGTGTCCCTCTCTTGTCATGAGGCGCTACAAAGGACAAAACAGGAGGCATCCCTACATTTTACATTCTCTCTTTGGAATTATTGGTATTTGTCTCTTCTTTTTTATGTAATTTATAAAAATCTCAAAGTTATTTGCTAGTTCTAAAAAGTCTGGAGATTTTGTTTGCTGAATACTTTTTTCCTAGCTATTAAAAGCCCTGCAGAAACTCTACCTCTATTAGAAACATCACACTTGATTATTTTCATGATGGTCTTTCAATCAAATAAGCACAGAATGGGATGTCTTCTCAGGCTGAGGGACAAGTCCAAGTTCCAGAAATGAAGATTCTTTCAGAAATGTTTAGTGATATGGTCTCCACTATTAGATAAAGCATTTCCTATTTATAAAACTCCAGCTAATCAAAACTGTTACATAAAAGTAATTGGATGGCTGGATAGGAAGAAGTTTTCTGAGAATTTTATATCTGGAAATAAAAAGATACATCATTCGTATGGTCACAGTGACCCTGTGCTTCAGTCTTGCTCCTTTTAACTAAGTTGCAACTACAGACCGAAGACAGAATAACTCACTATGCCTATAAGCTTGTTGTGGAAGAAATAGCTAATGTTGAGCACATCTAAACTTCTCTGGGCTCAGGTGAATCTCTGCAACTGCATTATCCCTTTCTTGTTACTGGTACATGTTTTCAATTATTGCAGGCTGATGGTGGTTGTATACATAGCCAGTCCAGAATGAGGGAGAGCCACAGTCAAGGCTGTGTTGCTTTTGTTTCTACACCATGTTCTGCATCTCTGTTGCCTCTATGAAAGTTTGCAAAACCTTACTTTATCTGTTGAACTTTGTTTCCAGATGGAAGATATCCAAAAAAGCTTATTCCAGGAAGTTTCACAGTAGCAGTTAGGGTTAATTACTGACTTCTCAAGTAAGCTGACAAAATTAAAATTAATTTCAGATGGTCCTAAAAATGCTGTAGTTCAAAAAGATATCCTAAAAAGATCTGTTTCTTTGAAGTCCTGCCTTCATTTTGTTCCCTAACTCTCCTTTATAGGAAAGGAGACTTTGTTCTGCTTATTGGAAAACATTTTTAAGGTTTTAATTTCAACATACTTGGAAATTTTCAGAGGGAGACTAATGGACTTTGATGAAACATTTTGTTCAAGGTTTGGTGCTTGAGGCATTGTAGCTTTTCAGCTGGTTACAATAATATGTCTAAAATATATTCACTGATTCAGAAAGAGCCAGAAATATAAAAGCATGGGCAAGGTTGCTAATGGTTGATATTTGACATTCTATTCACTCTACAGAGAAATCAGAAAGATATTTTAAAAAGCACCAAGATTTCAGGCCAGAAGAGATCTGGATTATCAACGTGAGATACTGCTCTCTCAGGCAGTCATATACAGCTCCTCATGAGTTTATTAAACTGTAGGAATTAAACTTAGAGTAAACAATGTAGAAAAATACAGGAAAAAATCAACAAAACCTTAAATCATTGGATGTTTGTGAAAAACTGACTTAGCTTGGGTCTGAGGAGTAATTACTTAGAACAGGGTCTGCAGTCCTCCCTCTAGTTTAACCTCTAATACATATCTTTATATACTGTGTGTAGTTCTGTGTCACTATTAACATAAATGGAATATTTCACTCTAGCCTGTTTCCTGTAACTCTTCCTGTGTCAGCATGTTTAAAGTGCTAAAATCTTGATACCAGCCATCTGGTTCATTAAATTCACCCATTTTATATATGTTTGAGCTGCTCTGTTGCTGGACACACAAGACCATATAGATCTGCTGTAGACACAGTACCTCTGCTTCTGCACACAGCTGGCAGGTGAGCTCTCACAAGAGCTTGTGCAGAAGCCCTTGACCCCTGTGATCTCTGTAGGTAAGATTTTCAGGCTGAGAGGAACTCAAAGCTTGTTCCCAATCCTTGGTGATGAACACTGCTGAAAATTCCTGTTTGCTGTCATCTCCCCAGACAGATGGTCTGAATCTGAGCAGTTTTTGTCAGCCTGAAGGTAGAATGTCTGAGGGAGGCAAGTATCAGTAACAGTAGCAATGAAAAATAAATATTCATCTTCAATGCATATTCACAGCTAAATCAGGCCTGTCTAGGCATCTGATCACTAGATGGTATGGTGCACTTGGATGCCACAGTCCTGTCCAGGGGAGCAGTGAGCACTACCATCTAGTCTAGGATGAGCAGAAACCAGAAGAGTTTGTGCAAGGTGGTGGTTCACTGGCACTTGAATAGATATAGTGGCTGGCTGCATCCATAAACAGAAGGTTCTCCTCCTGCCCTCCTTATTTCCCCACTTCCCTCCTCTTTTGCTCCATCTCTCTTTTCTGTGACTGTGTATGTTTTTACCTTCTCCATGGGTCTGTTGCTCACTCGACCTTTCTGGGAAATCTTACTCATAAACTCAGAGTTTTTTTTCCTGGATTTATTTTTTGCTATTATGGCAAATTACACTGTCTCAGAGAGGACTGAAGTGTGCCAAAGCCAGCACCAGCTGTGCAGAAGAAGCAAGCACAGAAGAATACAGAAGAATGCAGAACAATGATGGTGATTGGGAGTAAAAGCAGGCAAAGAAGTGGAAAAAGCAGAAAAAGTGACTTGACTTTGGGCAGATTCAAGCTGCTGAGTTAGTTCACCATGTCTTTTGTTTTAAGATCAGAACATAACTCTAAAGAATAGTAATTATTTGTTTGCCCAGTGATGACCTTTGTGTACAATACAGCTGGAAATATCTGTGCTCTGGACAAGTCTCATGTATAGCTGATATACTACTGAAGCTCTCTGAGTTTTGAATCCAAATAACTTGAGCTCTTTTGTTCTAACCCAGTTATTTTAAACCAGAACCCTACCAGCCCTTGTTTGTTTGGTGTCATTTCTGCAGCACACAAATTCTAGTATCTAAGGCAATATCCTTTTACAAGGTCCCCTGAGAGAGAATCATTTGCATTAAAGTTAGCACAGCAGTAATGCTGTTTGACATATTTCATGGATACACATCCCAAGGCATTGTCATTAATCCTTGAAACACAGCAAATACATTAAAAGCAAAACAGGCAATTAAAAATCTTAAAAAAAAGAGAAAGTGATATGGCCTTAGCATACAAAAACAAATACAAAAACTCTCCAAGTCAATTTCACAATTCAAAATCGTAATAACAGGATGTTCTTTCTCCACTCAGTTGTCACTGGAACCTTGGCATTTGCAGTAGTCACAGAGCACAGACTGTCTTTAGGGCTGTAATACATAATGAACTTGGACAATGAAGACACGAGACTATTTAAAGCTTGGTAAACTATTGAGTAACCTTAGCATCAATCCTATAAAAGGCCAGAAGTCTACAGGGAAATATCATTGATATAATTATATTATGGTTGACCTTAGTGTGAAGTAGAATACAGACAATACCATTTCAGGCTTTCTCTAAACCAGGCAGGATATCATTAGCCCAGCAAACAAAGCATTGCATTAATCACTCCTGTGCTAGGACTATAATTTGATGCAAGACAAAAAAAGTCTCCTGCCTTATGGCTAACCATTTGTGTCTCTCAAACTACTCCACTTTTAATCCCCTGAAACATCAGTTTTGATTCTGAAGAGATTTATTTTATTAATTCTAAGGGTTTATTTATGAGTACACAGTAGAAATGATTGGCAAGAACCAAAAGTTGCTATGATGAGACCGTAAAATGGTTACCAGATTGTTGCCATTTTCACAAACAGGGAAAATCAGCTTCCACTTCTCTGTAAGTTGTATTCTGCCCTTTACAGCAGTGTCATCAGGGGAAGCCATTGGGGAGCTCCCCAGTCAGGCCTTTTACTATAACTGATGTTATTGTAGAACTGCAGTCAGTCAACCTGAGACTGTGCTAGGTGTTGCACAGTCACAAAATTCAAGTGTGAGTAGATATTTATGCTACTGCATATTGCCCTAAATATCAATAACACACACAAAAAAGTAGGAAAGTATATAAAGTGGTTCCGAGCTTAAGTGCAAAGCAGAAAAAAAAGCTGCTATAAGTACCCTATTAAATAAGAATCAACCATTCCCAGTCCCACTGCTCTAGAGGAGAGTCTGAGCACCCATCCACTGCATAGCACAAATCTAGCTTTACCCTCCCTCTGGTTTGCACTGTGTAGGTTCAGTTTCTTTGCTTTTATTACTCTGAAGCCAGGATCAGGAAAAAAAGGAGGGTCCTACTTTCAAAGGAAAAACTATAAAATTGTTAGTTTGAAATACCTGAAAATGTGTATTAAAGGACTATTATACAGCATCTGCCAGAGTAACATTTTTGTCTTGTTGAAGTACTTTTTGCAGGAAGGCAGTCTATCAATATATCTACCTATATCATTTGAATATAATAACGTAATAACTAGTAATGATTTGACTACCTATTAATTGAGACCAGATCCCTGCCAGCACACACACTTTCTTTGCTAGCTCTACTTGTCCTTTGTAATATTTATTTGCATGTTTTGTTTGGGACCAAATTACAGTGTATCTTGGTCTTGAGGGTTATTATAGGTAATGATATACATACAAAAATTGAAATTGCTATCTAAGGCATTAAAGCTGACTGAACAATTAAGACATATGTCTGGATAGATAAAATATTCTTTGCAGTTCTGGGCCAACTGTGAAATGTCTTAACTCAGTTTTAATAATTTCATTTGTAGGCAAATTACCACTGTCAGTGTTGCACAAATTGGTCATAAACTAAATTGGAGCATGAGGATTTTGATGAAAAGCTATAAAATATGTTGAAAGTCTGTGAATTACATTATCAAAGAGATTCATAGTTGCCAAGCCTGAAAAGTCGCAAAGACAGGCTCTGGCTCATCAAAATTGGCTCTGAGGAGTGGACATAGGCATCTCTCACATGAATGGAGTAGTGTGACCCCAGATCTAGGCATCTCCTTAAGGAAGGCAGACCATGCCAACCAAGTGCAGGGCTTGGAATTCAGTATGTTGTGATGCTGCAACATGAAACATTTAGTTTTCTGAGGACTGTGTAAGCAGTTCAAAATTGGTGTGGTACCTGAGATCTGGTACATGAGGTGTTACTTTTATATATATCTGTACGGTATACACAGGTGCTACTTTTCCATGAGTGCTTTATCTGGGGTACACGAGGATAAATTAAGGTAAATTTCCCTGACATTTTCATTGGCATTTTCATGCCATTACTGCAGTGGATCATCTCTGAAAAGTGAGCTTTCTTTATGAGTATCCCCACAAAAAACATGCAGACCAGAATTGACCAAAACTTGCATTCAGATCCATAAGCTGATTTTCACTGTGAAATTTGATACACAAGAATCAGCAGGACTTTGGAAGTGAAGAATGAAAATTTGTACTTAAAATGAAACCTTAGCAACATCAGATGCAGCTGTGAATTCAGCCATGGTATAGTGCATGTGACCTGGGATCTCTCAAAAGTCTTGTTCAGAGGAAAGAAACTATGAGAAGATCAGGAAAGGATGATTCTTCTTTCAGTAAGTGCTCACAATTTTCTGGAGTTAATATATCCAAGCCTTGATTTATATGTCTTAAAAATACTGAACAGTTCCCAAAGCAGGCTGTGTCCCTGGAGAGAATTAGATGGGTTAAGGTTAAAATTCCTTGGCAATATTCAGCCCTTTTAGGGAAAGAAAAGCAGGGTAGCAAAGGACAGTGAGAAGAGATGAACAGCAACAGACAGACTGGCTGACTCCTTTGGCTTCCAAATGGTAGAAGTGGATTTGCCCTGGTAATTGCTGTATATATGAGTATTTTGTCTAACATGAAGGTAAGAAAATTGCTTACTTAATTTGTACTGGTGAAGTGAATATGGAAAGCACAATGAAATATTAATTTATATATAGAAATAGTTAGCTGAAAAAAAGTAATTGGATAGCATTGCAAGAAAAAAAGAAACTTTAAAAACAAGCTTGCGCAACAAAGCTGAAAAATCTTTGTGACATTTTTCCTTTATTTCTTAAGCTGACTAGTGTATAGATTCCAGAAACCATGAACAACTACGTGACCTAAAAAAGGGAGGAAAAAATAGAAAAGCACAGTAAATTTGCTTTTACGACTTTTGTTTTTTTTCAGGTGCTGGGGATTTTTCTGTTGCTGGAAGTTTCAGGCTTCTTTCCCATTTTTTCCAGGTGAATATTTATATAACAAAATACATGCTGAAGGTTAAGATGTATAATTGTGGTGCATGATGTGAGGCAGGGTTTCAAGGGATCATCAGGTACATTTCCTGGGGGAAATACACATCATTTGGTGTCAGCACTGGCACTGCCACCAGTGGTGACAACAGTGAGGCATTATGGTGTCCTTTAACTTCTACCCAGAGGAGTCAGCCATCCTTGGGGAAGAGAGTGCATAGTGGTGGTGTGAGGCACAGCAACCCATATCTGTGAAACACAGCACAAACTGGGCACAGCTTACCCCAAGCTTACCCCAGTCCCAGGGACAAGCTGCACCTCCGATGCCTCCCATGGAAACTGGCGGTTCATTTTGTTGCTGATCTTTAGGCTAGGTGAATATGTCTAGTTTCTTCTTTACAGTGGCCAGAAATTCCAAGCTGGGCCTGATTTAATTCTTACACATGAAAAGCAAATCCAAGTGGTTTTATAGTAAACCTGGTCATACCCCTTATTATAATTGAAGGTTGGCTTTGCCTTTTAGGGAAGTTTTGCACTCATGTTTATGGATGGAAATCCCTGATGATTTTCCTCTCTCTTTTTGTTTGTTTGTTGGGTTTTATGTGTTTTTTTTTTTTTGAGGGTGGTTTTTTGTTGGTTTTGTTTGTTTGTGTTATGTTTTGGTTTTTGTTTGTTTGTTTTTAATGCAAAAATCAATACCGGAGCAGCCCTTCTCCAATCCATTGCCGCTGGAGTTCTTTTGGCCCTTGGTCTGAGTGCAATGGCTGTACTCAAAACCAGGTATAGATGGACACATCTTTTCTGTATTCATAACCTCATTAGCATATGCTTTGTTCCCCAGTAATGAAGAAGCCACTCTTCATTAAACCCTCAAATCAGATGCTCAGACAAAAGCCCCAGCAGAACAAGAAGGCTAAAGTGCAAAGTACTAAGATAAATCCTCCAGTCTGTCCCAATGTTTCATTTCAAAGCCATGGTGATCAAGTTGTAAAATAATTTGTCCTCCTTTTATTTTCGGTGATAGTTTCAAAAAGCTCAGCTGAACGTCCACTAAACTCAGATATTCCTCCACTGATGCTGGTTTGTACCAATTCCACTGATTTTTCATTAGTGTCATCATGTCACAAGGGAAGAAACTTGGTTGCAGAGTGTTACCTTCAATGAAAATAAGTTGATGGTTTTTACACTGCAACCCTATAGATGTGCAAGACACTTGCTTTTGATTTTCCTCCTCATTTACTTTGATGTTACATCAATTAAGGAGGGATTAGTCAAAATTAAAGATGTACCATGAGAAAGTACTTACTTTTTTTAGAAACAAAAACTAGCCCACTGGATGTAAGATTTTATCATCTTCCTTAAAGACGTTGTTTACTTTGAAAAACGTTAACAAATTCATATCAGGCATGATTAGTCCTATTAGAAATGTAAAAAAAATCCACTTAAATTTCTTAGCAGATTTCTTTTGACTTCAGTTACAAATTATATTTTTGAACAAACCAAGCCAAGTTCATGGACCAGTCTAAAGACATTATAAACAAAAGTGTTGTCATTCTACTAACTTGACAGTTTTCTACCATATGGTGGTAATACCAGGTGTGGCTGTTCTCAAATGAAAAAAATGACTGTCTAGAGTAGTAGTACTGTCTTCACAGTAACAAACTCTTCTGGCTTTGTGTTTGGATCTTCTAAAATCCCCTTTGATTTGCATTTAGATTAGGAGACGGACAGTGGCAGTTTATGGCCAGTATGGAGGAAACCCCTGCTCTGGGGATAGCTTTGAAACAAGACCCTGCACCCCCACAAGGGGATGCCCAACAGAAGATGGCTGTGGTGATCGGTTCAGGTGCTTCTCAGGTACCATCCAAGACCATTTTCAGTATTTTCTACTCATGAAGTTAAGAAAATAAACTTGTTATCTTTCAACTTCAGTAAATGGGCAATGTATTTTCAGTGCTCTTGATCTACAGATGAATTTGACTTAGGTGAATGCTTCCTTTGTTTTCAGATAGCCTTGACTATGCATGCTTTTAATTTAATCTGTAGTATTGCAGAGCATTGAAGGTAATATGATGTAGTCCTGGTGCCCTCTCTAAATCATTCTGCCTTACTTGTTTGCCCCAGACAACAGGTTTTGCATTACAAGAAGGTAGTTAAGGAATGCAAGCTTTCATTGATGTCTTGGAGCTGTTCTAGGCTATTTCCAAACATGAAATGACCCAGATCATGGAAACTAATGCTCCATAAAATATACCAAGTGGCTCCCATTACCTTCACCGAGGGAGCACATTATCTTGTAGGTAGATATTTATCACAGAGGACTGTGACAAATGTGTTTTTGTGCTGCTAGGAAGACAATCACAGTTAATCATCAGTGATTGGGTCAAAGCTTGAAAGCTTAGGAAGCAGATCAAGCAGTCAATTGTTTCACTGATATATCATAAGCCTTGAGTGGCTATGGCTCTCTCAAGTGTGCTATGCACTATTTCTTTATGTCTACATTCAATGTTTCACAAGCCCTCGTGGGCACAGGCTGTTCATCATGGGAGTGAATATGCTAATTAATGTAATAAATTAATAGGACTTCTGCTTTGATTTTAGGTGATTTATTTTTAAACTAACAAACACTTCTTTCCTCATGCATGTTTATCCTGATTTAGGTCAGTGCATTAGCAGATCTCTAGTGTGCAATGGAGATCAGGACTGTGAGGAGGACGGTGCAGATGAAGATCGATGTGAAGAGAGGAAAACTGTATGTGATATTGACAAAACACCTCTGAATTCAGAACTTACCGGAGCAGGGTAATGTTTTGTGCCAGGCTCTGTAGTTCTGGTACCAAATGCACTTACATTTTGATGTATTTGCAAGCTCTGGGTGAACAGATAGAGTTCCTGGGCTTATGGTAAAACATCCCATATTCAAAAATGTTCAGTACAACTAATTCCACCATGCCAACAGTTCAGTGCAGAATGTACAGGTCCTTTGACCTGAAGCAGAGAATAAAGCTTTCAGTGTTTCATTCCTGCTATTGAAAGACAGCTACTAAGATATGAAATCAAATTTCAACTAGTAACATATGATCTTCAGCATGGAAAAAATGAGCCAGCAATGTTCATTCTTTTTGTTCATTGCTGTTGAATTTAGCACTCTATATTTAGATAGATTTCTCTTTATATATCTGAACTGAAACCTAGCAAAATAACTGTTTTAAGTTTCTTTGGTGTTGATTTATCACTTGTTATGCAATACAGTTCAGATACAAGAAACACTAACCCCCAACTTTGGAATGGATGCCCCATTTTTTTCTGTGTTGCAGTAATTGTTCAAACAATAAAACTTAAAATCAGTTGAGATAGATATAAATGTCTTAATCTGTAGAGAAGACATGTAATTTTTATTGACAAATCAAGACCAACATTTCCCTTTCAATGCTGTATTATGCCATGCATACTACAGTTCTGCACATATAGAATTCTATCTAGTGATAACTCCTTGGTTAAATCAGCCTCTGATCATGATTTGCAGATACAGTACTCATAATGGCTCTGTAATTTTTGTCTCTGTCTTAGTGACGTATTTTTTCTTCTTGTAGCTTTGATATTATTACTGGTGAGACTAAGGGAAGAGTCATTCATACAAAAAGCTTTGGAGGGCAATGCAGAAAGGTCTTTAGTGGTGATAGGAGAGAATACTACAGGCTGAGTGAAAGTGTTCTCGCTTATAATTTTCAGGTAAGTTTTCGTTAAGCATAGCTTTGTATTTACAGTCATGATTAAAACTGGGAGAATGATGCAAAGCTTGCAGGAGCCTTTGCCAGGTACACTTCCCTAAACACAGCTCAATGACACCTGTACCCTCTTATTAGCTGCTTATTATTTTGAAATACCAAATGGTGTATATCTTGCTAAAATAAAAGGGAAAAAAAAGATTAATTTTTTAGATGTGATTTCTTAATCTCTCACAGTTAGATTGAATGTAAAGCTAATCTCCTCAGCATAAGCAGTGACCTGAATCACACTAAGAAATGTTTTGGGGGGTGTGAAAAGCAGGACTTTGGCATGTAGATTTTCCAGAGATGTTTTGTTTGAAGTCACTGTCTCAGTGATTTGGTTTGTCTCACATTTATCAAAAGCATGCAAAAAATCCATAACGTACTTTACTGCATAGCATAAACATTTTATACACACACACACACAAACACACACACACATACACACATATATATATGAATGCATTTCCATACTTTTCCAATAGTGTGCAATACTTTTTATGAAATCTAAAATTAATTCAGCCTGAAAAACACATCAGCTTATTTTGCATCACAAAGGCAGTATTCTACTCTGTAAGTTATTCTTTTTTATATCCTAAGTGAATCCTCTTCATACAGGCATCCATCTTTCACCTTCTAGGTTAAAGTTCAGAATGATTTCAGTTATGAGTTTTTCAACAGCACCTGGTCTTATATGAAACATGTAGAGCAGTATGAAAATTCAAACAGATACAAACAGACACAGAATAAAAATCTGCAAAAGGTATGTATAACTTGTCACTGTAGCTTAGTATTTTGCATAAATACTTTCATTATTTTATTAATGTGTTTTTGTAGTGAGATGAAAATGCTTGTTTTATAAAGATATTTTTGGCGCAAAGTGCATGACAGTAAATATCCCATAAAACCTTTAAAAACAGGGCACTGGTTTGCTTATCAGTCCAAAGGAGTTGGCTGCTGTTTCTATTTCCTTCATCTTTCTTATTTAATAGTAATTATTTATTTGCTATCTGTTTTTCTCCCCATTTAAGGGAGAAGTCATTGGTTTCTCATAATTTATTCATCTTTTTCATTTTTTCAAGTGGTTTATTGCCTTTTTTTGTTGCTACTTCTTGGTCAGTATAGTGGAGCAAAAAGATTGAAATACTTCTTACCTAGAAAAAACAGGGTGCAAAGAACAACTGCCAGTCATTTGCTTTCAGACAAAACTTGTTAACCTCCTTCTGCCAGGCTTCTGATTCCGGAAGCTACCATTATCTTTGAAGAGTGAGATCTCACTTGTCCTTATGCCAGTTTTCAAGTACACAGGAGGAAAACAAAGATGTTGAAACAGTTATAAATAAGGGTCCAACCATATTTTATGACTTCAGGGTGTTCTTTTTGCATTTACCATGTTGCTTAGACATATCTAACAGCTCTGTAAAGCTGTTGGTTATTTGCCAATAGTATGTGTGTGCCATCTGGCTATTAGGAGCCACTCTGACAGTCACATGGAGCATGACTGATGGCTTTTCCTTCCCCCAGAGTAAGCAGCTGATGGTTGTTGAGAACAGTGTGGAAGTTGCTCAGTTTATTAACAACCGCCCAGACCTTCTCACTCTTGCGGAGCCTTTCTGGAAGGAACTGTTCAACCTTCCAGTTGTCTACGAGTACGGTGTCTACCGAAGACTCATTGAACATTTTGGGACACACTTCTTACACTCTGGGTCTCTAGGAGGACATTACAAAGTTATTTTTTATATGGATACTGACAAAATGAAAGCAGAAGGTAAAGTACTAGAGTGTTTGCTGCAGAAAGCAAAGTCAGTAATCAAGAATAAAAATTTATATGTATGTTTTTCCAGCTAATTTCTGAAATCAAGTAACAGACATCTACAAGTTACCACATTCTCTTCATGGTCAAAAGAAAGAAGACTAAAAATGTGTTCAAACAACAGCATTTAGTTCTAGATTCATGTTTGTGGCCTGCAGTGCTTTGGGTATATGTATAAAATTATAGTCAGTTTAGGACCTCCTAAGGTTGTATTTGAATATAAATCTCAAACAATGTTCAAATTTAAAGGTTACATGGAGGTGAAGGTTGGGTAAAACTGTGTAAAGCAGAAAAAATTACAGAGCAAACACCAGAGTGGCACCTATAAAGGTAATCAGTTGGAACAGTGCTGGAGAATTATGGACTGCTGAGAAAATAAGTTATATTGTAAAGTGTACCCAGATACACCTCATGCCTCTGAGCATTCATCAAGAAGCTTTAGTAATGTGTGGATCTTCCCACAGCACACAAATGCTAATTAGTTACCTTCTAGTTTAACTGTACTTCATGACCTCTCTAGCCAGTGGGAAACTCAGAAATTAATCTGACACACTTTCTGCGAACAGTATTATTAATGGATGGATTATCTGCAGGTGTCAGCACAACAGACCTGTGGAAGTGTACCTCATCAGGGTGGAATGCATTCATTGTGAAAAAGAAGAAGAAGGAATGCACCAAACTGGATGAACTGCTACTGACTTCTTCAGGTAAGTATTCAATGGTGACTCACACAGTTGTCATGTATCTGTCTCTCATCTCATCCTAAATAGCTGTTAAAATGAGGAGCAGGTGTTGATAATTTTGATGAATTCTATCCTAAAGTGCTGAACCCAGACATCAAGTGTCTGGTTTAAAAGGCTGTCTGGCACTTGTCAGTTATTGCTAATGCTTTCCCAGTAAATAGCACTTTTCTGGACACCCTAAGTAAGAGCTGCCAAGACACCTGGAAAAACAGACACTTCCTATATATATGATCAGTGTGGAAGCTCCTGTCCAGGCACAGATGGTTGAACTGCACCAGTGAGTCCTTTCACTACTTGCTATCAGAGTTTTTGTGTGTTTTGTTTCTATTTCCATTTGTAAACATAGCAATGCCTATATTTTATATATTTCCTATCCTAAATCTGCAGGAAGCAGTGGCAATAAAATTAAAGGAGACCCATATATAGAAGGAGGAAGCCCAGGTGCTGTTGCTGGCCTCAGTTATCTAGACCTGGATAATCCTGCTGGGAATAGTCAGATGTACACCTTGTGGGCTGCATCAGTGACAGACTATCCCAGAGTAATTAAAAAAAAGGTAAGGCTATTTTTCTGAAGCAGAGGTGAGCAGATGGGATCACCTCAAGGGGAGAAATTATTAAGCTACAGCTGGTGATTAATCATGCCATGATCTACACTCATTTTGGTCTCAGATCACTTTATAGAAAAGGAAGTGCTCAGGAAGAAAGTGCTGTGAAGCTAAAATGATCAGGTGCATCACAAATGTAAGTCCAGACAGGTCAACAGCCTTCGGTGACTTTAGTGGAGTTCTGGTTAGGAATAGAGGCTCATGTTAGCATTAGAGAAAGACCAGATTTGAGATAGCCCCTTTCCCAAAATGCATATCGGCATGTCTGCGTGGCTTCCACTTCATTTGCCAACTTCTGTATCCCTTTTATCTCTCCTCCTTTACTTTGCATCCAGAAGTTTAGCACAACTGGAGATTATCCAAATCAGACACTTCAGATCTGGGCATGGCCCTATTCACTGCTACCTTGTATTCGTTGCTACCTTGTCTTGTTTTGGGATCTGCCCACATACTCAAGATTGGTATAAACCCCAAATATTTCTGTTAGGAAGTTTTCAGCTAAACATAAAGACATATAATATCATAAATTAATCAATATACAGGCAAAACATTTTCAATTTTTGTTACCTTTGATCACTGTTCCATGAAATGCCATAGTAGGCTTTTTAAATGTCCTTTCTGTTTTTGTGCTGGGAACATCTGAGTAAGAATTTGAGTTACTGTACATTGGTGGTCAGTGTTGTGCTTTTATCTCACCTGTATTCTCATAGCTCAAGTATGTTTAAACATGACTGATATAGCAGGAGCTTTAAAGGATGCTTTAAGCAGAACTGGCTTTTCATTAAAAGGCTGATATTAAATATTAACATAAGATTTTAGCTAATTAGCAAATTAGAGCATCTAATGTGCTAACTCCCATGTGAAGAAGCATATGTCACAAATTATTTTGCGTGATGAAATGTGCTTATAAACTCTTATATCCCAGTCATAACTGTTTTATATGCATATTTTCCTACTGTGTGTAGCTAACACCATTATATGAGCTGGTAAAGGAAGTGCCCTGTGCCTCAGTCAAAAAGCATTACCTAAAACAAGCCATTGAAGAATATATGGCTGAAAATGATCCCTGCAAATGTCAGCCTTGCCAGAATGGTGGTGAGGCAGCTGTGGAAGGAACACAGTGTGTGTGTTACTGCAAGCCCTACACCTTTGGAGCAGCTTGTGAGCTGGGAACTCTCGTGCAAGATCAGCCAGGTCAGCACTCTTTTAGAAGTGGCAAAATGTGCTCTCCTGCTTCCAGAGTCAGTCTGTCCCACTGCACACCCATGCAGTGGCTGCTGGGGTGGGATATCACTGCGAACAAACAGCATGGGGAGGGTCATGCCAAGCCTGAGTCTTTGTTTAGCATGTCTAAACAGTCCTTAGCAAAGAGCTGGTTTTATTATTAGTATTAAATACGGTGAACAATACTAACTTGCTCAATTCAACCACCTGTAGGTAAGTACATACCCTAAATTAATTATCAATTACTTCAAAAATTTTTACTTTTTAATTTTATAATTAGTAGCAACTGATAGCTGTTTTTATGTTCTCTCAGACACTGATAATATATAGCCTCTGTGGAATTATACCTATGTCAAAGTTGGGGAAAGATGGAAGATTAGATTATTGCAATCTGGAATTTTCTGTAAGGGCACAGTTGGGGCCATCACTAGCTTTGAACAGCCTGTGCCTTTAAGCTTCTCAAAGGGAGTGCTTTAAAGAGAGAGTGGTTTAAAGAGAGTAGTTTTCACATTAAACCATGTATTCCCAATTGTTGCACAGGTGCTGTTGATGGACAATGGAGCTGCTGGTCTTCCTGGAGTCCTTGTTCAGGGGGAAGGAAATCAAGGAGTCGAACCTGTAACAACCCCTCCCCACGAGGTGGTGGGAAGGCCTGCATGGGAGAGCAGCATGAAAGCAAAGCATGCCAAGATGAAGAGTTGCAGCATCTTCGGTAGGTAATGAAAAACACTTAGAGACAACTGCTGAAAGATTTGAAAATTTGTTTCAGAGGGGTGCATAAACTATTAAATTCAAGGAGATCACTTACTGAGCTTTAATATTTAAGTTGAAAGAAAATGAAATTCAGAAGCTGTGAATGCCACAGAAGACAAGGCTAGGAAAGGGGGTAAAAGCCAGTAAACTTGACAGCATTCTATTTACCACTCTTGGAGAGCCTGCAAGTGCCAAATTTCAATATAATCATGATGTAAATGTACGCATAAGTGTCTTGAAAATGGGCTTCACTGAGGAGTGTAGCATTTTGAAAGAAAAAAAGACTAAACTGTACTTTTGTTTGCTTCATAGCTTGATTGAACCACACTGCTTTGATTTATCCATAAATCCTACAGAATTTTGTTCAACTCCTCCCCTCTTAGAAAATGGATTTGTTCAAGTAAGTTATTTCTATTGCTGTTATCTGTTCTCTCCCTACCTGCAATGTCTTTTCTACAGTTAATATAGACGTTCACTTGCAAATTTGTATTTCTATTGACAAGCTTAGTATCCAACCTTGTGAATAGCCACTCTTGCAGCATTTTTCACTGTCTGAAGTTTATACAATGGTATCAAAATTTCAGACTAGAAGTTAGATAAAAACAAAAAAGCCCCATACTCAAAACCAGAACAAGATCTTTGCTTCTCTGGACCATGGTACCATCAGAGGAAAGTCATCTACTTGTCCTTTATTCCATATATGTATTAAAAATATACTGAGCCATGTGGATTGCATATAAAATCACAACAGCACAAAGAAAAAATGCTCAGTCATCCAGGAAGTCTGTAACAAAATTGTACAAATATTTTAGGAATCTTCACTCTGTAACTCATTATTCTGCTTTCTCTGGTGAAATGAAGACCTGGCAAGGTACTTGGCTCACCACAGATTAGGCCTGTTTGGCAAGGGGGACTAATTCCTCCCTTGGAGAAATGGATTATGCCTTCTTCATGTTATGAGACTGTCATAAGTCTGTTTGCTCAATAAATAGATAAAAGGATTAGTTCAGTACTCATTAGTTGCCTCTGCACAACTGCAACCTGCAGAAAGACCCAAAATCTTGCCCTCCATCTTTTGCTAGTGATATTTTTTTTGGTAATAAATAGTTGCCTTCTACATTGGTATTTTTGGTTCACAAACTAAAGGTTAAACCCTCCAATTCCTGGAGTAGTCTCAATTTTTCATAAGATCTCTCCTTAGAAGACAGTGAAATATAAAATGAGAAAAAACCTGTGTCTTCAAGTCCACCATGTTAACCTTTAGAAAACTGATAACATGCCATCCTAAAAATTGGCAAAGCCATGTAGTCTCCACTGATCTCACCCCAGCCTAAGGCTGTTCAAGATCTTATCCTGCCCTGCTAATGTTTGATAACAGCCACATTTGCAGTTTGTTTATACACCATCAGGAGAGCTCGGTTCCATACTGCTTTTGATCAAATTTAGTGACTTCATAACCAGGACTGCCTGCAGTATTCCAGACTCTCTCATCTCTGCATTGTAGAGTAGCTGTAATACTTCTCACTGTCCTCAGCTACTGCATTCTAGAATCAAAGAGAGTTCAGTGCTGCTGGTAGTTCTTTTATTTTATATCCAAAATTTCACCTATTTGTTTTCTTTCAGAATGCTGAAAACTCATACCCTGTTGGGAAAAACATTGTTTATGCATGCAAACATGGATACTCTCTTGTTGGTGATCCTGTTGCTAAGTGTCGCAGTAATTTACAGTGGCAAGTTGGAGAGAGATATTGCCAGGGTATGTTTAACTGATTCTTGTTTTGAACTACAGTTCCATTTCTGAATTCCAATGGAACATCTCAGAACATCTGCTTTCCAGCTACAAAGGGGGAAAAAGACACACCTGTATTTCCCAGTTTCCTAGACATAATCAGGTCTAAATTGACTTCTACTGTGAATCCAGATATTGTAATGCTGAATTAGAAACACACCCATAAATTCTAATTTTAAGGAAGGCTGGAACTGAGGGGAGACTAAATTCCAGCCCAGGAATTACCTCTTGTGGAAACAAGCATTGCTGCTTACTTCAGTCTTAGGGCTATATGCAAGAACCATGAAGATTTTCAGTACTGCAGTTCAACATCTTCCTTTTCTCCTTTCAAGCACGACTGACTGCCCGCAAATGCTAGCTCACACTGTTTTAAGGCCATCCCAGTGTATACCAGGATGTGGTCTTGCAGGGTGCTATATGTGTGATATCTCTCTACTAGGAAGCTGTTGTCTAGTAGGAGCCATCAACAGAAACATGGGTCCTAAGGACAGGGAAGCCCTCATACACCTAGGGCTACACCTGCAGGTAGTAGAAGATACTGTCTCTATGTCCTTAGTTATGCGTGTTTGTCTGGTGTGATGAATTAATATCCTGACTGATACCTATCTACAGGAAAGTCAGCTAACCACAGCATTCAATTTTTAAAGAAATCTTGGAGAAAATAAAATACATGACTGTTTTATGAAATGCACTGATTTACTGTGGCTGTCCAAAATGCTTCAATCCACAGAAACTGCTTGTCTCCTACCTGACCTGGAGGGGGGTTTGCAAGGAGAGCCATGGAAACCTGTGTACGAGATTGGTGAGAGAATAACTCTGTCTTGTCCACATGGCATGCACTTGGAAGGGGCACAGTCCATTTTGTGTGAGCCCAGCCTCAAATGGTCTCCCGATGTGAATACTGTCCAGTGCAAGAGACCAGGTAAGCCGCTGCAGTCCTCAAGTACAATGCAGGAGTTTCTTTCCAACTAAGCCTTATGTAGTTTAGATATATATGGAGCTATTGCTGAGACAGTGATAGAGAAACCATACTTACATCACCAACAAGAAGCACAGAAAATATGGGGGTGTGTTTTCTGTGGTCTGTTCAAACAAGATGCCTGAAGGCATTTCACTGAAGTTTTGTTAAGGCTTTTTGCTTCCCACTCCCCTATTGCTATCAAGTGTTGCCACTAATGATTTGAAGAGAATGCCTGGGATTTATGCTACCTATTCTGCCACACAAATATGTTTCACTTTTCACATATTTTATGACACTACCACCATATAACTACACCTTAGAGTTTTTCTATGTGGAAGCCATTCAGTGCACCAGAGCCTCTCGTGACACAGGAAGACAGGACTGGGTGACTGCTTTTGCTGATCTGGCAGACAGCTGATATGAAGTAAATATCCAGGAACTGGAAGCAATGGGAAAATGCTGCTTTAAGTTCATGCTGTTTAAGCTCTAGTTTGATATGGGCAGGCATTGGCAGAAAGGGAAATAGCTCAAAGTCATCTTTTCCTACCATGGAACACAGACAAGAATTTTTTGAGCACTGCTGTGATGCTGGTCAGCAACACAGAAGCACCCAAGCAGCTTGTGCTTCAAGCCTGCCACATCTTCACACCTGAGGTCCCAGATATTCATCTGGGGAGACCCTTGGCTGGGGATAACAGCCACTGCTGCAGGAGACTAGCACATCTGCTACATTTTTTTTTTGTCCACTCCTTATCAGCTAATGCAGCTGACATTGCCTCAACTGCAGAAAGAGGAAGGTGACAGTCAGGTTTAGACATCAAAAGGCAACAGTCCTGTGAGATTCCTGATGTAAGTCATCTGCTGTCATAAACACATCAACAGGAAGTGTAGTGATTTCTGAAGGAATAGCATAGCCATACAAAAATGACTTGCTGCTGCTAAACTTCCAGAGTAGCAGTGCTGAACTGCTGTTACCAATTACTTAGGCTTAGCCTCAGTGACTAATTTTCATTTGCTTTTTTGGTTTTTTTTGCTAACATCATGTTCTCAAATTCCAGTAATAATTGGAAATTTTCAAATGCTTCCATCAGAAAGAAAGGAACAGCTCATGCTTGGCTGTATTGGAAGCATTATAATAGTATAAGAGTTAAAAAGATAAAGGACAACAATTGGATTGAGAACAGTTAAAAACTCAAGAAGTACCAGATAAGAAGAGTAAAAATTATGAAGTATTCACAGACACAGTGGCATGCATATGCTTTGATGGGAGTGTTTAGTCACTATGCAACCAACTGCCCAGGGGATAAAGAAAATGAAGTGATTTTTGGTGAAAATTTCCCCTCTACAGGAAGACAGATTTATGCTTGCTGTCTGTATCATAATGCACTGCAACTCTTTTTCTCTTCTTTTTTTTCGTCTTCACTGGTAATTTATCTATTTTGCTTAGCAAGTCTTAATCTATAACGGAGGTATTTTAAGGAAAGGCAACAATCTGGAGTACTAAATTTTCATGTTAGCAGACACACAGTCTGAAAATAAAAATCAGGATAAACCTTTTTAGAAATTGTGTTCATATGGGTTCAGCAAAGTCTTGCTGTTAACATGGTATGAAACCTACAAATAAATGTTTAGCAAAATTTAGAGTACAACTCTCTACTTAAAGAAAGGTACATTTGCGATCATGAAAATTCCCCAATAATTACTATTATTTTTATTTTAAAAGTTGGTAGAAACTGAGGACTGATGATGGAACTTGTAGCTTTCATTGCCATCAGGGTATGAAGATATTTATGTTCACATAGGGGGTTGGATCCGTAGCTTTTCTAGTAACAACAGTGAAGTTAATAATTCTGAAACCTAATGACAAAACTGTTCCCAGCTGTGATTCAGCAGTGCTAAATTTAGCAGAAACAAATAACTGCTGCAGAAATGAGATGAATGTTTAAGCTTTAACATAGTACCTGTCTCTTTCCATCTGGCTGGTGAACCATGGATAAATTACTGAACAGTAACTTTGCAAAGTGTATCATATCTTTTTGATACTGTTGGTTACTTCCCTGTAGTAGATACTTTTAATGACCATGTAGGATGTGATTTTATGTCATGACTACATAATTCAGTGCCTTTTAAACTCAACTGATAATTTCAAAGCAGACCTCTAAGAGCCGTTGTTTTTCTGACCCTTAATATCTGTGTTCTTCTACTTCAGTGCACAGTGTGAAAACAGAAGTGACAGAGCCTAAATGTCAGCCATGGGAGAAAGTATATCAGTCACAATGTGTGTGCAAAATGCCCTATGAGTGTGGGTAAGTTCAGGCTCAATTTGGCAATTAGATTTTCACTTTATTCAAGACCAATTACATTTCTTAAGTTTTCAGCCTATGACAGAGGAGAAAACTTTACTTACATGAGGAAGAGACATTGTACTTGGTTTGCTTTACACCTCAATCAATGTCTTCCTCATCACTTAACCTGCCTTGTCAGAACTCTTGGTGGGTTTTAGCAGTGCTGGAATTTGGTTGGATGACAGAAGGTGAAAACATAGTTTTACTTATCTGTGAAGTAGATGAAAAAAAGATAAAATTGTATTTTCAAGATTTAGAGGATTGAGGAAAAATTAAAACAGAGGCCCTTGGGATACAAACTATCAAAGCAATAAGCTAGTGAAATAAAGCAGATTTCTTTTCACTGCTGAGATACTAGGGGGTTATGAAAAACACAGTAATCTAATTTCATCACACATTTACACAGCACTTTTCACAGTCATGTCACTTTTCCTGACTTCATAACTTGCAGATTAGAGTTTACTGTTTCATGTTTGATTTAAACCTATATTTTGCAAAAAGCAATGCAGGAGAAATAATGTACGGAAATGAGTAAGTGTCTCAGTTCTTTGAGAGACACAAAAGTAAGAGAACCAAAACAGAGGAGTAACAAGAAGACACCTGAGACCAAATGGCACTGATGAACAGATGTGCCAAAGAGTTCAGCACTCCAACACCTGGACTGGTTTGCATGGACTGGATGATGTCTCCTATCAAGTCACTCCTATGAAATGGGTGTAAGCTTTAGATATGAAATCTGGCCAGATTTATGTGACTGAACTGAGCAGTTTGGAAACTTCAGGATAACATACCATATATGTCTTACCCATGTGTAGTAGGAGGAAGAAACTGTGAAGGTGTGGCTCAAGTGATTTCGAAGTAGAACTTTCAGTGGAGCATGCACACTTTCTATCAGGCACATAGACCAAGAGTGCTCTGCATGATGACTCCAATTTTAAGACAAGATTAGTGCTTTGAACATATTAAAATTGGTGAGCTTAGTTCAGATGCTGATCCACTGAGTAGTTCCCTACTGCCTGAGGCCATTGACTTGTGTGCAAAGGTAAGTGCCAGGTTTGTAATAACTCTGCAATTTAATACTATTCCTATACTTAAACATCTAAATGCTTTAAGTAATCTGGTCCTGCAATTTTTCTCTCAGTACTTATATAAAAGGTTCAGCAACTCCTTTTCTTTTATGTATGTCTTGAGGTCAGTTCACAGAATACAAGGGGAGTCAGAGCTAGGGAAGGCTTTGGGCAGTGACAGTAACCTTGGAGGTTAAATGAATTACATTTAGCTATGCATTGAAGCTTCATTTGTAATTAATCTACTACTTGCCAGTTTCTATTTTTTATAATTATGCTCAAAATGACAAGAATATAGATAACAGTCATTCCTGTTACCTCATGCCATCGTTTCACTGTCTTGAAATAATGCATCTAATGATAGAAGGATAAATCATCAGCTGTCAAACCAGACTAATCTTCCAGGCATAGGAGCAAAGCATGTAAGCAGACCTTGGTCTGATCCTTCCTCAGAGAGTAGAATTAACTTGCTTTGTTTTGGCAATGACTTTCAGCAGTAGCCTCTTCTCTGGAGAGTTTGGAGCAAGAAGAGTTAATGTGAACACCTTGGTTTCAGACCTATCCTCCACCCTTTTCACTTTCCAGGAGACTAGCTACAGAGACTGTCCATAACAGCACAGGAACCCTAGAACAGGCTGGTATTTTGTCCCTCGTGGTAGGGTGCCTAAGGTTACATCTGTCCTCATCAATGAGAGAGCAAGGGAATGATCCCTAAGCACCAGAGCTGCTAAATTGCTACAGCAGTTCTTGGTAGAACTTTGACAAGGGCCAGTTCCTGCATAATTCAGGCACAGCTGAGGTGTGACCACAGTCAGAGACCATTCTAGTCTGATGTAGTCCCCATCTTCTGGGGCAAAGAGGGACACCAGCAACTCTGTGTAAACTGTCCCCAGCACGTGGAAGGGGCCAGAGCACAGTGTGTTAATATAGATGAAACCTCAGCCTCCAGTAGCTAAGAGCTGTCTCCACAGTGAAACATGAGATTTTATAACTGTTTAGAATTATCCCCTCCTTTCTTCAAATTTCTTTACAAAGCATCTGTGTCTGTTCTGAGAGTTCTTGGACTGTGTTACATTGAAACTTCTCATCTCAAATGTAATTTCAGGAAGTTAAGATCATTTCCAGCATGATGAATTTTTCACTTCACCAAAAGTTTCCTACCTCTTATTGCAGGTGAAAGGGAAAGAAGGTATTTATGGACTTAAAACATATTATTTAATTTCTCACAACATGTGCTTTAGTAAAATATTGTTCTTATCCTTAACCTTGTTTTTTCAGGTAAAAACTATGGAATTTCTCACATTCACTCTACTCAAGGATTATTCCTTGCCTCTAATACTTTTTATTGCAGTGTTGTGATGTTCCCAGCCCTGGGAAAGATCCTTTCTCAGCAATAAGTGCAAATTATTAATTTCTCTTATAAGTGAGGATTCTCCATCCTTTTTTTTTTAGGCATCTTAATATGTTGATTTCCACTGTCTTTCTTCTGCTGACCTAGCTGTAAGCAAATGTGTAAATCACTCTCAAGACAGTCTGAGGCACTATAGCAAGAGTTTGGCAACATGTTCCCTGAACTCCTGGGTTCAAACTTTGGCAGCTGGTTAAATCAGCTCCCTTTCCTCTTTTGGGTGTTGCTAAAGTGGTATAAAGTGACAGATTAGCTCAGAGGTCAGATTTTAATATTTTTAGGTAAATTAAACTTCCTTCTATGCAAGATTTTGACCTTAATACTCAGATATTGAGATTTAGCACTTAGACAAGTAAAGAACATATATGAACAATTTTAAATATAATAACAAATTTAATTACAGATTAAATACAATTGCTTTCCCTGGAACGCATTTTGTTCTTTAGGACGATATATAAACAGGGAGTTTTACTAATACTTCTGTCTGTAAATATAACTTCCACATAGAAATTAGGGCTCCACTATCTTAGAGACTGTGCAGTCAGATGGCCAAACAGTACAATGCATACAAATATTTCCTTTATCAGGTGCCCGCTGCTATATAATTTGTTCTCTTCTGCCTCAGAGTAAGTGGGTTATCCTCATTCTTTTTGTTAATAAAGAGGATTAGGGAAAATTCATGCAACAAACTTTACTAGGGATTTAGTAGCTGTCATTTTGATCCAGCACAGCAGTTAAGGGACCTGTAGTGGTTAAGGATGTTAACCTAAGTGGAAGAGTTAATACAGGTATTAGAAATATCTGGTCACATGCAGATGCACCAAATTTTTCAGGCTCAGCTAATAAAGTCCATGCCATGTTTTAAATACCTTAAAAATGCACTATGCTATAAGTATTTTAGAATTTCTGTAAAGCCAGGTCTTTTAAAAGGCTCCTAAGTCATCTTTTTAAAACCACTCCTGAATCTTGGAGAAAGCTCTTCTCCTTAGTGCCTTACTTATAGATCAAAACCCACTTCCTAATTCACAAGGAAAACAAAAAACCACAACAACAGAAAAACAACAAAAAAAACAACAACGCCAAACCAACCAAACAAACAAAAACAAAACAAAAAACCCACCAAAACAAAACAAAAAAACCCAACAACAACAAAAATTACCCTAATGCCTGGCCATTAAGTCAGCAAGGTTTGAGTTCTGGCATTCTTACTAGACTTTCCTCTCCCTTCCTTCTGCAGGCATTCCCCTATCTTTCAGTCAGTGTCATGAAGCTCAAACAGGGCCATTTGTCTGCTCCTCATTAGGGCCATTTACCTGTACCACATCATCCTTTTCTCCCCACCAACCACGTGTTTATATGAGATTGATGTTCAGAACTGGCTTATAAGGCACCAAAAGTTTCAATGGAGGCGTTTGTGAGCTTAAAATGAGGAGCTATGCTGAATATTAGGCTTTGGGGCTGAATTTCAAATCTCTCCATCACCTGGAAGCCTATCTCTGCTCTCTGGTACTCTGTGAAGCACCTTACCCATGGCTGTAAAGTGCATCCAGGAGAGCACAGGCATGCTCTGCTCCAGATAGGCACTCTTTTGTTCATTCCACACAAAAACTGCTGATTGCATTGAGAAGAAGTGGAGAAGCTAGGAGTTAGAGATTAAAACTCAGAAGTAATGGAAAGAGGTTTTTTCCTCCCCTCCTACACTTGGAACATGAAACACAAATAATGATAACTTCCTGGAATTGAAGTAATGGAAGGGGTTTTTTACTCCCCTCCTACACTCTGAGGATGAAACACAAATGGTGGCAACTTCCTGGAACTGTTCCCCAAAGCAAACACCATTTAAGGTTGTCCACGAATTGGTATTACCAGTTTTTAAAAGCTAATTTATGTGGGTGTTAAAGTTCTATCTGCTTTTCAAGGAGTAAGAATTTTTTCTGGGTAATTTTTTTCTTAAAATTTCTGTGGAGATATATGTGTATTTCCAGAAATATCTTTGGCTTCTGCTGGTTGATTTTAAGGTATTATTTAGTGAAAGCCAAGCATTATAAAAGACAGCAGAAAAAAAATCTTAAAGTATATTTGAACAGCTTATATTATGAAAGCTATGAAATACTTATAAAATACATGTGTATGCTCATATATCGTTATATAAGACATGTTTTCTGTATGTGTACTAACATTCATGCATCTGTCATAAATTAAAGAATAATTGAAATCTGAAATATTTTCAACTAAAGTCTCTCTCTCACTGCTGCTGAGGTCAATGGCAAAAAAGGTGGTAATATCCCTGTCGTTAAGATGGGACAGATCTTGAATCTGTTGAGGTACAGCATCCTGTGGAAAAGGAAGAAGTCTGGACAGTCCATATGTCTATGTCTTGAGTTCTTTGCTGCACTCTTAGGATGTACTTCAGTAAACTGAGAAGATGTAACTAGACTCTGAATGTTTTCCACTCCCTCAGCTCTTAAGAGTTACCAAGATAGAGCACATTTATATTGTGCAATTTCTGCTTTTGTTTTCAGTCCTTCCCTGGATACCTGTGCTACAGATCAAAGAACCAAGAGAAACACACCTTTAACTGTTTGCAAGATGCATGCCTTGGAGTGCATGGGCAGAAAATACTCTCTAACTAATTCAGAAAACTGCAAAGTACCCCAGGCAGCTGAAATACCATGTGGATCGTGCCGCTCGTGGGAAAAATGCAATGGTAAGAGATTCTTCACAACTGTAAGCAAAACTGTTCATAGGATCAAACAGAAATCTCTATCCCCACTTACACATTAGCAGTTGTCTGTCCTGGCATGGCATCTGCAATCCCTCCCAGAAGCACCAGGCACTGCTAAGTCGGCTCAAACCATTAGCCAAGTGTTTGGTATCCAAACATGGCAGGAATCTTCAACCATGGAAAAGAGAACCCTGCAGGATATTGTAACAAAATGTGCTATCTACAGGAGAAGCTTATTCCTAGTACCTATTAAGTGAATCATCCTTTTGGTCCACTTTCTCCTTTAAGGTGAAACCCCTGCCCTACTCTTTTTCACTGTATCTACCTGTTCAGATCCCTTAAAACAGCAACTGCAGGAATCTTAGTGACCACAGGAATAATTAATCTTCTCCTGAAATTTGCCAAGCAGTCTCCCCAGCAGGATCCTTGGCTAGGAATTAAAAGTCTTATTGTATGCTAGCTGGGAAAGCCAGTTAGACAGTTCTTCACTGTCTACCCCCAGTTTCTCATATAATGATTAAAGGCGAGGTCTCTTCCCTCAGAGGAAATAGTTCCTGTTTTTTTTGTAATCTGTCTGCAGTGAAAGTTTTCAAATTCCCTGATTTATTTTCCCTGAGTGTCCTATGCTACATTGCATTTAATGAAGGGTTACCAGTAATGGGAAGATGAAGCAATAAATCAGGGTTTTAGAAGTGCCCAAGCTAGAGGCATGGTTATTGTCATAATTTGAAAATAAAAAGGGTTACTAGGTAGGAGTTCATCTGTTTCGTCTAGCAGGATTGAACAGACAAAAATAAGAAGAAGAACAACAAAGTTGTTCTCCAAGAAGAACAAAACTGGCTGCAGCTTCAGCAAAGACAAACACAGGCAAAAAAATGCATACAATACCAAAAAAATGACACAGTTATGAAAAATAAATATCAGGTGGAATCTTCTTATCTAAATGTCATGGATACAGCATGGATACATACATATATCATAGGAGTAGATCCTTTGATCTTCATGAACCTTTCTGTATGAAAATATAGATAGCTGTTGTAAGGGTTTGCATGATCATTTTGTTAGTGTCCAAAGACAGATCTCTCATCCTACAAGTTGTCTGAGCTCTAGACTAGTAGACACATGGCCCAGTTCAAGAAGCACCATCAGAGAAGGCTTTGAGTACAACATCTGAGACACCTTGAGCAAGTTTTTCCCATAAGCATGATCAACCTGTCCAAGCAGAAGAAGCCCCAGCCATGCACAGTTTGTTTCCACTTCTAGTTTTTTCACTGAGCCTGAATGTCAGCTAATGTTACTGAAAGAATTAGGGTATTAGGTTAAGGAAAGAATAACAGAATCACAGAATGGTTTGGGTTGGAAGGGACCTGTAAAGATCCTCTAGTCCAATCCCACTTTAATCACTCAGAATGTCTTCAACTAAACCAGGTTGCTCAGAGCCTTGTCCAACCTGGTCTTGAATGTTTCCAGGGATGGGGCATTAACCATCTCTCTGGACAACTTGATCCTGTGTTTCACCACCTTCATCCTAAAAAATTTCTTCGTATCTAGTCCAAATATGATCTCCTTTAGATTAAAACCATTATCCCTTGTCCTAGCATTGCAGTTCCTATTAGATTGTCTGTCCCAATCTATTTTTTAAGCCCCGCTGAGGTACTAGCAAGTGCTATAAGGTCTCCCTAAAGCCTATCTTCTCCAGGCTGAACAATGCACACTTTTTCAGCCAGTCTGTGTAGGAGAGGTGCTCCAGCCCTCTGGTAATTTTTGTGGTTTCCTCTGATCCTGCTCCAACAAGTCCATGTCTTTCTTGTGAAATCTGAGCACCCTCCAGAAAATTGTTTTGTCTTAGATATTTCATAGAAACATTTTATTTTGGGGATGTTTTTTGGGACCTTGGTGCTATCCTGAATGTTTTTCCCCTCTGCTTTTGCTTAGTGCCATCCAACATCTGTGTTTGTGATGAAGATGGGCTGTGTGAGGAGGGAGGTGCCCAGGTCTGTGCTGAAGTGAGTGGCTCTGCTGCCCGTCGGACCATGACCGAATGTGAGGTTGGGCTGCTCAGATGCCGGGGGGAGACTGTCACCCTTGTCAGCATAAGGCCCTGTGACACACAGAGCAAATAAGATATGTTACGTTTTATTTTGCTTATTGCTGGAGGATATGTCAAAACGTGTCAGCTCTTGGTCAGGACATACTTTGAACCTTGCTCTGCCAAATGTAAGCTCTGCTGTGAAATTCCTCACAGCTGATGAGAGTGTGCATCTGGTCAGCTCTGAATCAAGGCCTGAGGCTCTTTGTTAGATAGAGATGCACTTGCCACGATTGCTCACAATAGAACCCTTGCTTAGGCACCAGCCTTACCACTGGCAGATTTACTTCATATTTTCATCAGTATTAAAAAGTATTGCTGAAGTGCAATTGCCAAAGTAGCTATTATAGTGATGGATTACCATGCCTGACATTATCAGTATGTTTTTCTTAAAGCCACACAAACATATGCTTGCATTGAGTAGATTTAGACTGGCAAAACATAGACTAACCTTTACAAAGTAGGAAGTATGATTCTTCTCTTTCAATAAAGCAGTTTTTTTCTACCATATGCTATTCAGTTGAGCAAACCATCTGCACAGATCAGAATGTGTTGTTGAGCCTGATGCACTTAAGCATCAAAACAGTGTGCATTAAGAGTAAAGCCATATTAAAGAGAATTCATCTATGCTTGCAGCTTCTTATATATAGAACCACTTCATGAAAAATCACAATTTTACATTGCCATTACTATTATTATTATTATTATTATTATGAGCTACATTTGTAAGCACAGGTAACTCAGTTACATTTGTCCTATGCATTTATATTTATGCCAGGACTGGTTTCCTTACAGACAGTTGCACAAAGAGGCCTTCTGCCTTAGCAAATCTTTCTCAAAGGCAATTATTAGGGAAAAAAAATCTTTACAGCAATGAAGACATTCTGTGTGCAGTGGATAATCTTCAAAGACTATTCCTGAATAAAAGAAGTCTCCTACACTCTTTCCTTACAGAGCTAAGCTTTCTCTCTGGCATAGCTGGATGTCCTAGTTTGAAAGATAGGAGTTTGCTAAAGAAAGGCAGAAGCCTCCCTTTGAACTGAAAAATGTGATCCTTCCTTCCTACAGATTATTATGATTTTGAAATTAAGACAGCTCTCAGGCAAAGATATGGGGATAGGAATAACAGTTCATTACTAGTATATTGAACAAGACAAACTAGAACAACAACAGTAGCTATGAAATTACCCACAAACAGAGCAGTAACTCAGTCCCAGTCCCTTTCTGGCTGCAGGCACCTCCTCCCTGAGCTGCAGTTCCCGGTGCTGGGGGCAGGCAGGTCCCGCAGAGCTGCAGGAGGGCTGGGGGTGATGGCAGCGCTGTCCCAGGGGGAGAGAGATGGAGAGAGAGCTCTCCGCTCATGGTGTGGGTCCTGGTGCTCAGCAGAGTGCTGGATGGTGGCAGGTTACAGCGAGAAGGCAGCAGGGCAGGGTCCCACAGCAGTGAGGATGGCTCCCAACACTGGGATGGCAGGGATGGAGCTGGGGCGGCGATCGTCCTTCTTGTCCGAACTCCGTGGGGGAAATGGGGACAGCCAGAGTCTTCCATCTGCTCTTCTGGATGTTTGGATGTCGAGGGGTTTCCCTCCTCTCTCCCCCTTGTCACCAGGGCCCAGTCAACAGGTATCTTAGCATGGCAATGGGGAAAATACCACAGAGGGAAAAGGGAAAGAACCAACCCCCAACACTGGACCATGACATCTTTGCTTATATATTGCAAGTCCATTAATGTACCCATGCTGGCAGTCCCATACCTTCTGACTGTTCTTGGATGCAAACAAGGACAAAAGGCTGGATAGCAAGGGGATGTTCAACCAAGTGCAGTACTACCAGCATGTATGATATGTAACTATGCTTTTAAAGCAACATATTTTATTACTTATTATCAGTAATATAGTAATATTAAACATCTCTCTTGTTTATCACGTTTCTACCAGTAGTTTCCTTGCATAAACCTTACCCTCAGCTGGATAAAGCTTCGCTGTGATGCTGGCAATGAAGAGTAAGCCAGAACAGGAGTGAGTTTCCTTGGAGTCTCTCTCTTGTGGTGGTAGCCATGGAGGGGAAGGTTGCCACACATTAACTGAAAGTACCCCCTGACCTTTCTCCCCTTTATGCTGTCTGGAAAATAATATCAGATTGTGGGTTTTGGCTATTTTTTTCTTCTTGAGCAAATCATAATTTTTTGTGAAAACCATACAGATGAAAAGAAGTAGAATAAAATCCAAATAAATTCAGTCACCTATTTTGTCTTCATTATTTGCTCTGGACTAGTAAATAGTTTGCAGAGCACCCAGATGTTTGCTTACTTCATTAGTCCCCAGTCTCTTGTCCACAATTTCTAACCTTTTTCTTGTGGCATTTGGCACAACATGTGATTGGACCATGAGTCCACTGGATAGCAATAGCTTCTATATCTGCTCAAAGCAAGAAGAAAATCACCTGGAAATTTCCTGATAGATAGCACAGAAATAGTAGTGACTTGATGATTCATGTCTTCAAACATAGGGAAGTGTGGAAAACCAGCACAAGGCCTCAAGAAATGTTGAGAAATCCTGTTTCAAAAAACAATAAAGTTGCCGGATAATAATTTTAATACATCAGCAGGAACAGCTCCCCATGTCCATAAAATAAATTAGTCTGAGATAAGGCAGCCAAAATATTAATGAAGGCTGCATTTCAGATGCTTCATTCAGTTCCTGACATCTCATTGTTTATCTGACCCATCTAAATCCTTTTTCTCTCCTTTTTCTTTCTAATTACCCACTCCATCTTTTCCCCTCCTACTTCTCAGCCCAGTCAGCTCCTTCTCTGTGGGCTCCACACAGATACATTCCCTTCTGCTGGCAGACTGAAGGGGTCCAGCAAGGATCTGCTGTCCTTCCTACTGTGATACCACACTCCTTTTCCTGCCTGACTTGTGACTTCCCTGCCATATCAGGGGCATTTCAGTTCCATCACCCCTCCTGAAAATCTGAGTACATTTTACAGTATTTTAGAATAGACATTGTGGGCTTTTTTGTTTTTTAACCAACTAGCTGACTGTTTAATGCCACATGAGTGGAAAAATAAGGGGAATAGGTAGAAGTTTTCTTCAAAGGAATATGACTATTCATTGAAAGAAATACAGGTTCATGTAGGAAGTGTCTGGGATGTCCAGTCACCCAGTCTGTCTAGTCACACAGTCATTCCAATGGTATGCATGTCTGCTGGCCACACTATGTCCCTGTCAGCAGAGAAGCATCTCCAGTCACTGTGGTCCACCATACTGATTTAAACTGACAAATAAATGCAGGGCATTTTTTCTTGGTAAGAAAGCAAAATCAGATGCATGAGTGTAAGATGGGGGGAATGACAGGGAGACCATGGCTCCATGGAATCAATAAGCTTAGCAAAATTACCTGGCAGAGAGTGTAAACCCCTTTGTTTTACCTGAATTAGATGATCATGCATTTGCCCTATGACAATAAATCAGGATACTTGGGAGGAGTTTGATATTAGATGACCTTAGCTTTGGGAAGCTGTGGCAGATTAAGTTTAACTCAGATCAAGTCAAGCTAAACAGATCTAGGTAGGGTAAGCTTTTCATCCACACTGCTAAGGTCATTTGAGGCCAGTGAGTTGGAAGATATCACAAACTGCTCAGTAAAAAGGCTTGCCTGATGCAGAGCAGTAGGTACAAGGACAGAATGAAGTGACTTCTATAAAGCAGGAATGCTGAAAAATTTCCTCCTAGTTAACACTATTTAGTAAACATTATCAGCATGTAGGATGAAATTCAACCTTTGTTGCTTCCTTACAAAAAAGTGGTCTGCTGAGCAGCAGCGCTATTAAAACTTGGTTTTCTAGGATTTTTTTTTTTATTGTAGATAATCAGAGTAATAGGAAGTAAGTCTGCATTGTGTCTGTCCCCTTGGGGCAGACATAGAAGAGATCTTCCTCTCACCACCTGCCTATTTTCATGAAAGATAATGTAGAATCCATCCCTTTCAGATCTAGTAATTCATTACATGTTTTTAAAAGATAAACTACAGGTTCATTTACTATTGAAGGGACCACAAAACTAGATTTCTGCACAAATAACCATGTGACAGGCTCCTTTTGTGAAAAATGACAAGCTGAAAAAAGAAGGAGATGCCCTAGAAGTGAAGGTGGGAAGGATACATCAAGATTATCATAGAGTAGTGTCCCCAAATTAAGCATAAAATGTGGAATATCTCCAGACAGAACCAAAAAGCTAACAGAAACCTAGGAAGGAATAAAATTCTTCTTATATATTTTCTCCTAATCTGGGAGCAGAAAATTAACATCTACAGAGTGATAGAAAATTTGTCTGCTTATACAATGATATAGGAGAAGCTTCCCAAATTCCTGCCATATAGTAGTTCACCTGCATAGACAAAATTTGGGACCAGTCTATATCTGGAGACTAACTGAAGGAAAGTGAGTTATGTCCACCAACCTGGTGTTGATAAAGGACTGGTAATAGCACTAGTAGAGTGAGGTATCCTTTGCAAGTCTTGTTTTCACTGGAGACTATATTTCCCAGTGTGCTTCTCATGGCTCCTTGAGCTCATCTCCTGACACCCATAGGCATCCTTTGCCTTACAGAACGAGAGGCACATGAAGCAAGATGCTGTGACTCCCAAAGCACTCCCTGATTTGCAGCCCTGGGCAAGACCCTCTCAGGTGAAAACAAATCAGCAATTTAGTGCCTCGCCAAAAGCAAAACACCATAAACTGAAAGAAAAATGCTTTGAGGTAGAACATAACTTGAAAACATGACAAAGCTGTCATAAATAACAAGATATAATTTTCCCCACCACTGAGAAGTCCCTTTTCTCCCTGTTCTCCTAATGTCTTCTTTAGACAGCTTTGGTCAGTGCACTTCCACTCTTCCATGTCTTCTTGCAGGGCTTAACTTGCTGTTTCCCCTCACTTGCCAGTCATAATCTGGCAAAACACCCTCACAATTTCTTTATACCTGATGATTTTGCCAATTGCTTTCAGTCTGAGAGCTGTTGCATCACTTCTTTGTTCATTCTCTCTCCAGCCCAAATAGAATTTTATTCAATAACCTCCTGCTCTGGTCTTGCTACTACCTGAAGCCATTGCATCACCACATTCCTAACGCTATTACAGTTCAGCTCCGTTTCCACCACACTGTGGCTCTGCCGCATTGCTCACTGTGATGAACTGCCACTGTAAGTAACAGCAGAGCCATTACTGTCTATGAAAGGGGGCACAGGAATATCAACTGCTATTGATTTCTTTCTCTCTCTACTGCAAAACACAAAGGAGTTGTTTCTGACCAGCAGAAGGATGCCATTGGCACACCGGATCTTCTGGCTTAACTCAGGAGACATGCTAATTGCTCAGAGCTCAGCACTGGGACTTGCTCTACTGCATGTGTTCCTTAGGTGGCTGGTTTCACTTCTTGGGGTCAGGGGCCACTGAGCAGAGTTCTGTGCCACAGCATGCAAGAGAAAACTGTCAACTCATTTCAGCATTTCTCTAAATGGAGAAGTCTAAAAGCCTAAATGGACTTTTATTATGCAGTCTCAAAGAACTGTATTGTGTGAATATGTAAAATAAACTTTAACAAGAGATAAGCAGTGGCAAACAGCTGCTAGCAGTGCTTTTGGGCAATGATAGTTTAACAAGATCAGATCAGTGGCTTCTGGTAAAGCAAAGCCATGGTTTTATAACTTACTGTTGACATTAATTACACTGAGACTTTTAAAGTGATTGTATTATTCACTTTCTGAATAATTATGCAATTTGTGTTGATAACTGAACTTGCTCATACTTACAGGCATTATTGATACCAGCAGACAACCAGCCAAGACAAGCAATGTTCTTTAATGTTGGGAACTATTACTTGGGTTACCAAATCTTATGATGAGGAGAGCTGTGTAAGTACTGGGATGTGCATAAAGCTGGTTATAGCATTCCACTTGTGCAATTAGTCCAGGCACATGCAGAAGGAAAAGCTGCTGCAAATCCTCTCTGAATAGAAAAAGATGCCAAAGCTGGCATTTCTTGAGTGACAGCAGATTTATTTACATCATCTCCCAGGACACATACATGTTGATACAGACCTGAGAACAGGATTATCATCTTTATTTCACTATATACTATTGTTCCTAGAACACACATACTGGACATTGTCTTTCTCAGTGTGCAAAGCTCCCACCAACATGCAATCAAAATTCTCCTGGTCCTTTGAACACTGGTTGTAGCAAGAGGAAGAGGTATTGTGTCTCTCAGAGGGAAAAACTGGGAACATTATCTACAGAATAACTGGGTTTTTATTCTTCTCTCTGCACACTGTTTCTTCTACCAGATTTTATGGAAACTCGCCAATAAAGCCATATTCTGAGACAGCTGGATCCCTGTGCATCCCAAAGATGGTTTTAGGCTATGTATACCAACTCTTCCTGCTCTTTAAGCTGCCTAGCTAGACACAAGACAGCCTGGTTTGGAGACAATGTAGCTGCACTGGGGAAATACATTGGCTGGATAATAAACACTGAGGAGGATGAAATGGATCAACATGAACACTGGGCAGTGCTTTCAGACTTCAGCCATCTTTAAGGCTGTTTAGAGGTGGCACAGATAAAGAGCTGGGCTCTTGCAGTGCCAGCCACACCTGCAAGGACTAACAAGGACTGACTGCTTGTGCTGTTTTGCTGATGCACTCAAGATTTTTCTCAGGTCTCATTGATTTTAGAACAATAGTACATATATCATAAGGCTAAAAACTAAGCCAAGACACTAAGACATGTACTTCTGTTTGCCAGTGCTAAAGGCTTTCCAGTCCCTCCAGTAAATATGTAGTTTTGCACCTGTGTGCACACACATACCTGCACACACCCCCTTGCACACCCATCAAGCCAGTAAGGAATGCAGCCACTACCCAGATGTTTTTAGCAGGGTGCTGCATGCTGTGTCAGCCAAGAAAAAAATTTACATTTACAGGAAAACTCACTGCTGGTCTCACTCTGTTACACATCAAATAAAAGCATTACACAACAAACGTTGACACAGTAACTCTCAGAGGAATTTCACAGACAAAACAACCATGTGTTCACAGATGCTAATGCAATAACCCAGGATTTCATATGTGTTTATTAAGAAATTATTCGCTAGCAAACAAAGCCAAGGATACGAGGTGATTATCATCTAATACCATCAGGTATTGTACCATGCAGGTTGTACTTATAGGAGCTTGAAGACACATAAGGAATACTGCTTGACGATTTGGTCAATACTGAGGCGAGATCTTGGTTTCTTAAAATTTCCCAGCTCCTTTTAGACATCTCAGATGACTAAAACACTGTCATGTTTCATTTATACTCCAAAAACTGGAACATTTCTCTGGCCCTCAGCTCTGACCCTCTGGACTGTTGTTTCTCCCAAATGGACTGCTGTCCATCCTTAATGCATGCTAGGGAGTTTCATAACATATGTGGGCATGTGGATAAAGTAAATCAAGTCTAGGAATTCCTGGGAAAGAGCAAATAACCAGTGATTGTAACAGTAAATAAAACTGGACAGGCCTCATTTTTCAGTCCCAGAGGCAAAGGGGTGAAGGTCAGTTCATATCCAGCCAGCAAGCCCCACAAAAACAGCTGTCTTGCTGAAAACAGTCCCTAGCCCATGTGAGTGATTCATTTGGCCCCAAATGCTCTTTTGGGGGAGAACCAGCTAATACAGACCAAAATCACATTAAATAATTCAACAGGAAGGATAATCATGTGCCACTTTCTGGACCCAAAGGCCTGGACCTCTTTATTTTTGCAGCACAGATACAACCAGGCTGCTTGACAGAGGACAGAAATGACTGCAGTGTTGTGATAATCCTTCTCTGCTGTTTCATGGAACTCAGGACAAAAACCACTTCTTTATAAAAGTGTCCTGAACTTGCACAAGCAAATGAAATCTTAAATGCAACTGCTTGATAGAGTAACTATTCTGAAATACTTCCAGGAAATTAGGCCATTGCTGAAGTCCAACTCTGAAGTGCTATTTATTTGCTAAATACTTTTTTTCTCTTGGATGATCACTGGTAATAACAGTAGCTCCCAAAATGATTTCATGAGAGGTACTTATTTGTCAGGCTCATTTCTACCTTTCAAACCTTTGCAAATGAAATCAGCAGGTCATTACATGCAGTACAAAGCTTTGTAACCAGAAATCACAGAACTTTTGTTAATCCAAGGACTGGCCAGCAAATTTAGCATTGAAAATGTGGACCTAAATCAAGGCATTTGATAGTTATATAGAATCCATTTCCCAGTGGTAGCTGGTCTTGGTCCAATCCTCACTAAGACTTTACCTTTTCAATAGCCAATTCATGTCAATGTCACAATTACAGGGACCAAGATGAGGAAAGAGGAGTTGCGGGTCATTGAGACATTTTCAATCAAGTTCTGGGCACATGGCTTCATTATCCTCTATTCTACAGCTCTGACAAGGACACAAGTATATCCAGAGCTCTGTACTCCCCAAACCTGATAGAAGGCCAGCTTACTTCTACTTTCTTAAATCTGAAGAATGCATGTTGAATCCAGCAGCCTGGGTGGTGTGTGTCATGGTTCTTTGTCCCTGCAGTCTTTGGACAAGATGTGTTTTTCTAATAGATATTTTCCTGGTAAATCAAGATCACCACCTTTCTGTAATATTACCTAGCTGTGCTGGGGGAGCATTGATGGGTTTCAATGTGGTCAGGGCCTTCCTCAGTCCTGCACCCCCTAGAATGGCTGGTGGTGTGTTCAGTGACTCATCTCTGGAAAGAGGCTTTGACATATGCCACCTCCTTAATATTACCTGGATCTTCCTGATTACATGTGCATCATAAACAACAATTGTGGAAATTGAGAAAAACAAAAAATTAAGTGCTTTCAACCAGTCATGGTTGATTCTGCTATAAGTTTCAATTGCCTCTAGCTGAGCTGATTTCCAGGAACAGATCTCATTTCTGCTTTACTGTTTATTGCAGCCCTCTCTTGGGACTGAAGCTACAGATTGGCTGCTTTACAGTGCTGTGTCAGAAAGTCTTCCTGAGATACACGTAAACAGCCAGTGAACTGAGGAAACTGCAGATAATCAACTTTATTTTCTCCCTGAGTGGGTTTTAACACATGGGTCACATTGACCTTAACATATGGGCCTGAAATTCGCACTTGGTGCCCAGTTCCCCACAATCACTTGTGGGATAATTTTTTGTAGTTGATTTGTCTGAAAAGTAAGATATCACGTAAAAGCTAAGGTTCTTCTATCATCTGCACAATTACACTATACTCACAGTAGAATCTAATAAAAGAGGAAGACTGATTTTATTATTTAGCAAGGCCTCAGAAGCAGAGAAACATGTGAAGGACAAAGACCCTGGTAACCAGGTTATTTGCCCAGTAAAGAAAATATCATTGTAAGTTTGAACTTGCTAAAATGTTTTTGATTTCCAGATAAACATGCACTTCTTCATCTTCCTGCATGCCATAGAGGCCATGTCTCCCTACAAACTCTCAGGGCACCAGGCTATACCTGGTAGCTTAAACCAATCATTAAATTATAAAATGTTTGTGGTTGGAAGGGACTTTAAAGATCTTCTAATCTAATCCCCATTCCATGGGCAATGATATCTTTCACCAGACCAGCTTGCTTAAAGTCCTCTCCAGCCTGAGGTATCCACAATTTCTCTGGGCAACCTGTTCCAGTGCCCCACCACACTCACAGTAAAGAATCTATTCCTAACATCTAATCTAAATCTACCCTCTTTCACCTTTAAATCATTTCCTCTTGTCCTACCACTCCATCTTCTTGTAAAAAGTCCCTCTCCAGCTCTCTTGTGGGCCCTATTTAGGCACTGGAAGGTGCTATAAGGTCTCTCAGGATTCTTCTCCAAGCTGAACAGCCCCAACTCTCTCAGTCTTTCCTCACAGAAGTGATGTTCCAGGACCTGATCATCTTTGTGGCCTCCTCTGGGTTCATTCCAACAGGTCCACTCCCCACCCCATGCCCAGTGAGCCAGCCTCAGCCCTGGGCACTTTCCAGGGGATGGGCACAAACCAAGGCCAGCCTGGTTTATTGGTCCATGGGCAGAGATCCCAACCAGCAAGGTCTATGACCAGGAGGGGCAGGGCCTCATGGCCTTGAGAGGCTGGAACAGTTTCCTGGGCTGTGGATACATGGGGAATTCCCATGAGAAGCAGGTCTGGGTCCTAAGTGTGCCTGCACCCCTTGTTCCCTGATGCTCGAGATAACCATATGTGCTCTGGGTGGATTATCTTCCCAGACAAGGATGATGCTGGGTGAAAGGCTCTGCTACCCCACAAATTATGGAAGCTTTCAAATATAAAATGGGAATTTGAGCAGCAAGGCTTAATCTATAAATGAACAACAGTTGACTTAATATCAAGTTCTATCTGCTCTGGGTTTGGTTATTGCAGGTCCAGGAACAATTGGGCTCTCTGGGTAATGAGCTGGGCAGGATGCACCACACCACTCATACCCCATCCCCGCTCTGCTGGTGGCTGGCTGTGGCACATACAGACATCTTCATCTCTTCCATCCATGGGTAAATAACCCTGTCTGGTTTTTGGCTCATGGAACATGCAATGGGAAGGATGCACAGGTACCTCATTTGATGCTCAGCACCCTTTCAGGAGCCTGCCTTGAGTTATCACAGTGCTGAACCCCACAACAGGTCTTTTGTGGATAGAATCCTTTATCCAAGAAAAGAAGTAACAAAAAAAAGTGCTGATCTGGAAGACAAATCATTTGGTGATGGAATTAAGTATAAATTAAACTTAAATATCTTAAACATATTATTTTTTAAAAAACAGAAGTAGGAAAGTTTAATCCGATTTTGGAAATCTATAGCATAAATATTTGTATCTGTCCTAGCTACCCCCAAAGTTCCTTCCAAGTCAGCACAGGAAGACAGGCACCACTAGGGCATGACTCACTCAAGTTGTTTTGAGATGTCTATCTAAGACAGAAATTCTGTCCTCTAAGGGTACGTTTCCCTCCTCAACTGCTCTAAAATCCCTCCGCTCTCCAACCTGCCTCGGCTAGCTCCAGGTCAGAGAGAGCGGCTTTCCAGCAAGGACAAAGCAAAAGACGAAAGGACGCTCACCTTCCCGGGACAGCCCAAGTTTATCACCCGGAAGGTTCCGGGGAGATAGAAAGAGAGGGATTGGGGGAAACGCGGGACTTTTCCAACCCCGGTAAGGGGCGGAGGAACCCCGGGTCACAGCCAATCAGGTTCGCCCGGGGAAAAAGGGGCGGGGTTAAGGGGAGGGGATGAACCATATATGGGGGACCGTGGGGGAACCACAGGAGAAACCATTTCAGTGCGAAGTATAAACCCTTAATGAAGCACGACGCTCAACTGACTAAAGAACAGCCAAAGACGATTATCTTTTAGGGGAATCTCATTTGTAGTAATCAAAGAATGAAGATCAGCTTGCTCAGATCTATCTGCATTGGAAATCTTCATGCCAACCCACAACGAACAACTCCCAGCCTTGGGAGCTGTTGAAAGACCACATGTTTCACTAATTTGGTTAAGTTTTGGTTTTAAAAATGTGCTATTTGTTGTAGCATCTTTATCCCACAACCCTTCATCAGTGAAGCTGAATAGTTTCTGTTACAGATGCATTTGAGCTTCCCTTTTCTTAAAAAAAAAAATAAAAAAAAATCTACTGCTTAAGGACATTTGGGGGAGGAGAAATATGATGGGATACACAACTGAATATGTTGAGCTGGAGCTATCATGAATGCCACAATTTATACTGCTGCTGGAGATGTATCCTTGCCCTTTCTGGAGTGCAAATCCGAAAATCCGAGAGTGCACTGGGCAGCAGTGGACTCTGCCGGAACTGACTGGAAAAACATTGGCTAAGATGGTGTCTGTTTTACCACTCACTGGGAAAGTGTTACTAGCAAAACCACTGATGCCTATTTTCTGCTGTGTTTACTACATCTAGCAATTTTGGATTTAATAGTCTTATTTCGCACCAAAATCCTAAATCAAGAGATAATTACCACTCTCAGAGCATCTGAAATATAAAGACACTGGGACTAAAACATTTAATACCAGATGTTTTCATATTTGCAACAAGGAACAGTAATTGCTATAACTAAGCAGTGGCTCATCAGCAAAAGTTTGGCAGTTGATATTTAAATCTGTATATCTGATTTACTTTCCAACCCTTGAAGAAAACTCTGAATTACCCCTTTCTGAGGTTGCATAAGGATAAATATTAAAACAGACACTATTCAATTGTCTATTTTCTCAAATTTTGCATTCTACATTACAATAAGTATTTATACAGAAGCTGTGGTGAGATGCCTACACCAGCAGTGCTAATTGTCCAGCCATTGAATCATGCCTCAGCTGTCTCAGTCCCTAGTAAGTGTATTCTATATACATTACACACACTCTTGAACTAGTGAAAAATTAGATATGTTGACATATCTATGGAAATTTGTATGGAAAGGCTAATTATATTTATTTTGGACAATGTTTCCTCTCTAATGTTAAGACCTAATAGATGGGGTTTTTTTCTGTGCAGTAGAGAAGCTGCATTACCAAGAAAGATGTCCTTTGTGAATTAGTAAGGTCTCTGTGACCTACGTTACCCTGACAGATTCACTTCAGGTTTGCTGTATTTTCTCCAATTATAAGTTGTGGCCCAAGGCAATGATCCAAGCCAGGTATGTTACTTTAAGCTTACAATGGCAAAGGAGGGATGGCATTTCCTGCCCACAGTGAACAAGAAAATTATCGTTACCTAATATAAGGTATCACATCTAAAAAAAAAGATGTTGCAGGAAATATTAAAGAACTTCACTCCTTCATCTAAGGGTTGGGGACCCCTGTGACAGAACACAGGAGCAACCCAAAGTCCTTGCAAAGTGCAGCCCAGACCCTACTGAAGCCAACAGTAAAAATTTCGCTCATTTCAGCATGCTGGAGATTTCCTCTGGATTCAGTGTATGGCAGAATCATCCCCTTATGAGTGGCAGATGATGTCTCCATTCTGTGCTGTAATGCTCAACTGCAAAACAGAAACTATAGGAATTATCCCCATCAGCAAGAGGCAACAAAGCAAGACTTACTGCAAGCACTTGCAGAGCACACAAGGTGCTGGAGAAGTGGGGACAGTCAGAGAGTACCTGGCTGCCCTCTGTTTACCAGGAAATAACTTCATCTGGCAATTTATAATGGTGAGAAGTGTCAGGGATAAAAAATTCCCTTTATCAGAAACTTTGCTAGACAGTCAAACTGGAATCAGAGGTCTGTAATGAAAAGCTAGTATTAAGGTTAGAGGTTCAGAGCAGGAAGTCTTCATTATTTGTTAGTGGTGCAGAGAGCATATGCAACCATTCTGAGTGATTCTTCCCCCACAGAATGCAACCAGCAGGAAGAAACAAGGGCACTAAAAACCAATCTAAGCATAATCAAATTTTCAACTCACTCTCAGGTCACCATTAGAGTATTACTACAGATCTTCAGTTGGAGGAAAGAGCTGTAGAACTACAAAAGAAAGCCTATCTCAGCCTTTTATAATAGTTTTTACCATACATTTTAAGCAAGAAAGCATATATTTATTGCTTTTAGCAGCAGGAATAATTTCTTCTTTTTCTTGAACTCTGTCAAGTTGAGACTTGCTGCTGCTCTAGGGAGCTTGACAACGTCCCAAATGTTTTTTTGCAGGAAAGATAACCCCTTCACATCCACCCCACTCCCTGCTCCCAGGTGACTTCGCCCAGCCTTTAGCAAGGTGTGGTACTTATACATAGCTCAGTAGTAAATATTCCTCATGCATCATGCAATGGGTGAGAAACTAATGTGTCAGACATAAAGGATTGTAGTGAATGGAGTGCCATCAGACTGGCAACTGGTTATGTATGAAGTTCTTCAGGGCTCCATATATGTAATATCTGTGCATCTTCAGAAATTACTTTGGATGCAGGACTGGAAGGGATACAACCTCTGCAGATGATACGAACTTGGGAGGAGCTGTTGACTCCTTCCAAGGCAGAGAGAACCTGCAGAGAAGTCCTCTGAGGACTCTGAGAGAGATGAGAGGGTTAGTTAATCACCAACATCATGAACAAGGAAAAATGCTGGATTCTGCACCTGAGAAAGGACAATCCTGGATGTACAGACAGACTGGGAAATGAGATGCTGGAAAGCAGTGCTACAGAAAGGGACCTGGAGGTCCTGGTTGATGGCAAGTTGAACACAAGCCAGCAGTGCCCTGGCAGCCAGGAGGGCCAGCCCTGTGCTGGGGACATCAGGGACAGCATCACCAGCCGGGCAAGGGAGGGGATTGTCCTGCTCTGCTCTGCACTGGGGCAGCCTCACCTCCAGTGCTGGGGGCAGATCTGGGTGCCAGAGTGTAAGAAAGGCATGAAACCATCAGAGAGTGTCCAAATGATGGCCATGAGGATGGTGAAGGTCTGAAGGGGAAGCCATGTGAGGAGTGGCTGAGGGCACTTGGTCTGTTCAGCTTGGAGGAGACTGAAGGGAGGGAGACCTCACTGCAGTTATGATTTCCTTGTGAGGGGAAGAGGAGGGACAGACACTGATGTCTGTTCTGTGGTCACAGTGACAGGACCCAAGGGAATGGCCTGGAGTTGTGTCAGCAGAGGTTTAGGTTGGATATTAGAAAAGGGTTTTTCACCCAGAGGTGTTTGGGCACTGAACAGGTTCCCAGGGGCAGTGGTCGCAGCACCAGCCTGACAGAGTCCAATAAGCATTTGGACAATGCTCTCAGGCATATTGTGGGATTCTTGGGGTATCCTGTGCGAGGCCAGGAGTTGGACTTTGAAGATCCATGCGGGTCCTTTTCAACTCAGCAAATTCTATGATTCTTTTCTATGATTCTTTTCCATGATTCTTTTCTATGATTGTTTTCTATGATTCTGTGGGGGCTTTTTTTGTCTGTTGGTAAAGAAATAAGTGACTTTCAGTTTTTCCCTTCCTTAAAGGCAGGTTTATACTCAGATTTGTGAAATTCTGAGTGCTGAAGGGAAAATTCTAGTTGCAACTGCTCAGAAGTAATGATTTGTTATCAAGGAATGCTGGGGACATGGACCATGGTTGGGCTGATGTGCCCATGCAATTGTTTTCAGCTTTGGTGCTGATGCAGATGTATGCAAGGAATCTGATTGTCATGTATTTCTACAGACTTCAAGTAGAACCACATATTGCAGTAGGACTGCCCAGTGCATTGTTCATTAAATGTTTACTTTATATTTAAATCAAAAATATTCTTGAGGGGTATAGCATAAAATTCCCCAAGCTTTAGGCTTCAGGCTTTTTGTCTAAAGCTCAAATCCAGCAAACAAACACAGAAAGCTAACACCTCTGCCCTTCAGCTGCTCTAATTAAAAACTGCATAGTTTTGAAGACTTCACTCAGTCATTGTGTAATTGTGTTTTTCAGTGTTCGGTATTGCTCCTTCCATTTGTACCTTGACTGCAGGGATGCTCTTGCTACCCCTTCCCCATTTGATGTCAGAAGTGGTGCTGAAGTGACTGCTCTGTCTGCCTGCATGATACAGCAGGTACTCAGCCAGTGAGACAAGAGTGCACAGCAGTCACAATCACAAGGACAAAGCAACAAATGGCTGAGGAAAGGAAAAGTCTCATCCATCTCTAGGGGAGACCAAAGGCAATATTTATTTTTGTCCCTTTTCATTTGTTCCCCTCCCTTCCTCTCTGCACATCCTCAGAGGTGCCAGCAATGACAAGCCATCCTTATACCCCTAAGCCCAGGTGATTTTCAGGCAGAAAAAAGCCACTGCCACCCTTCTCCCAAAAAGCTGTTAAGTGAACTGTATTTTTTTTTTACCATCCTTTTTCTTTGATCCACTGATCCTTTCATAACTGACCAAGTTTTTCCGTGGGTGGCTCAGTCTGCATTTGATGCAATGATCATGGTGTCTGCAGAGACCAAGTGGGTTATGGCAGGCAGCTCCCCTGCTCCAGCATCTGCAGTTTGATGCCAGCACACTTCATGGCTGCCAGCATGCAATGACTGACTGTCCTCCTCCTCCCTGTTGCCTCCATTTGGATGCAGTGAGGGCGGATGTCTTCTTTGGGGCACTGGTAAGGCATCAGGCAGGAGCACTGGGTCTGTGTCTCTGGGAATGAATGTTTGGAAATATAGCAGCAAATGTGATTACTAAAAGCAAATTTTATACTTTAATGACATTTCAAAGTCCAACAGGGAAAAAAATTGTTAGATGTTTGTGATATATTAGCTACAAAAAGTCTGTTGTGCATTCACTAGATGGTGGGATATTAGGAATAGAGACATAATCAGCTTTAAATAACAGTTTTTGCAGCAATGGCCCATACAAAAGCAGAATTGATCTAACTATTTTTATCCACTGGCTTTCCATTACTTTTCTTCTAAACAAAGATATATTAAGTTGACTTTCTTTTCCCAATTATCCTTGAACACAATCTTGCTATGAAATGGAGTCTTAAGGTCCATATTGTGTCAGCTCCTATTTCATTAAAGCTCTCTTTATGAATGCTAAGGTACCTACTGCTGGCCTGTGGTAAAGCTCAGTCCTGGTGGTTATTTCATTACCTATTTCTGATCTAATCAGGTTCTGACTCTTTATATTATTTCCCAGAAATTCCCTAGGCAGACTTTCTGCCTTCAGTTTTTTAAAACATGAAAAATGTGTGCTTTCCTCCATTTAGCTTCTTTCACAGTACTGCAGTATCTTCTCTGCAATATGTTCTGTCCCTCTGTTGATACCAACTACTCACTCTCAGGAAAAGCAAAACATTCATTTCCTAAATGTTTGTGCACACTCATGAAAAGTGGTCTTCTATGGAGATGGTGAAGAGTCCAGTTCTAATCTCTTGAGCACCATACTGACAATTAATCTTATTTAATATATTTTTCTCCCCTCTCTCTTTTTCTGAACAGGGCTCCTCTGTAGGCTTATGAGAGAAAAACACTCAAGTGCTGGCACAAGATCCAGCTTGAAGACACTTGCACAGTGGAAGCAGAGCTAGGCATCTTAGAGGCTCTGGAATAAGCAATTTTTTAAAATTATCATCTTTTTCCCAGGAGCACAAGGTGCCTAGAGGTTCCACCATAGCATGTCCATTGATGGACACACCTGGTCATGCCCTCTGCTTGAGCCCAAAAAGAACATCAGGTCATGCAGTAATTTTACAGCCATATTTACTTCAAATTCTCTGCTGCAGATATCTTGCATCTTCAAAACAGGAGCTTAGGATTGCTGTACACTGCTGTTGCTTTATTTATCATTAAGTAGACCAGGAGTGATAAGAATCAGATTTGTCTCTGGCAGCAAGGGATGAAGTGAGCGTGTCTGTCACTCAGCCTTTACCTGGCAAGCACTTGTTGTGCATGGAACCAGTCAGAGCCTCAGACATTTACAGAAAAACCTACTGCTCTTATCACCTGGTTACACAGTAAATAGCCAAGCTGCACAATATTGTTTAGAAAATAATCCTTTTAGGGATTTTACCAGCTTAGCTAGTTCATTAAAACTCTTGATAAACACAGTTTTCACATATGGGTATTTGCAAATTCTACCATTAAATTCCCATTAAACCTGATGGTCCCAGTCTTGCTTTTGAAGTAGTATCATGATTTAATTTCACAACTTAATTATATGCTACAGAGGGTGTGGCCCAAATTAATTCCTGAAGTACAAACTAGGAGCTTGTAGCCTTACAAGGGATGGGTGAAAATATTACCAACTACATTTTTGTGATTAAAGATTCAAATGTTAATTCTCCTGAAAAAGTTCTCTTATCTCCAAGTTCCTCATGGAGGAACTCAAATTACATCTCTGTAATGGGAAGTTAACAATACTACACTAGTTGTGAGTAAAGGGGAAAAGGAAATATCTAAGTGTAACCCTAGGTAACAGGGACACAGGACTGATCCCACTTTCACACTCTGTGTGGTCAGAGGGACCACAATGTCTGTAAATCCTGTTCTTGGAGCAGTGAATGTCAGACATTTTACTTTTAGATCCCAAGGGATGGCTAAATCTCACCATTCAGAAGTCATACCTTGACAATCCTCCCAGTCATAGCAGGTGTCATAGCCACAGGGAATTTTCTTCAAGCTATTTGTAGAGAGCTTTGCCCTCTCAATAGCCCAGTCTAGGTTGGAATTGCCATGGCAAGGGCCAGCATGCAAGAAATGAAATGTCTGCACTCCGAGGCACATTTCAGCTGAGTACTGGCAGCTGGACTTGGTCACATTCTGTTCAGAAACAGCATGTAGCACACAGATGTCTTCTGAGTAGTGGCTGCCCAAAGGAATAAAAGAAAAAATATTTTAGCAGGCTGTGGAAAACTCCATGCTTTTAAACAGTCCATCAGCATTGGATAAAACACAGCAAAGCCATGGCCAAGCTGGAGATCTATCTAAAGACCTAAAAAGCTTCCCTAGCTACTGCAGGACCTGGACCTGATAAAACAAGTGCTGTGAGATGGGGAAGCTTTGGTCCTGTCATCTGTTGGAAGGTGAAGGCCATGTGTCTGTACAGGGAAAAAGGAGAGGCTGTTACCTCCACAAGGATGTGAAATTTCACAGAGCCTGTGTGGCTTTTCTGAGTTAATGCATCCCTGCACCTGTGTGTGCAACTCTGACACACAGCTGTCTTGGGACCAAGGGCAGGCAAAATCCATCCTGTGGCTTGTAGTTTCCTTTATTCTGTATTGGTTACTGAGTGAATTAATTCCAAGAAGGTGCATACATTTCCAAGCAGCATCATTTTGTGGAACTTGGTTATTTTCCAAAAAGAGGATCATAAAATCATAGAATGGTTTGGAAGGAACCTTAGAGATCATAGCTCTTGCATGCTTCTTGTGCACGGTGATGACATTGGAGAAACAAAGAGAAGAAAAGGAAGCGCTGGGGTCTCCAGTAGCAGAGAGCAGTGTAGACTAAAAGGATATGCTGTAGTGCCTCATTACAGTAGTGTAATTGGGTGCATTAGGGAAAGCATTGCCAGCAGACTGTGGGAGGTGACTCTGCATATCTAGTCACCCCTGGTGAGGCAATGTGGAGAGCTGTGTCCAGTTCTGGGCTCCTCAGCACAACAGAGATGTGGAACTCCTGGACTGGTTCCAGTGGAAGGTGACAGAGACGATCAAAGGACCAGAACATCTCTGTCATGAGGACAGGCTGAGGGAGCTGGCCCTGTTCAGCCTTGAGAAGAAACAACTGAGAGGGAACCTCATCAGTGTCTGTCAGTGTTTGCAGGGAGGGGTCAGAGCATGGACCAGGCTCTCCTCAGAGGTGCTGAGCAACAGGACAAGAGCTGAGCAGTGAGTGATATACAGGAAATTTCACCTGAACATGAGGAAAAAATGGATTACTGTGAGCGAAACAGTTTGCATGGAAAGGCTGTGGAGCCTCCCTCACTGGAGATATCCAAGCACCAGCTGGACACAATCTTGTTCTGTGTGTTCTGGGGTGGCCCTGCTTGAGCAGGAAGGTTGGGCCAGGAGACCATTTGGGACACCTTCTACCTGACCCATTCTGTGATTCTGTGATTATTCATTTATTTCATAGGATACAAATAAGACTGTAATTTGAATACAGAGGAACAGCTAGCTAATATGTGAACAGAGAATAGTCTTGATTTTCAGTTTTCTTTTCCTGCTCTTTGTGTTTGGTGTCACAATGGCCTCTTGGTCTATCATTAGAGAAACTTTGATTTCTAATTACAGTACTTACCCACAATCTTCTTCTGGAGACATACAAACACACTGAGATCCAACCTGCTTTTGTCCTGGATTGCAAATTCCTCTAATATTAGTTTGCACATCTGAAACAACAGAGTGAGAACTACTGTAACTAGTAAGGGATGAACAGAAATATCTTACACTCCTACCATAAAAACTAAAATGGATTTATTTTATCCTAAGTTTCTCTCTTCAAAAGCTCCCTGATTGGCATGCTACAAGTATTTTCATCAGTCTTTAAAAAAATCACTGTAAAATACTGTTTGACAAGAGAAGCTGAAGTTTCAATAGAATGCATTTTCCTACTTTGCTTTCATAAAGCCTTGTTAATGCAGTTGGGGTTTGGTTGGTTTGATTTTGGTTTTAAGCAAACAGTTGCAGTGTCTCTTTTATTATCAATGTTTACAGTATATTTCATCCAAAAATTCTGAACTTAATGCAGAAGTATAGAGCTGAAATTCTGTCACCATGGGAGACACAAAGTAAAACTATAATGAACAGCTCCTATATGTCTTAAACTGTCCCGTTAATACCAGCAATACGGAAACAATAAGTACCTGCAGGCATACTAACCTCTTTCACATGTAGTGGACCTCAAAACAGGAGGTATCCAGGAGAGGTCTTTCCCACAGGTATACTTTGTGTGACCAGTGACTATAAACCCAGCTTGGCAGCTCAGCTTCATTGTTTCACCAATGTTGTATTGTTGCTTAAATGGGGAAATTGTGACACTGTCAGATACTGGTGGCCTGAGGCATACTGAGGCTGTAACAAACAATAAAAAAACACATAATTGTTGTTGGTTTAACACATGTGGATATTTACAGAAAGTCATAATGCTTTATCTGAAGAACCATATAAAGATACTCAGTAACACTGAACATTTGTCTGACATTTAAAACTAATAAACATTTAACATAGTTAAGTCTAGAAATTTTCAGTGCATTGTCATAGTCTTTGCAGTATTTTTCAAGTAATAACTAAATAATGACAATATGTTTCTAATGTATGCCAATATAAGTAATTTAATTTTGCTGTTTAAAAATAGTAAGAATGGCATTTAACAGCATATTTTAGTTTCTCTTTTGTAAATGGAAGAAAGGCAATGACAATAGAAAGCTCATAAGTATATTCAGGTACTTCTTTTGTTAAAATGAAGATTAAGTCAATTAAATCACACCAAATTCTAGAAAACTACTGAAATCTCTCTTAGCAAACACAGACCGATTCTGATCCTTAATTCTTAATTGATCTATAAATCCTTCAAGGCATTGATTTATGGTAGAGATTTTCAAGGCAGCCTGGGAGGTCATGGTTAGAAACACATCATCCATTTAATATAAAAGATAGTAGACAAATTTCTGTAAGAATGATTTGTTCTTCATAACTGTATCAACCCAAAGATACCTCTGTAAGTCTGAAAACAAAAGGTGAGTTCTTTTGTTAAAAGTATTCAAAACTGGAAAAGAGAAGGATCTCACAGCATCCATCTGAGGATTTTTTAATGCACTGGATATTAAAATTTCCTTACAAAGCACATAACAGTAACACTTCTGAATTGAAAGAGGAGTGATGTAGTTACTCATGATGTTTTTGCCATGCCTACATGAAATACTTTCTAAAAATGCTATCTTTTCAGATACGTTTGAAATTCTTTTTTTTTCTTGAACCTTTGTTAAAATCTTGTTTGTATGTTTTCCTTCCCCTTCTGTTTTGTTGCTGTGCATTTTGTTAATTTTCTTACGTTGGCACTCAATATGTTGCTGTGTCCAGGTTTGATCTGGCAGACACCGAAGGTATTGATAGCCAATGAGGCTATGACCACTCACACAAGCAATTTCAACTTCCTCCCCCACAGCATACTGGTTCTTTTCATTCTAAAAAACAAACAAAAAGAAAAAAAGAAAGTAAACAAAAAAAATTAAAAACCCACACCAAAAAGTTCTGCGAGGATCTGTGGTAATGAGACTGGGCATTGTCAAAGGAAACAATAGCAAAATCCTGATAAGATGTAACAAATGCATGCATTTCCTATTCTGAAACGTGAGTCATCCACTCACCAGTATAATGATAACTTTGTCCAGTTGCAGTAACTGATGTCATGGTTACAAAACAAGGATTCAAGGACCACTTGAAATGAATTTTACCTTGACTTTTCTTCAGTTGCTGGTGTAGTGTTGTGGGCTAAAGTCCTGCAGCATTCCTTGAACACAGCACTCTCACTAACACAGCAGCTAGATTGGATATCAGGCACGTACAGCAGAGAAGCTATAACTTTTCCAGTCTCTGCAACTACTACACTTTGCTTCTGTATCATTTTTCATGCTCACCCTGATAAAGCCGTAATCTGGTGGGTCTGGCCTGGGACATCCAGACTCAGGTTCACTAATCAAGACATTTTCTTCTCTCCTGGCTTCATCATCATTTATACAAGGAGCACCTCTGAAAAGTGAAAATTTTCTGTAAGGCTGTATTTTAAGCATCTGTTAAATAAAAGATGGTGGACAAAACTGCAGGTTGATGGAGGGAGAGGATGAGAGAAGTCAAAAAGTGCTAAATGCATCTATCAACATAATTTATTAAATATTTTTATACAGCAAGAAAAAGAACAACATAACAGGAAGTCTCTAAATAATCCACATAATTCTGTTGCCACCAGGCAGTGGTTAAAGGTGGCTTGTCTCTGTGAGCATGGAGCTGTAGTCATGGAGCCATGATGTCTAACTGAGTAACAAAGAACAATGGAGCCCGCTGCTTGTAATCCTCTCCTGTTCAATCTGGAATCCCCTCTGCAGTCAGTACAGCAGGGATAGTGAAGATCCTGTTTCAGCTCTTGGTCCCAGTGGAAAAACTGAAGACTTGGGCTTGAATATGAAAAAAACTGAGCCAGTTTGGGGCTAGGATTCGGAGTTGAAAACATGCTAAAAAGGTACGTCAGGCATACTTGAAGTGGAAATATGAGAAACTTGGTAGCTTCATCTGAACTCTTTCTGTGACTAAGATCTAAACCTCTAAAAAAAGTGGGAATAGCAAACAAGAAAAAAATAGAAACTATGAACTCCAATGAAGAGAAAGAAAAGTTTTCTCTTTGGCTTTGAAAAAAAAAGCCATGCAAAGCAGCATACAAGATCTACAGGCATACTTTAGTATGCAATTCATCAGCAATTTTCAAAGAATAAAAATTAATATATCCAGATGCCAAACAAATTGCAGAGATTTTCAGCATTTGCCTCTTCTCTGCTCCACCGAAGAAATTCAGAGGGGAAACTTGTCTACTACTTCTTGGTTGTCACAGTGCTGGAGGGCTCCTTAACTGTCCCATGACTGTGGAGATCTTTTGATCTTCTTACCTGTCTTTGAACACAGAGACATAACAGTCCTCCTCTTCTTCCCACTGCCCTTCACATGGCTTCCCGCCGTTCATTGGGGAGGGGTTATTGCATTCCCGGATCCTTCTTTTTTTGAAGGAAGAATTGCATGGGCTCCATTCGGACCAGCAGCCCCATCGGCCATCAACAGCAACTGCAAGGAATGAAAGAGATACCATCCTTTACTAGTCATACACAATATTTCTTTTAAGGCCACATATGAGAGGGATGAGGGTAAATTCATAATAGCCATTTTCAGAAGATTTGAAATTGCTAATGTTAAGGGAGTAGATTGCATCTAGAACATAAAGTTTTCCAAAGGGTGTCCAGCCAAATTCAAGCTGCTTCATAAAACACTAAAACACATTTACCTTTCTAGTTTTGGTTGCAAGTAACATTAAAACCCAGAAGCAGCATATTTTATACTTTTATTGCACACACAGATGTGTGTGTGTTTTCATGGTACATCTTTTATGACAAGTTTCTTACATAGGTCACTATTTAATGAGTTTTCTAATAAATCTGAGTTCTAGCATCATGTCTAAATCCCAAATCTACATCCTATGCCAGTTAAGTTAAAACATTACTATTACTGTCTTCTCTTAACCCCTGGCATCTATTACCTCTATCACCATGAAACCTGCATTATTTTTTTTTTCCTTACACACCCTTTCTTTTCTGCATGTGATAGACTTTCTGCATCCATCTCTGTCTTCAGTTGTTTATTTCTTTCAAAATATTCCTCTATCAGGGTCAGATAATGAGACCTGTATCTGCCTAAGTGACTTCCTCTTTTGGTTGTGGACTATAAACATGTATAATATCTCTTTTGTTTCCCTTAGGTATGACACTAGTGCAAATTTAATTCAAAAATGTTTCCACATTAAATTGCTCTTTAAATTCTCCAGAATGGTGATTATGTTCTCTCGCCTTATGACAACTGAGTTTTCCTTCTAAAGTATAATCAACAATTTTTATGCTCATTAGCCATTTGGTCTTAAGCATAATAGGCTATAGGGAAAACTAAGCATTGTGTATCTTAATTTTTTGCATAAATTATCTTTGATCTCAGCTGCACCCTAACTGTTGAAAAGCTCATTTCATACTACCTTAATTAAGTAGCTAAGGAATATTTTACCATGTCTTACACTCCCTTTGGAGTCATAGCTATTCAGTTTGATTTTTTTTTTTTGGTAATCCCTACATTTATTCTTATGGTTTTTGGACATCATCATGTGGTAAGAAGTGCTGTGGATGTAGTAAGGGCAGGTTATGGCAGATTAACCCCTGAGAAAGAGGTACTAGAAGGACCACACTTGCATGAAGACACCATCGCCCTGAATACCTGATGTGTAACCTGGAGCCCGCGTCTCACAGTCGGTGCCGTAGGTGCCGGCTGGGCACAGGCAGAGGCACTCTGTCCCAGAGAGAACAGGCCTGGCATTGTTGGGGCATGGGGCACATTGGCAGGGGTCAAACCTGCCCACGTATTCCCTCAGGGCTCTCCTCAGATGGTGGCGCTTGGTCACAGCACATGGCACGTTCCTCACCAGGTCCACGATGGGTGACACCTGGCAGAGAGCTGTTCAGTCAGCAGGAGCCAAAACACACAAAACACAGCAGGGCCCTCACTGGGGCAGCCAGAGCATTTTAAAGGAGCTAGAGCCTATATATGAAGCTGTATCACACAGGAATTATGGATGTTTCAAAGGAGCATGGCAGTGCTATACATGTTATCCTGTTCACATACACATATATATATACTGTTCATATATATGTTGTCCTGATTATAATTCTTTGATCTCCCTGGTTTAGGACTCTGTGAACCAGAGGAGAATCAACTAATGAACCTAAAATTCAGGACACTCTCTACCACCCATCACATCACTATGTGATGTAGGGTTTGCTTACATCCCATCCCTGTCATGTCAGATGTTGCCTTCAGGAGTTCAGCAGCTGCAGCAGGAGAGACCTCAGTGGATGCTTCATTTGTGCAGGTTTTGCTGTTTGCCTCAAGAGCTGCTGAGCAGCTGCTGTACCAGCTGAGAGGGAGACAGCTCAGTGCACTCACAGCAGCATTAAAGGAGCAGGACAGAGAGAGAGGGCACTGCTGTTTTATTTCAGGTTAGCTATGTGACATACTTTGCAACATAGGCCCCGCAAGGGAATGATCCCATGCACTGTTTTCCTACACAGTAACTAACTCCTGCCTATGCCTGAGCTCCTGCTGGTGCTGGAGCAATTAATTCACATTCCTCACTCTTAATCCCACTGTCCATGGACAATGCAAAACTTATGTGTCTTATAAACCAACATGGACAAGAAGTTGTCCTAATAAAAGTTCTGTATGTTTATGTTATGCCCGTACTTATGTACATTCATATCACACATAGCTTCATCCCTGTTTACAAGAAAAAATACCTGCACAACTCTATGAAGAGCTGCTAACCAGTTAGTCTTTGCTATCTCAGTGTTTTTCTTGTTCTTCCCTTACCTCAAAGTCAATCACCACAGGATTGTCCTTTGTTGATTCTAGCCAGTCTGTGAAGACTCTGTGTCCTGGAAAAGCCCCCTTTTTTTCCCAGGCCAAAGCTGCTGCATACTCTGACCTACCACCTTTTACCAGGGAAAGTGATCGTTCGGCTGACTCCAAAATGGAACCTGAAAGACGATTTCATCACAGTATTTACAGACAATGACTTCCAAAGACAGTGGATGTGACAACAGAACTATAAGAAAAAATATAAGAGGATATGAAAGAATATACTAAGTTTAATTTTTTGAAACTATCCTTGGAAAAATTAAGTCAAAGCCCAGAAGAACAATCCCTGCCTGCTATGACAGAAGCCTGTGATAATATTCCACATAAGCCTTGGGGATATTCAGAGTGTAAGTTGTGGAAAAATGCAGAGGATGCAGCAGCCTCCTCTAGAACACACAGGAGGATACCTCTAGAATGCACAGCATGGCAGGTTTAGTCCTGGCTGCAAACATCCAAGTAACAGATATTAATCAACTACTGAGGACAGAAGCATGGTAGAAGTGATGAAATTCCTATCCTTAGCGAAGCAGAACATGACTCCTGCCATTCTCATAGAAAATGTGCCAGCTTTCTGCAGTTTCTGAGGCACATTTCTGGAAGTCCAGTATCTAAATGTCTGTTTGGCATGAGGAAGGTGGGAAAAGAAAGTCGGGGAGTATTATTGCTGCCCACCTCTCTTAGTGAGTTCTGAGCAGCCCTTAAAGAAGATAGGGACTCAGTTATGGACACAAATTTCTAGCTTTGTTAATTTTTCAGTTCATCATTTCTGGCCCTGCACCCAGGGACAGGGCTAATATTTGACAGATCTGTGACCATCTGGAGAGCCAGTGCCACCAGATCCTCAGTGATAGTCCTCCAGAGCAGAGAAACAGCACACCTACATCATAATTTCTTTTGCAAATTAGAGTATTATTTCAGTGCTTGTATCAGAGCCAGACAATGAAACACTGGCTCCTCGGACTCCTCCACTCCTCTGAGTGGTAGAAGAGCATCTGTAGTTCAACAAAGCTGAGAGGTCACCTGGGGCAGCTGAGGGAAATGGTATCTCTCAGGGTAAGTAACAGGACATGGGCCCTGTTCTCATCATGGTCACCTTCATGTGTCACAGTCATCCTGTTTGTGGTGCATCTCGTACTGACTTTCTTTTTCTTCCTGAAGAACACACGCCTGGTTGTTTCTGTTCGGACACACTCTGTTGATTCCTCAACTGACAGACCTAGAAATAGCACAAAGCAGCATCTTCATCACCCTAACCATGATACATGGCAGGCACCATGCCCCTTACTCTCACAGTGAGGTGAGCCAGCAGCTTCCCCTGCTCTTCACCTGCCACTTCAATACAGCAGGCATGTGCTTCCCCACATACAGAGGTGGACAGAGGCATGCTTCAACTACCTTCCCATGGCCATGCAAGCTACAGCAGTGGCATTAAAGATCACAGCTTTTAACTTTTTTTCCCCCATTTTTGTGGTATTGTCTTTTTGTTTTGGCAGTCTAGCAGTCATGGGAAAATTTTAAAGTAATTTCTAATCCAAACCATCAACTTTATTGACTGCATCACAAAACCTACCCCTTATACCTCTCAGGCCTCAGTCCCATGCCATAGGATGCTGGAACACCTTTTCCTGATGGCACCTGGTCTTGGTCTGAAGGTCTTAAGTGGTTTTCCTGAACACAATGACATTTACCAAATAAGGAGTCCCCTGAACTTTTCAAATACAGTGCAGAGCAAAAATTTCTTCTTGCTCTATATGTAAGCAGTGTGAGTAATTAATGAGTCTGTGAAAGTCTAAATAATTTTTTGCTGTTGGAGAACTTACTCTGTGGTGTAAGACCTAAAAACCGGGATAGGAAAAGCTGTTAAACAAATAATGGTATTTTCTTTAAAATATCATTAAAGATAAGTTATGTTAAAGATTACATACCTGAGTTCTGCAGTTCCTCAGAGCTGTACTGGTAAAGAATATCATAGGAACCACCCAATTTCCCAGAGGTGTAGTAGTGAGTGCCAAAGTCATCAAATATTCTGCTGTATAAAGCGTAGTTGTACTCCAGGGGCAGGTGGTTAAGTGCTTTTAGAAAGACATCTGATAGCTGCAGATCTGACTGTTTCATTGTGAAGTTTGCAACAGAAATTACTTTATGGATTCTAATGAAGTTGGAATTCTAGAAATAAGAGAAGGGGAGTCTTAGCACCTTCAGAGGCAGGTAAGTGCAGAAACTAGAGGAGCCAAGAGTATATCCTGAGATACACTGCAAGAACAAAAGAATCCTGTTATCATGATGCTTTAACCACAAACAGAGTAGTTCTGGATTTTCCAAGAGCTCTAAGAGGTTCTTGAGGGCTCCCTTGCATTGTGGGGGTATATACCAGATATTCCAGTATTTGTATTATAGTTAGAAAATAGGGGTCACCAAATACCTACCAATCTAAAAGGATTTCTGTCATAAAAGAATACACTAGCAATTGTTAAGATGACCAAAACTTTCTGAGGAAGAGTTCACCTTTTAACCGTCTATGTGTTGTTTGCAGCTAATTTGGTGAGTGGGTATTTTGAAGTTCCACCATTTAGCAGTCTGTTAAAACTAAAACTAAAGCTAGGGTTAAAGACCTCCATGAGTTCAAGTGTCAGGCTGTTAATGTGAGAGGTAAGTAAAAGAGAATGTTCAAACACTGGAAACAGAATCATAGAATCATAGGATGTCCTGAGGTTGAAAGGATATCTCTTACATGTAGAAAAAAAATACATGCTTATGAAAGAGCTTATTCATATGTTTTTGCAATGCTGGACTCTGTTTATGTTAATGTTGTACTAAGTAGAAAGGAAACAAGTAGAAAATACTGGAAAAAGGGATTTGTAGAGTGACAAGGGGAACTAATGGCACAAGGCCAAAGCAAAGAGATCAAAAGGAGGGGCAGGACACTGGAGCAAATAAATAACTGACAGATAGGAAAGATTAATTATAAAACACTTTGTGTTTTATATGTAGGTTCTTCTGCTGGATTTTACTGCTCTGCTCCACTCCACTTTCTCAATTTTTAATGGTGCCAGCTAACATTTTAGTCATGGCACACAAAATTCTGGGCCATTTTGGCATATATTGATTCTAAAACTTCAGTTGGTTTCAGTATGTGCTTGCACACAATCTGGGAAACCCCAGGCATGAGCACAGGCTAGGAGAACTCACTGAGAAGAGCCCTGCCCAGAAGGGCTTGGGGGTGCTGTGGGTGAGAGGCTGGACATGCCCCAGCCATGGCACTCACAGCCCAGAGAGCCAAACGTGTCCTGGGCTGCATCCAGAGCCCCGTGGGCAGCAGGGCAGGGAGGGGATTCTGCCCCTCTGCTCTGCTCTGCTGAGACCCACCTGGAGCACTGCATCCAGAGCTGGGGTCCAGCACAGGAGGGACAGGGACCTGTTGGAATGAGGATGGCCAGAATAATGATCAGGGAGCTGGAGCAACTCTGCTATGAGCACACACTGGAAAAGTTATTCAGCCTGGAAGTCACCAGGCAGACCTCACTGTGGCATTGTGACACTTCAAGAAGATTTATAAGAAAGCTGGGGGACAGACCTTTTAGCAGGGCCTACAGCAGGAGGGGAAGGGATAATGGTTTCAAGACAGTAGATTCAGGCTACGTATAAGGAAGAAAATTTTTATGATGAGGATGAAACACTAGAGCAGGTTGCCCAGAGAGATGGTGGATGTCCCCTCCCTGGAAACATGGAAACATGGAAACATCTGGGTTGGAGAGGCCTCTGTTCAACAGGATCTATTTGAAGATGTCCCAGTTGATTGCAGATTGGACTAGGTTGCCTTTAAATGTCACTTGCAACACAAACCATTCTAGTCTTTTATGATTCTATGATTAAAGGATCAGAACTCATGAAGACACACCAGAGGACCAGTCCAGTTAGCTAAAAATTTTCTGGTAAATAAACTTAAAAAACATCAAGTCTTCATAATTCTTCCATGCCAATATGGAGAAATGTATGGCACTTCAAGTGGCTAGGGCCCTCTAGAGACTCTGAGATAATAATGTAAAATTTTGTTGCATCTATTTATATGCAATGTGTTCATTTATATGCATATATGCAATATATATATATATATGCATATAATATATTGTAATAAAATATTTAAATATTTCGATCTTATCTATACATATTTTAACATAAAGATCTGAATGAGATGTCCCAAAGCAAAGGAGAGTTCCTCCTTCCTTTTAAGTGATCAATATACTCTTCTTTTTTCACTATATAAGGAAGTGTTGCAAATTCACTTGTAGGTCTCTCAAACATGTACAAGCACACATCTACCTACAAACACTCACTAATACTATTTATGGAGAGATAAAAATAGAGGCTTCCTGTCTGATACAGTTGATAACATGAGGAAGACCCAAGGTAATAGTCCTGCTGTGGATTCATTAAGAAAGGATTATAAACTGTGTCATTTTTATGACACATCTTTATAACATCTTTACATAACATCTATATGTTATGTCATCAACTAGACTAAGGTATTGGTGGGTTTCTGTGATTTCACAGAATTATGGAATTGTTTCAGTTGGAAGATACCTTAAAGACCATCTAGGTTCAAACCCAGTGCTGTGAGCAGAAAAAAACTTCCACTGGATAGAGCTTTGAGGTTGCTCAAAGCCCCATCAAACCCAGCCTTGAACATTGCCAGAGATGGGGTATCCACAGCTTGACTGGGCAAACTGTTCCTGTACCTCACCATCTTCCATGAAAACCAGTGTATATGCAAAAGAACTTTTCTTTTGGAACATACACTTAAACTAACATCTTCATAATTAGCTCTGTCTGGGTTTAAGCCTGTAAGAAGCCACTGTTACCCCAAAATAAACTTGCCAATTGTACAAGAGAGCAGCCTGATCTGTGTACATGTATCTACATGGGCATGAAAGTCGACTTGTTTCCAGCAGCTGGAACTTCAGGATAGCTGCATCCAAACTAGAAGCAACAGACTGTTCAAGCAATCATGTTGCTTAACCATTAGGAAAAATGATCAAGGCCTGCAGCAAACTTCCATCATAGGAAATCTTAATGTTAAGACTAAAGTTTGTGCAAAAGCTTCACTGTAAAACTCCTGAGTTTCAACAGGTCTTAACTTCGTTCAGTCCTACAGTCTTTCCCTTGCAGAAGTGTAAACAATAGCCCAACATTTACTGTCATTAAGCTATAAAGATACAAAATCTTTTACCCTACCAGTATTCATTTCCTTTAAAGGCATGGAATCTTATTGGAAAAATGTTATCTGTTCTAAGAAACTTTACTGTGGGTGTGTTATTTCTGAGATTATCTTTATGGCCAAATGTATCTTATCAAACATGAGACTCCAATATGCAAGCTAGTAACCAAATTTAAAAATAATGTAGATTAACTCCAGTACATGCATATGTATTACATTCTTGAGTGCACTTCCTTTATATTTTTAGTTGTCTGCTACTGTTAGGTATTATGCCCTCTAATCTATAATTAGGATAGGGGAAGGAGTGGGTTACCCAATATGATAATGTCAAATCTATGCTTTTTAAAAGTGAAATAAGCCTAAGTTTTCTGTACTAAACCCAGAAAACCATGATGCATTACAAAAGGTATGTTACAACCAGGAATATATTGTAGTATCAAAAGAGGTAGTATCAAAAGAGGATTTTTAAAATACTTAATTCTAGTGGGCCAATGTCCTCTTAGGGAAAGTAGCCTTTGGCAGCTCAGTTCTGAAACAAGCAGACAGAAGTCATTTGGAAGAAAGAAACTGAAGGCAACATTCAATTACCTTTTCATGTGAGGCTTTAATAGCTTTCTTGAAGGAGGAAGATGATGTAACCTGGACCCGTGTCTTTTTTGAGAATAAAAATGGGATACCAGAAGAATGTTTACCACTTCGAGTGGATGAGCTACTGTAAGAAGCACTATCACTCAGGGGAGTTAAGTCTTTGTAGAAATCTGATGTTACATCATCCTCTTCATCTGTTACCTGGCAATTCAATAAAGCAAAATTAATTTGCATAAATTATAATATGAAACAGAAAACTATTAAGCAAAGAATTATTGATTTCTTGATGTTTTTTAATGGAAAAAATATGCCTGATTATTTGAGATGTGAAAGTAAGCCACAAAACTGTTCTTAACATGAAAGATGAGTCTGAGAAAGGCTAAGAGACAAAATTAATACAAGAAGCAGACTTATTAATAGTTGCTTATATAACAACAGCAAAAAAGCATGTAACACTTTCTTCTAAAGCTTCTCACCCATGTGTCCTAAACCTTAGGAATATTTTCCAACAAATTTCAACATACTTTTAAAAGAATTCCAGACATATATGTTGTATCACATCATCAATACTTCCCAATCCCATGGCTTCTATATTGTACAAGACAAAGTTTGGTGCTTCCTGGCCTTTCTTCTCAATTTCCAGCTAGAAGAATGAACAGGTTTTCACAGGAGAGTCTTAAGAGTATACTTGGACTGCTAGTACCTATACTGTATGATGGATTAAAGGCAGATGAAGAGGAATTGCGAGCAAACCTGCTGAGCGAGTTGGTAAACCTTCACTGGTAGTGGTGAGCAAAGGATCAAGAAACCCTCAGCATCAGATAAGAAATTATGTATTTCTCAAAATTTGTAAAAATCCCATGTGTTTTTGAAAAATGAGATTTTTATCCCCCTCCTCTAGACCTGTTTGCTTTATAGGGCACTAAGGATTTCAGGATGTGAGGTGGTCCCTTCTCACCCTCCGCTTCCATTAAGCCATATGCTTTTGCAGGAAAATACACTGGAGTTCCATGAAGCCCAAATCCAGTGATCCTTCTATATGAGAAGCTGCTCTAAATATTAAAAATGCACTCTTAAAGGTGAGTTTCAAAAACCTTGACAGTTCTGCAAATGGACATCAGTAAGTTAATGAACCTTACTGGCTATAAAGAGACCTGGGCAAACCAAAGGGGTTTTTTTCCCTCTGAATATGTCTGCACACAGTAATTTTTCACCATTGTTGACAAATCCTGCATGTCATGGCCAATTCAATTGCAGTTTCTCTGGAATGTAGCAGGGTGTCCTTTTTTCAGTTGCCTCTATTAAAGTAATTCTAAAATCTCACAACACCTGTGGCAAAAATCATCAGTTTTCATCCATTAGTTGAGCTTTTTTCATATCTTGCATTCTTTTCTTCCCAATGCAGCATCCACTAGTTTCAAACAGGGCCTGCTCATATGTACACAGCCAGATGTTGTGCCCCAGCCATGGCATCCAAAGCATTTTCTGAATGCTACTGACAGTGAAAAAGGTATTAGTAGTTCCCAGATTTTTTATAAAATACACTCCATTTTCATTTTGGTCATTCCCCAGCTTGTCCTGTGAGCCTCCTCTCCAGGCTGTGTATATTTTGTCTTCCCATTTCCCAGGCTCAGTGTCTGTCTCCTTTCCTTTCTGCACTGTGGAGGGTCTGGGCAGGGAACAGGCAGGACTGAGGGGTTGAAATGGTTCAGAGAACTGGGTCTCAAGGCTGCAGGTGACAGGAAGGACACTGGAGTCAGTAGCTGCAGGCATTGATACTTCAAGTATGCCGAAGTGATGCTGGAATAAGCTTTGGAGTTGAACAAACCTCTGCCTAGATGATGTCTGGCTAGGAAAAGGCCTTTGGTACCAAGTCAGAACAAAATAAAGCCACAGCCACAAGGAAGCAGAAGAAGCTCAAATCAATCATATTGACTCTGATATATGGTGCATTGAGTTAACACAGATCTGAAAGGCATGAATGGTGCAAGGAAATTTATCCCCTTTCCACACGTCAACTGAAGCAGCCTCACCAGGTTGAGAAATCTTGTTCCAAAACATACAGTACTACCTAACACTTGGACTGTGATTACATCAAGGTTTTTACAGCTGGGAGCTGCTGCTGGAGAGTACCTGAAAGCTGACAACCTCCAGATTTGCAGGGACACGATACAATTTCCTTGTCTCATTGCGCTTCACTGTTGTGCATTGTCCTCCATTGAATGAGTTGCCAAGAACTTCCCCTCGGCTCTCACCTGCCAGAATGTGAAATCTAACAAAAAAAAAATATTTCCAGAGATTAAACAACTCCAGAAAGATGTATGGACTTGCAACACTTCATGGTATACAGCTGCACTGACGTATTGTAGATTCGATTGAGAGTATGAGCATCTGGGTCACGTTACTGCTTTGAAAGGAATTACAACAACTTCTCATTCACACTGAATTCACCTGAAAAACGCAGCAGCATCAATCCAGTTTCCTACATTCCAGCAGTACCTAACCTTACTGATAACCCCAAAGTCAGCACAAGGCAGTCAGTGTTAAGTGGAGAACTTAAAAATGGTTCTAGGAAAATGAACTATTGGTTGTCTATTTCCACCATAAGTGATGTTACTGGACCACACTGAGATAAAAATTCAGTTTAAAAATGCAAGTCTGCTTGGGACAGGCATCCCAGGTTTAGGCTTTATATTGCTTTAACTGATAGCATGGAAGTAGTTGGTGTCCTGTGAAATGTCACACAGACAAGCACCCATAGAGGAACATCTGCAGAATTTCTGAAGCACTTGGCACGATGTACAGGCAAGTAATTTCATGAGCTGGAAGTTGCCCATACATGCTCTAGTTGCTGTGGGACAGAACAAGTCACTCAAGGGCAGTGTTCCTCGACACCTCTTCATCTGGTCTACCAGCAGTACAGAGCATCACTGGAAGATGCAGCAGGCAAGACCTAGCTTGATTGTTTTGTTGTATTTTTATAATTTCTTGCCAGTTCTAATTTGAGCGATTGCATGCTTTAATGAATGCTCTCACATGATAACTGAGAATTATTTTGTTCATGCAAGTTAGTGAGGTAACAACTAGAGCTTACAAAAAATTAGCAGGGATGGCTTACCCACTGCCTATTAATTGCACACCTGGGATACTCTCATACTTTCGGTTACACACAGTCTTTTTCTTTCCACAGTTTCTTTCATCAGAGTTGTCCCCACAGTCATTTTCTCCATTACATTCCAATGTTTTTGAAATACAGCGACCTGGACCAGAGAAACATCAGCAGCAAATGTTCATCGTGTCTAAATGCAGGAAAGGGTAGTCTTGTCTTTTTCCCTTGCAAAGGTGTGGGCTTCCCATAGATATTATCACTGAGTTAGTATAAGGCCAAGATTATCCCAGTTAAGAAATTATTGTTTCAATTCTGTGAGTTTTGCCTCGATTCAAAGCTGCAAAGACTTAATTTTAAATTTGGAAAAAGGATATGTGGAAAAAATTATTTTGTCTAATCAGGTATATTTAAATTGAAGCAAACAAGAAATAGCCACCAGCCCCTAATAAAGATTGTGAGAATTTATGTTCAGGCAAACTCTACAGTTATGTTTGTACATGAAAAATCTATGCAAAGAAATATAATTGGAACAATGCTACTGTCCAGCTATCATGGTCATAGTGACCGCAGGCTAGGGACTGCATTTTAATTACTTATAGAAGAAACTGAAAAGATAAGCTGTAACTAATACATGAAAAATCCTCACATAAAGTTTCCTCCCTGGTCCCTTTTCCCTGGAATTTATGCATTGAATGTATGGATGTCTTTTCTCTCAGTATCTAATCTTTTGACTAACTGATAATACTACAGTCACACAATGAGGATTATCATTACCACTTTCACACCGAAATTTATTCTTGCAGTCAACTTCCACTATGTTGCAGATCTTAGCTGGGAAACATGGGCGGGAGTCCACCAGTGTCTCGGTACATGTCTGGCCCCCAAACTGGGATGGTCGCAGGAGTGCCCGGGTACGGAACTGAAAGGCAGAAGAAATAAACCCAGGGTTGTTTTTGTGAGCTGTGTCTGTAGCTAAGTCCAACCCCAGGCAGAGCCACACACTTCAGTGCTGCTGAAACTTTATCAGAACCAGAGCCCTGAAGGAAATAATCAGTCTTTCTTGTCCTTCCATTCTACCATGCCATCTTCCCAGGTGAGGCAGGCAAGGAACTGGTATCCAAGAGCCTCATTAGCCCTGAAGGAGCATAAATGATTAAACAGAAGACCACACGGTCTACAGCACCAAAGGAATCAGAAATTCCATCTCTGTATCTTCAGTATGTACAATAGGAAATCATATGAGAGCAGGCTTACAGAGATTTTTCCTGTTCTTTACCATCTCTGTTGAATTAGAAATACCCTGACAGTGACAACTCAGGTGGCTTGAGTCCCACATGTGGGACCTCTTTTCTGAGGGGAACTGAATGACTTGAGAGGAAAAAAATGCTTTTCCTGAAAGTTTCTGGGGGCTCATTGAGTTTTATTTCCCAGAGACAGCACCCTCCACACAGAACAGTATAGTTGAAGGGAAATGGATAAAGCACTTCAGATATGTTTTCCACTCCACTTCACAGGACTTCTGGTGAGACCTGTCTGCATGTGCCTGAACAGTTTCTCCTCTAAGAATTTTTTCCACTGGAAAAGTATGGTTCCTTGCAGAATTCCCTCCCTATAGACAGACCTTGGAGACAACAGTGCAGGAAGATTCCAGTAAAAATCAGTAACCAAGTCACTCTGAAGGGAGAGTGCAAAGAGCAACACCAGAAAGTTTTCAAGCTCATGAGAACCACTCCTTACGCTCGATTTCAGTTCCATAACACTCACTATTTTATTTATCAGAACTTCCACTTCTTTATCCCTCCCCTTACTTCTAGTCTTCACTCTTACACTGTAAGCCAGGTCCTCCATTATGTTGGTTGTTACTATTTATGAAGGTCACAAGCAATGATCTTTAATTTGTAGGGGGAAATGGACCACAGTCCACAAAAGTACTTTTATACTTGAAGAAGCACATGTGTTGCATCAGTACTTAAAATTACTAAAATTAATACATTTATATAGGGATGTAAGGTAAGAAACTCAGACATATAAGAAGGTACTGAAATCAGTCCAGTTTCTCCTCTTGGAGCTTTCTGTCTCCCAGTCTCTCACTGATTCTCCTTGCTCTGCTCTCACACTGCCTATCCTAGTTGCAACCCCACAGACTGGTTCTCCCATGTAGAACCTCTTTTGTGTGTCTTTCTCACCCTAAGAAGGTTCGATATATATGTAAAGATATACTTGTGATGTCTGATAGGTTTTTCAGGGTTGCTTTTCAGGCATGGATTTCTGAAACCAAGGGGTACATGCAGAGGGATGTAAGCTGTGTCTGCACTGAACCTTGGAGCTGCTCTTGTGGTCATCTTCAAAGCTCATGCCCACCAGCCATACAGCTACCCCACGTAATCTGCTGTCACTTCCCTTTGTCCTCTACAACTTTACATTTGACAGAGCTTGGTTTGTTTAGGTCAAATTCACTTTAACCTGATTTTTCATTTCTTCCCTCTCCACTAAGTGTACCATTGTCAACAGAGAAAAGCCCAAGGGGGAAAAACACCATCCTGGGTGTTTGTCCCACAGATATTAGCACATCTACCTGTGGGGGTGGCAGGGGAGTTTGTGCATGCTATGAAGGTTCAGGGAATTGTGCTGTGAGCAATCTCAAGCCTGGATATCAGTGTAAAATACAGCCTGATAATATCTAGCCCATGGCACTTAGGATCTGTTGACTTTTTTCAATAGATGATTTGATTCTATTTTTCTTGTCTTTAGAATGTTTAGAATACAGAATGTTATGGATGAGCTAAGATTCTGTGACTTTCTCCCGCTTAAGCAGATATGAGCACTTCACAGTTTATTCTTTATGTGAACTTGATTCTTTATGTGAACTTGATTCTTTATGTGAAAAATTCACCTTTAATTATGACAGTGGAAACTTTGAAGCAAGTTTATCAGAAGCATCACAGGCAGCCTCATAAATGGGTTTACTCTACTTAATCACCCCCTTCTGGTTTGATCTGCTTACTTTAACTTGTTCTCTCAAGTTCCTACTGTATAATTCATAACCAATTTCCCTTGTTAACTTAAACTGTCATTTTCCAGATCAATTGCTGTAAAGTTGAAACAAGGAGATCTCTTTAGCATAATTTCTTGCATTTAACTCATATATTTTCTACCTACTTGCTTTTTAACACATGGGTCACATTCTGACCAAGGGCCAAAGTCTCCAAGCTGACAGTTGATAGGACATGTTTGCTGGTTACATGTACGAGATTCTTGTTTTGTGCACAGCTGGTCACAGAAGTTTTGGCTATAATATTCATCCATTCTTATTTGCCTAAAAAAAAGTTAAAAAAAAGATGCTAGGAAAGAATAGACAGATCGTAGGTGTTCTCTACTTGTGGGTGAAGGCTGACAAAATGATTTGAACCCGACTAAGAAACCCTGAGAGATAATATGCTGTCACAGAATGTTGATTACAAGAAAAATCCAAATATGCCTTAAGTTTAAAGAGCAATTCTTTTTGATTCATGTCACTTCAGATGTCCCAGAGGATAGCTACAGACACAGTCAGGAGGAAAATAGGGGATTTCTCACAAGTTTAGATTATACTACAGAGCTGCATCAAATTTGATGCTGCTGAATCTTTATTTGACATAATCTACTGTCATAAAACTAATGGTGCAGGGAGGAAATGTGGAGCTCACCCCTCCTGCAGCATTGTGCCCAGTGCAGGGCTCCCAGAGCAGGGCACTGAACAGCAGCCTCAGTGCGTCCACAGGGGCTGAATGCTGCCAGCAAAGCCACTGTAGGACCTGGCTCCTCCCCTCATTGCATCTATTGGCAGATATTGGTTTGTTTGGAGGCACTGGCTCATAGGATTAGAATGGTCTGAGTTGGAAGGGATCTCAAGGATCATTTAATTCCAGCCCTCCCCTTCCCTCCCTGCCTCACAGGCAGTAATTCCCTACATACAATATTTTGTAATTTTAAAGCAATGCAATTAAAAGATTGTCTATTTATCTGATAAACACTTGAGCATGACAATTTTTCACAATGTATTCTGGAAGGTGGAGCTTTAACATGGGTCCCTCTCCAGAAGTGTTATTTTTCACAGAAGTAGGGAGATGGCTTGGCCCTACCTGTGCCTGGTCTGTGTGCCAAAATTGCAGGTCTGTGAGCAGGCAGACCACGGCCCCCAAGGGTAATGTTCACAGTAGCACCCCTGGCTGCTCCCAATCACCAGGCTCAGCAGCACCAGGTGCATTGGCACAGTCACACCCACGGCAAAGGTGTCCATCTATATCACAGAGACAAGCAACAAAAGCTCAAGAAACTATCACTTAGTTATGCCAGAGTTCTTACAGAGATGTCTGTTCTAAAATGCAGAGTCTATAAATCTGCTTCAAAATACAAAGGTGCTAAGCAGGGCACCTAGAAAGAGGCAATCATGCATGACATACGTGACATAGCACTAATTCAGTCAATACTTCAAGGACCAGAAGTCACAATGGGTTTTTGGCCACATAATCACAAGTACCAACACAATTATTGCATTATTTCTGTTTCAGAAGTTTCTTATAAATTATTTTGAATGTGACAAATAAAGATCTGTTATTGTTCTTTGCTGCTTAGTATTATCCTCAAAAGTATTTTCTAGAAATAAGAATAGAAATATGAGAGTTCTTTACATGCAGTATGTAAAACAACAAACAAGACCTTAACACTGGGAAGCTCCATCTATTAGCCTGTAACCAATTAATTTTCACATGCCCTAAACACCCTTTGCATAAGCATTTTATTGCAGTGAATTCTCCCTTCTCAAAGTTTTGACTAGACTGTTGAAACTGCTAACCATCACTATTCAAAGCTCATTTGAATTTTCCACTAGCAGTAGAAACAGAACATCTAGCCTGTTTCTCACTCCAGTGGTCAATCAAACTTTATTTGCTGAGATAGAAGGTTATAGGCAGTCTTTAGGAAGTAGTAATACTTGGTAAACTTAAAAAAAACCCCAAAAACAAACAAACAACCAAAACCACAAACAGAAATAACAGAACAAAACAAAACAAAAATCATTCAAACAAAAAAACCCTCATATTTTCCAGAAAACAATATACATTAATTAAAAAAATGCAAATCTCATAATGAGGGTGAATCAACACCAATTGTGATAGGCTGTTACAGTAGAGCATTATAAATCTGGTTTACCTCAAACCCCCCACTCCCAAACCCAACAGGACATTTAGAAATCAAAGTATTTATTTCAAAACAATACTCCAAAATATTTTGTTTCAAAGAGTTGGAAATAAATTGTATAACTGTTTTTCTTTTAGGTTTTTAGCCCCATATGCTATTATGATTTTTATACTTCACTGAAAAAAAATGAAATTGCATCAAATCCAAGCATTGCTTCCTCTCTTAGCAAAGAAAGGCACTTCACTGCTGTGAAGTGAGAACTTGCAGCACTTTTTACATGGAAAGCTCATCAATAAACAAGCCTTTCAGAGAGATTTAAGTATAATCAAATACAAAATATAGGAAGACAAGAGGAAGTAGCAGTCTTGCCAGTGGACTACAAAGAGAACAGATATTTTCTTTTTCCTTACCTGATTTCCCAACTTCTTTCTCCAACAATGCTGGCTTGGAAAAAAGATGAAGCCCTACACAACAATTACATGTTTCGTTCCAACACTGTGCTATATGTACAAAAACACTCTTTGTTCTCATCAGGGAGCAAAACACCTACCCATCAGTGCATCAGAAGGTATATAATAATAAATATTAGCACATGAGAGAGTAATTCAACATTTTAAAGAAATAGAACAAAACAAACCCCACAGAACACTTCTCCATATGTCTTGTAATGTGTATGCAGTGAAGCCAACCAAAAACAGCCCTCCTTTTTAACTTACTGTAAGATTGCTCCCTGAAAAGTCAGGGTATATTGCAGACTCATGTGACCCTGGTGTAGCTTGCTGCAGTCTTTCAAATGAAAGGCCAGAGGCTTTGTTTGATTTGGTTATGCTTTAATGAAGGCAAATTGATCTGGTGGCAGGAGTGCTCAGAATGAAGTGGCCTCTTCACCTGCACCCCCAGGGAGATGTGTCCTACTGAAGTGTGCAGAGCTACCTCTTTGTACCAATGCAGATGCCCAGGACGACCCAAGAGGAACCAAAGTACATTTGCATTAGACCAAAGTGCCTCGATACACTGCAGGTCTCCTTGTGCTGCCCAAGAGAACTGCACAATGTCTCTGCCTTGAGTCTAGAAGCAAGAGAAAGAATTTGGTAAGAAGGCTCATGCTTGTAACTCATTACTGCTTTCACAAGGAAACAGGAGATAGTCCAGGCTAAGGCCAAATAACTGTCTGCTGCTGCACTGTCTCCACAACAGGGGAGACAGAGAAAGCAAAAGCTCCCAGAGAAAGCAAAAGTCCAAAGACATTACATCTGTTTGCCTTTTGCCCTCGATGGCGAGATCTGTGCACTGACCCCGGGGTAGTGCTGCCAGCAGCCAAGGACTGAGAGCCTCTGTCCTGCAGCATGGGCACCATGCCATGAATGAGGTGCCAAGGCAGGCATTAAAATGGTAAATGAGAGAATACACACATGCAGAACACAAACACCAATGGCAAATACAAAATGAAGTTTGCCCTAAAAAAATAATCTCAGTATGAAATAGAATCCCTGACCTCCCAAATCCCCAGTAAGGATTCCAGGCAGAGGGCGTTCCTGCACTGAATCCCCTTGACTCCTCTAGACTGGCAGAAAAAACTCAAGATGTCAGAGTCCTCAAATATATTTCCCAATTTGTTTGGATCCAAGGTTATCTACATCCTTGAAAAAAAGCCTCAGTGCTTCCTGCAATAGCTTCATTTTCCAGTTGCCTTTTAATTTTTTTTTAATTCTGAGCTTGGCCAAGAAGTGTTGTTACACAACTTGAGCATAAAATTAGCAAAATTATGTTCTGCCAGATCCTTATTACATTGTGTAAACTTGTCATAGGAAATCAAAATAGTCATCATTGGCTCTATCATTGCTGCTGGGTGGGATTTTTTAAAGTTATGTGAAAAATATTGAGAGAGCATCTTCTAAACCTCAGCACTCACAGTTCAGTGAGGGCAGCCTCTCTAGTCCCAGTGGGATCCCAAAGAGGAGATGCCTGGTTTCTCCCAGCCTTGCAGAAACAAACCACAGCTGTGAGCAACAAGTCAGTGTTCACAGTATGTAATGCAGATAACTAAAACCTTCTAGATGAGAAACTATATTTTTACCTCTTCATTCAGGAAAAAAAAAAAAAGGAGTTGCTAAAGAGTTTTTAAATTTTAAAAGATTATAAAGGAGAAGATACTTTTCACATAGTGAAGTCTTCACCTAGGAGTCTTTTACAAAAGCAGTCTTACAAAAAAGCCATGTAGCTAGAAAACAAGCTCACAGACAAGCACCACATTTAGCATTAACAGAAATGTTAGGTTCTAAATGGGCACTGGTAGACCTCGCACCAAAGCCAGGGCTTGAGAATTGCACAATTGCATCTATACTGACTGCTTAGATGGGAACTTAAATCAATCGCCTGAAACTTATAGGCCACAACAAGAAAGAGCACTGCTTGGGATAAGTCACTTTTTGGCTGCATACAGCAGCTGATGTGCCCCAGGAGGCTGTCAGCTCATCTGAAAGCTGGCAAGGTGACGAGGCAAATGAATGGTCTGGGCCAGAACAACGAAGTAAACACTCATGTTGTCACCAAGGTGACTAAAGACAGGAGGTTTTGGCAGCTCACTGCCTGTCACTGAAGGACTGCTCTCCATTCTATACCTGTTTCTCAAAGGTTTTGTCTATGGATATCTTCAAAACAATCTCACTCTCTGCCCTGGATGGAGGTTAGCACTTGCGTAAGTGCATCTTTCTCTTACACAGGATGTCCAAGGGCATCTTAAACAGTGGACAATACCCTCGTGTTCATGTTCACCTTCTGTCCTGACAATCAGCTAGAGAAAGAAGCACTTAGAAATTCAGTCAGCAGTATGGAAAATGATGGCCCATACAAACCAGGTTACCTTCTAGAACTGATTTTCACACAGAAAAGCATCAACACAGAAATACATTCCCATATCTGCTGTACCTTAATAAGTCTCTGTTCACAAGTTCTGGTGCAGTATTCCTTAAAGACAAAAGCTCTGACACTGGAATGAAACTGGAAGCAACCCAAAGAGATCAGTGTGTAGGTGCCATTTTGCTGCACCCAGATTTTGGAAATGTCTATGCACATATTCATGGCCTCAGTTTCATTATTTCTACAAGAAATATTTATCCAGGAAAATAAACATAACATCTCCTCATCTCTGCTGAAATATCTGTATAAAAGATCATTTTTCAAAGAACATGAAAATCTTACCTCAAAGAAATTCACTGAGTGTTCTGACACTGTAGCATTTCTAGCTGGGTTTCACAAGGTCATTTCTCATCTATTTCATCCTATACCTAGTTCCTCATACTTAGGAAAAATATGTTATTCTCCCAAGTCAACTTCTAACTCCCCTCTTAGACCAACCCATGTTCTCACTGCAAACCTCTGCTCAAGGGAGAAAGCCCATAACTGCAAGGGGGAAAGAACAGAAGGATGGGGGCAAACACCACATTTTCTGAGAGGTAAGCAAACCAGAAATCAAATAGCTCTGCAATTTAAGTGACATCCCCTGTTGTTTTCCATATTCCCTGTGTACAGAGATGGGAAAAGCTGTTCATCCTGTTCCATAAAATTTGTATCTCTGGACTGTTGCCACCAACCTTCAGTTCTTCAGATAATGAATAGCAAAACTTTAGTGCACTACATCCCCCATCTCACACTGTTCCTACAGACATAGCTTCAGCTGTCTGTGTTCTGACAAATTCCAGAGTTTTAAGAGCATAAAGTAGTAGTACTCAGTAGACATTTTTTCCTCTCAAAATCTTCTTGAAAACAAAGCACAAGAGAAATCTTTCACCCCTACATAGCAGAAGAAAATTTACTATCAGGATGGAGTGGGAGGAAAATACACCTTGCACTTAATTTAATAATTCAGAGAAATTTTTTTCCTCCATATATTCCCCCCCCTTGAGAAGAGATATTGGAAAAAAAAAAAGGCACCTTTAAGCACAAAGGCTATCTGAATGTCTTCAATACTGAGCTGTTCTGACACATCCTGTGGCAATAAGAAAAGTGAATTATAGAATATCCTATATGCTCTGTCCCTCACTGGGCTGTCTGAGGACAGGGGTGGCAGTGCCACTGGCATGGCACAGCAGTGGCAGGCAGCCCTGCAGCCATGCATGTGTCTCTTATGCCCTGCATCACTAGGGATCCCATGCCTCTGCCTCCTTCCTGGCTGCCACTGCAAAGAGGAGGGAGGTGTGGGATTGAAGAGCAGAGTCAAGGTTTGAGAAGAGGGATTGTATCAATGGGGAGCATTCACAGAAGCACCTGTGAAGAAAATCTATTTATGTCCAAGGATTGGACAAGCAGATTCATGTTTTATGAGGCAGGGTTTGGAATCAGCTTCCCTCTTCAGCTGCTTTGTTGAATGAACAAAGGTACTGTTTCTGTTATGCAGAATTTTCTGCTTCCTGGAGTTTAATTAATCTGGAAGTATTTGGAGCATCAGAAGTAGGACTAAGGACTTCATCATGTTGGGGAGTGTGGGTCTGATCAAGGTAATTTCAGTATAGCAGGAAGCAGAACTAGCTACTGCTTCTCAAAGTATGTTCAGGATATTTTGCTCTGGATTATGCGTAGTTGAGGGTATTCAGCTCTGAAATGCACATTCACTGCTTGCAACACCAGGAGGAACTAGCACAAACATTTTTTACTGAGTTTCCACCCTCTTGCTTGTACTCCATGGTAATGGTTGGGCTGGAGCCAAGGAGAGAAACCCCAGCTCAGCACCTTCCTTTGTTTTCAAGACACTGTCTTGTCACCTCTTTAGCCTACAGGTTACCTGGAAATTAACTTAAAACTTCTCACTTTTAGAAGAGGCATTAATTTTATCCCCATTGAGTACCCAGTAATGGCTCAGACAGACAGAAGCATGACTACAGGCCTACCTCAGCACAATTACAGGATAAATGCATTCCCCTGAACAACAACAACAACAACAAAACAAAAACAAACAAAAAACCCACAAAAACCCACAAAAAATTAAAACAAAACAAACAACAACAACAACAAAAAAACCACAACCAAACAAAAAACCCTTCTTCCAGGGCCTGAAACGCTTAGAAAGTGGGTTTTCTCTATTACATAGGGAAGAACAAAATTATGGAGAAACTAAATCCCAGATTCTATGCTTGTAAGGCACCTAACCAGAAGAAGAGGGGACTGCAACCAACCAGAAATGCTGTATGCAGGCATTTGTCACTCAGTACTCAGCCACCTCACCTCATCATGAAAGGTGGGTGGAAAGGCAGCCACCCTTTGTACAGTACCCTGCTTTCCAAACCAGCTTCTAAGGGAGAAGGAAGCACCATCTGAATAGGAGTGTGAGCTTGTCTGTTTCAGAAGAGAGTCACTCCTCCTCCATAATACTGTCTGTAATAGCACCTCCTGCACCATAGCAAGGAGCCTGCAGCAGCCACTACTGCAAGGCCACAGAGGGATGAATGCAGGGAGGGATGGCAGCATTTTGGCCACAGGCTCTTCTTCTGCTTCATCAGCCTGCCCCACAGTTCATGGCTGGACCATGAGCATCACTGCACATGAGCTGACACCACCACTTTATCCTAGAGTGTCTGACACGTGGAAACATCAGACCACAGTCTCCCATTTGCAGTTGCTGCTTAAATTACTTCCCATCACTGTTTAAGTCATTCAGCAAATTAACTCTCTCTTGGTACCCATAGGAGCACTGGAGTACCCACTGGAGCACTGGAGTGAGAGATGGATACTGAGGTCTGAGACAGTGAACAAGACCAGATTTGGAATCCACAAAACACCACTCAGCAAGACATGCTGGACACTGCATCGTGCTACTTCTCCTATGAGAAATGGTACTTCTGGAGTGCTATCAAACAGGAGGGACAACAGAGCTGTAGAGTTGTGAGGCACTTGTACCCCACACCTAAACAGATATTCTAGATAAAAGACAGGATAAAATACCTGTCCTTTCACACAACTAACTCAGCTCGATTCAAATGGTGGTATCATGAGTACCTGCATGCATATCAAGAGTGCAGAAGACAGCAGGTTGTGCCAGCTTATTTCCCCAGTGTTATCTGAAACATCTGTCAGCAGCAAGGGAGCTGCATACTCAGTGTGTATTGCCTTCCCTCAGGCTTTGGATGCTCCCCAGGAGACACTTCTCAGAAGCCAGAAGCTGACCCAAGTCATGGAAAGCGCATGGGAGAAAGGCTCTGTTCCAGGCCACTGGAAATGCACCTTGCAACTGCAGGGACCATAACTGGTGTGCTGGCCTTTCTTGCATGGGGACCAAAGGTCTAGTGATGTGTGTACATAAGACAACTACTAGAAACTGAAATTTTCCTTTATAAGTCCCACTGACTTACTTCAATTTACTTCTAGACAGTTTGCCGGTAGATCTCATCTTCCTGAAAGAGGTAACATGTGTCTGAAAATGACTGGAGATTGGAAGATAAAATCCTGCCTGACAGAAAAACAAAAGGACAGAAAAACTTCAAAAAGAATAGTTCAAAGCAATAAGGATCCTTGATAAACAGTGATAACTACTATCAAACAAGTCAGATAATTATCAGTCAAAGCAAGTCATGTTGTTTGATTAAAACAGGATCTGAAAGCCCCCTGACCAGGAAAAGGTGAAGGGAACTGGGTACACCCCTAACCTGTGCTCTTTCCCCAGTGTACCCATTACCAGCTCAGACTCTGCCTCTGTGCAGAAAGTTGTGATTCTCTGCCTCTTGTTTTCTCCAGGGCCTAACCAGGGATAACTTTCCTTTCTCTGCAAAATCTGAACCAGTCAGCCTTGCCCAGGTTTACTGGCAGTTTCCATGAGGCACAGAGCTGTGGTTCATGGCTGTGTACAGTTGTTTCTCAGGCAAGAGTTGACATGTGCTGTTGGGTTCCTCTTCTCTCAGATATTTCTCAAATTCATGAAGTTCAGCCCACAAGTGAGGCCAGTCTGGCATTTATCTCAGTCATTTCCACAAGTGCTTTGGCCCCAACCTGGTACACTTATGAGAAGGCAGACAGGCACACTGCATTGGTGCCTGGCATTCTGTCAGACACAGATTGAGAAAAATAATAAGAATGGCATATCTCATCTTATTTAAGACAGCTAATGTAGCACATTAACACTAAGGACAGGACTGAACAAAGCCTAGGAAAGAAAAAGGATTTTCTTTGCTGCAATGTACTTTTTCCACATCATAGACGTCCTGTGCCACATGGAAGCTCAATCCTGAAAATCTGCAATATGTGAATGACCTTACATCTCCAAAGAGGCTTCTTGGGTGACTTGAATCAACTAATATATGGAATTGTACAATAACTAGTGAAATTCCTCCATCTCTACTGAAGGCAAGCTTCACCACTAGGGAGCACCAATAGACAAAGCTTTTTAGAGCTTTGCTGTGTTGAAATCAAAACTAGGACTATAAACCACAAAATGCATTTAACAAAGATACAATAAATATTTTAAATTGCAATTTTTTTATAACTACCCACTGAGAAACTAGATGAATCAGAAGTAATAGGGCAAGAGATTTTCGTTTATTTGATCACTAGGCAAGTCCTGTAAATGGACACCTACTAAGAGCTCTACTGATTCATCTCTGCAATTCAGGGATAATTTTTTCAAGTTTCTGTATGATTGGTAACTTTATCATCATAAAAAAAGCCCACAAATACCAGGCAATGAAGGAGTTTTTCTCTACCAGAGATGAACTTTCTAGGTCAAATCCAAAGTACATTACAGAGCCAAGAGAACAAACAGCTTGTTTTTTCTGTGGCAAATCAAGATCAGAAGTGCCTGTTTGTGTTTGGCAGTGACTCAGAGGCAGACAAAGAAAAATTAGAGTTGTAGTTCAAATCCCAGTTCACACAGCAGAACTGACTGACCAGAGATGGTTGCTAACAGCTCACCCTTCACACCTTCAGTTCCTCTTCCTCTTGCTGGAACCACAAGTCCTCCTTATCCTCTCTTTCTCTCTGAGTTGGACACAAAACATCAGGTGTAAACATCTGTGCAGAGTGGGGTGACATTAAGGACACGTCAGACTGTGCTCTGGCTGTTCTGGTTTTATCTGCATGCTCCATCAGCCAGGTTGCACCAGGGTGTTCAGGGGCCTCACAACAATGAAGACAAAGCCTCAAGTCAGGAGAACTTTGGCTACTGAATGGCTTTGTGGATAGAGATCAAAGAATAAAATAAACTCATAATTGAGGTAATACTTCAAATCTGATCTTCTGTTTCTGACACTAGGAGATGGGATTAGACTTGATAATTCAGGGACCCAGAAAACACTCAAATTACTGGTCTTCCCAGTCTTCATTTTCCCCAACAACCGGGATGGGCACCATTTGAAACACAGCCCTGCCATACCTCCCACCAATTCCCAAAAAAAACATAGGAGGTTCAAATGGAGGCTGTTCTATAGCCACTGCTCAAAGGGCATCTCCTCTTTGTTTGGATGCATGGACACAAGGACATTCTCCAAACAAACGTGCTTGTGCCATAGCTGTCAAAAGATGGGTTATGCAAAGTTCTACAGACCTGACACAGTGGATGATGGCACACTGGCACACTTTTACTCTTGTAAAAGCCATAGTGATTATTTCATGAAAACTAACCTGCCTTCATCAAGCCTGCCAGGGCAGCTAATTTTTAGTTGGATTAAGGCTCTCACCTTCATCAGTGGCATGTTATTTCTTATCTTGTCATTCCCAATAGTCACATCACTGTAGAGAATGTGCTCTAAATATCACAAGAAGGTGAAATTTAATTCAGTAGGAAAGCTACTGCTTACTTGTATATTGCAATGACACTTAAGCTGATCCCTCATGATCACACATAGAGGGGACAGCTTCTTTGCCGTGGTGCTGCTGGGCTGGCCAGGGATGCCAATCCCCAGCCAAGGATGCCTTAGTCCACCCAAGCATTGTGGATTTGAGGGAAATGGGACTGGAAGAAGTGGGGCAGCCAACAGGCAATTAAGCTGAGAACAATATTTGCATGCCTGATTAATGCTTGATACACTCTACAAAGCTGAATGGGAGAAACCGTGCAGAGGGTGAAAGTCTTGAGGGTTTCTGGGCATCATATAGACTGTAGAAAGAAGAAATGAAACAGTGACCGACCTATGTTGGTAGATGATGCTTCCATTTTAATACAAGAACTACTTATTCCTGTCTTATGATCCTGATTTCTGACCTGCCTTTATAGCTATAGCACCCATTTAAAGGTCTGCTCTCCAAAGTGCTTGTGATCCACACTCTCAGTGGAACAGTCAAAGTTTGGTGCCAGGCAGGAGTGCAGGAAAGGAGCTCTGAGCTGTGAGGGGTCCTAAGCTCTCTGTTGCAACTGTGCTGTGCTTTGACCAGTGGTATTTTTGAACAGACCTAAAAATCAAACCATGGCTCTTGTCAGCTGAGATGCAAATGCTTAACACCAGGGCTCGTGAACACTGTCAGTCTGGGAAGATTTTCCTCTGGCTGGTACCTATGTGACCCAGCCTATACATTGCAGAGCACTGCTACCTACTAAAGAGCTGGAGATCAACCTCAGCTTTGCACAGAGCCTGTGTCTGACAGGACTGCCTGCCCTGCAAAGTCCCAGAGCCAGCAAACATAGCTTCAGCAAACAGGGGGTGAACTGCCAGGTGAACATGCAGGCTGCTGACCTCTGCCCATTTGCACTCATGTCCTGAAATACCCCTGCATGCACTAACACACCCTGCTTGCAGTGATTCTGACCATCAGCCACCAGCATCCGCTCATAGTTAGCCTTCTTCAAACACAGCATTATATGCATCCTACTGCATTTTTCCAAGGATACAGACTCCCTTTTACTGCAACTAACCCCATGGGAAGAAGGGAAATTGACTAAGCCATCTTTGTCAAAGCTTTCAGTTCTCCTGGACCACCACAAGTGCCTGCTCCAGCAGCAGGATCTGGTCCTGGAGACAGGCTGAGTTTCTAGACATCAGCTGCTGCAGGACAGTGCTGTTTGTCCAGGCTCCAGCACTGCTGAACCTGCATTTTGAGAAAGGCCCAGGAGAACAGGAGGCAGCTCTGACCTGGTGCTAATGAACTCAATCACAACAGCATTGCTATAAAACTGTTTCAACACCATTCAGCTCAGACAAGATATTTTTGTTTCATGCTGGTGGAAGTGGGAAATGTTGAACTCTAATGTGCTTGCAGTGATTGACAGGCTCACAAGGGGATCCAAAGATATCTCACTATTTATCTGAGACATCTTTTAAAATCGAGCTTACAGTAGTCAATCCTTCTTTAGAGACTTAATGAGTTTAACAATCATCCCAGTAAACCAAAACTCAGTTTATAAAAATAAACCCAGAGGGTAGGGAGTAAATTCAGGTAGGTTTCAGCCCCCAAAGCAAGCCCCTCCAAAGATGAAAGATGATTTATGGTGTACCTGTTCTGCAGATAAGCAGTAAACTTGAGGTATTTCTATAATTACATGTGTGCCCTTCTCTGGAAGCAGTGGCTATTTTCATACCTCTGCCCAATAAAGGAAATGTGAGAGGAATCTGTGCTTTGTTTATAGCTCCATTAACCTTTCTTGAACTGTAAATTACTTGGCAGTGGCTGAGACAAAAGGGAAAGGCAGCTGGATTGCAAAGAAAAAGTTTGAAATTCACAGCTAATTAAAGTCGTTCAGATTTTACTGCCTAAAATTACAGTTACTTTGAAAATTTACTCCATAATTATAAAATTAAGTAGAAGAAATCAGCATATTTAGTATATGTTTAGTTGTAGAACAGACTACTGTAAAACACACATTTTCATATATTTTGTTCATAACCTTTCAACTGATCATTTTCTATGGCAATCTTCGCTCTTCTCTCTTACTCTTCATCAGTCAGTGAATAAACTAATGAGTTTAGGCTCTGCCTAACACACTTGAAATTTTCAGAGAGAAGGGAGTTTGGAGCAATAAATTGTACTCCCATTTTCAGACCCCTGGTTTAACCACAATGACAACGCTAGGAGAACATAAAGGCTGAGCCTGTGAGGACCAGCAGCAGGAGGCACAGTGCAGTAATGGCATCTGGAGCATTATCAGTAGCACAGTTGTGAGTAATTGCATTAATTGCCTTTAATTACACTCTATGACCTGAAGCAGGCTGCTTCCAAGAAACATGACACAATACTAATCATGATGGGTTTAGAAAGTAACTTGAACAAGAATGTGGTTAGATCTTTCAAATGAGAGCTGCAGCTGGAACGACAGGCGTGTGCATGCTGTATTTGTGTGCCTGTTTTACAGGTCACCCATAAGAGAAGGAAGAAGCAGAAGATTTTTCTTTATAGAGTGAACCCTATACAAAGAGCAAATCTGGAAATTATACTTTGCTTCCCTTTTCCTAAATGTGACCTCTTTCTTCTGCCATTAGCATCCCTGGCCTTACAGAAAATCTTTAGAGGTGGTGGGTTTCACCACAGCTCCTGCTAGATAGTAGTATCTTTGCCATGGGTACAGTGCAAGTGGTAAATGACCACTTTCCACAGCTTTCCACAAATCCTGAAAGGATTCTTTTTCTCAAGGCTTTGTCCCTTTTTTGGTTGCAGTTCTGCAAACTTGAGTAAATATTTACATGTATGAATTTTTGTGTCAAGGCAAATCTGTTCAATGCTGGAAAGAACTTCCTGATGAAAGACAAATGTCAATGGAGGAATTGCATTAGAAAGACATTCCCTAAGCTCTCCAGCCAAGTCTTGGGGTGGACCTAAACTCCAAGACTGACACCCCAGCAGAGCTGGGATATTGGCAGGTGCACGTGTGCCTCAGGGCAGGCAGACAGGCTTTTGAGGTGGTCTGCTGGTGGAGCCAGCATTACTGCTTCTCTGTCACTTTGTGTCCTACAGCAGGATGGAGCTGCTGGTGTTGCCATGCCACCTTTACCTCACTCACCTGCAATTATGGGAGCTGCACTCTTCTCCATGACTCAGAGTATTTTATTCATGATCCATTTATGGTAAGACAAAGGGAACTCTGATGGTACTGGAACTCCTTTGCATGCTAATGGGAAGGGTTTCAGATGTGAGTCCCTAATTCTCATGCTTTACACTGACATTTAATGTTTAAGGAGAGGTGCATTCTGAACCTGCTGTATGTGCATTTACCTGCACATCACCTGCATGCAGAGTACAGCTGGCAGTGTAAATTTAATGTGCATGACTAAGTATGCAAGGATAACTGCATGCACGACTCCTTGAACACCTGCATGAAGATGGGGGAAAAATTTACACACTATGTCTTATTGTTCAGGCAGTCTCCTTCTCACTCTTCCCATCAAACTCCTTCAGAGTGGTGAGACCCCCAGGCTGACCCAGCTCCCATCTTGGCTACCTCTGGGCTGTACTGTAGAACCTTCCATACCATGGAAAATAAAGGGGGATCTGTATTATGCCTGCATGATCTACTCATGCTAATTCCTCTGTAGCAGACATAGGTGGAAACCCATGCAGTAAGACTGATGAAGAGGGAAAACCAACTTCTGCCTCACCCCTCATTGTGAATATTCATGCAGTCACAGGCTGTCCTTTCCCCTGCCCAAGGTGTCAGTAGGTCCCCAGTGAGTTCTTTTCGAGTTTCTGATTTTCAGCCTTATCTGTATTGACACATTTTGAGGTGCTCAAGACATGGATCCAGTAGGATCAAACAGGTCATACTGTCATTTTGCTGTAAGTCTACCCATCACACGGTTTATAGTTTTACATTTATTTTCAGTTGTCTTAAAAATGTATCGCAGGAGGCATATTTATAAAGGAACTCAGTGGTTATATGCAAGTGCCAACAAATATAATAATCAACTGACAGCTTGACCAGGGCCCACATAATTTATCTCCTACTTTGGAAGCAGGAGGCAAATAAAGGAACTTCAAATCCCCATAGCCACCTTTTACAAATAACTGAAATCTTGACCCTTCTAATTGCTTTCAAAACCAACAGAATCACTCCAGAAACCAGCAGCAAGTCTCTGACACTCTTAACTGTCCCTGAAAACCCTAATCTAAGGCCTTGTTCCTATTGTCATTGAAGTAATTAAATTAATGAAATTCAAGATAGGGCAGCAGAGGGAAGCTTAGTCCAGACAACCAAACACCAGGTTAGGAACTAGAAATTACAACACCTAGTCCCATTCCTCCTTTTCTATGGATTATGCCAAGTCATTCACTTTTCTTGCCCTTTTCTTCATCTATTTTTATACTCAGGTGTTTATTAATTTATTTTAAAAAAGATCTGTTCATCTCTGCATCCCCTACATGATCTTCAAGTTATTAATTTTCTTTGATAAAGACATCTCTGACAGCCAGATCTGCTTCTCATCACACATTTTGGAACCTCCCGGACTTCCCTTTTCACTGCCTGCAGCTGTATGAACTCACACAAGAGACAAGAGAAGACAGTGCTGAGTTGGAAAGGGGAATATACCACGAAGACTTGTTTTCTGTGCTTGTGAACCACAGGGATGCAGAACACCAGAAATCTGCTGGTGGAAGAAGCTGGTGAAGATTCAAACCTGTAGTGCCCCCTGGGATTAAACCCCACAGGAAGGAGGTCTTCTGACTAACACAGCATGCTTGGGCTCCTGGTGCATCATCACTGCTAACTGCAGGCCTTTTGAGGCTTGCTTTCCCACCCACACCTCCTCCACTAAATCCACCTATTCCCACTGTTTGTGCATGGACAGCTCTGCTCCCAGATTGTTTTATACATTCAGAGTACATAACCAGTACAGCTGTAGCACTCATCTTTCCTTGCCCAGATGGTCAGGCAGCAATGACCTGCTGCCACTGTCCTCCAAGGCTCCCTTTGTCTCCAGCCAGCCAGCCCTACAGGCACTCACTCAATCCTACTTGCACAGAGCCTTGGCACCACTCTAGGCTGTCTTGGCTGTGGTTTCTCCTTCACAAGCTGCTCCACATTGCCATCATGGCACCACAAACTTGGTACCACAAATTGCATGTAGGCCTCATGGTGATGCCTTGGAGAGGCTACCTAGAACACAGGCTATACAGAGTTAGAAAATAAAGTAAGTATTTATTAAAAGGGCTTCAAAAGGTACAGCTTGAGCAGTGCAGGAGCCACACAGAGCCTACACCCAAGAAGAATGACAGTACAAGTTTTCTCAGACAGATATAATTTTGGTCTATTTCCATACCAGGGCTAAATTGTCCAATTACAGCTTCAGGTCATGAAGTCACATTCCCTCAGTTTGCTCCCCTAAATTCACTTTTGTTTATACTTGTCGGGCCCGAGACTGAAATGATGGTTCCCATATGAGAAAGGATTTTTTTGTGTTACTGAACTGTGAAGAGAACTTACTAATACTCTATATGAAGTTCAGAGTTATACACTAATGCAGGATGGGATCTAAAAATATAAAAGCTAAAACTTAAGGCATCAGTGGTGACTATGAAAGGGTATTCCAAGATGGTGGGTTTGGCTATACATGTTCCCATTTCAGTGGCTGAAGTCAGTCTTGGTGAAAGACTGGAACAAGCTGAACACTTACTGCAGCATCAGCATATTGCAACTGCCAGCCATACAGAACATTACATGAACACTTGCTCGACACCACCTTTGCCCCATAAAGATAGTAATAATGAGAGGGTTTCCAGCTCTGCTAATGATGGTGAAGAAAGCTGACTGCATCACTGCAGTAATTTAGCCCAAGGGAACCTGTAGAAACAAATGAGGCAACATATATCACAGATTTGCCTTCTTTTTCTGCTATTCACCCTAGCCAACAAGGTCATGCAAAATATCTTTCATTTCATTACAGGCAATTAGAGTCATTAACATCAAGCTGTAGCGTTAATTCTGCTCTGCAGAGGTAAGAAAATGGCCAGTGACCTGAATTTTGCATAGACAGTGTAATTGCAATGTTGCAGCCAAGGTCAGTTCCATCTCTGGGTATAAACAGGCTGTTCCTTCAGACAAGGATTAAAAAGGTCATGCTGTATTGGGTCTGACCAAGGTGAAGTTCACAGCTCTCACAGTGCTGTGCTTTGCATTAAGAAGCTGCATGGGTGCTGATAACAGACCTGTGCTTTGGTTACGGCTGAGCAGTGCTGTCCCTCTGTCCCTCCCATCAAAGGGATGGGAGTGAGCAAGATCCTGGGAGGAGACTCAACCAGGCCAGCTGACCCAAATTAGCCAAAGGGATATTCCATACCATATGATGTCAGCTCAGATGTATAAGTTGAGGGAGAGAGGAGGAAGGGGTGACATTCCTGAGTTTGTAGTGTTTGCCTTCTGCAGGAACCATTACATGTGCTGAAGCCCTGCTTCCCAGGATGTGTCCAAACATTGCTGCTGATGGGAAGTAGAAACTGATTTTTTGCATCTTTAGCTCTTGTGCATGCAGATCTCTGGTTTTTTCTTTCTTTTTGCTGTAATAAAACTGCCTTATCTCATCCTGCTGGTCACTCTGCATTTTATTCTCTCGCCTGTCCCAGTGGGAGAGGAGGTGATAGAGCAACTGAGTGGGCACCTGGCACCAGCCAGTGTCAACTCCCTACACATGCTTACAAGAAAGGTCAGAAACAGATATTGGGCAATAAAGGACTCTTTATTTAAAAATTATTTTGGTATTTTATTATCATACTGGCAAGATTTTTTTATTATTATTTAGAAAATCAGAGCAAATCAAATGAGAAGCTTCTCTGTTTCTGTCAGCCAGACTCAATGAGTGTAACAAAACATGACTATGAAGACTAGGAGAGCAAGTAGGAGTTGGAAGTTTGGAGAAGTTTATGACAGCAAAGAGGACCACATTCTCTATGACCAAGCTCATGAAGAAATTTTATTTATTTTTGAACAAGATACATAAATAAAAAGTACTGTATCACTGCATTAACTCAGCTTCATTTTTCCTTATGAATGAACCAGCTGATATTCAGTATTACTGACAGGAATTCAGTTTTACTGCTCTGATGACAATAAAATCCTGGTGGGAGAATTAGAACAGTTGAGGAAAGGAAGGATCCATGGCCCACAAAAAAAAATAAATTACCCAAAATATGAGCTATCTATTTAAACATGAACCACTCGATGCTTCACCGTAGCTGTGCATATAGACTGCCCTTTCTCGAATCCTCACAATCTGACTAAAACGGAAGATGATGTGATCCAGAAGGGATTTTAGGACTACTTGATTAAATAAAGCAAGATACAACCAAAACTGTATATGGTGGATTTGTAAGACACATTCAGCACATTGCTGTACAAGAGAGAACTTGTGCTGAATATTCTCCCAAGAGGAATCACAACTTACTTGATACAAATATAGCTTTCAGTATGCCTGCATGTTTATTATAGCCTGGCTTACTGTTTCCTGCCTAACACAAGACAAGAATGCTGAAAAGGTGCTACTATAATATTGATTTAGTTTCTTACGTATCACTATAAGTCTCACTGCACTATTCACTTAAGAATTTATAAATATGAGCAATAACCAATCTTTTTCAAGTTGTTGGGGAAACCATGAAAACCAGATCTGTAAGAAGTCACAGCAGAACTTTGTTATCTGCACTCAGGAGTGTGTTTGCAGACCCACTATCACTCCCTGTCAGAGGAAAAAAACACTGCTACTTAATGCCTTAGTATTCAGTGCTAAGTTCAAAGCTAGCATATGGTCAGACTGTATGGATCAACGTAAGAATTACTGTGTTTTTGAGGTCATGGCAATATCACTTTTAGGTCACAACACCACAGAATAAAGCAGCAGACACAAAACAAGTCATGTCACCTATAACAGTGTCTGGCACTGGAAACAATGCAGGGAGCACTTGCAGAGCAAGGTATGGTCTTCAGGACAAGACAAGCACATGTTGTGTTTGGCTCCCTAATATAGGATTTTGAGGGTTGTTGACTGCTGTAAAGCAGCAAGTCATTTTGATTTAAGTCTTGATTTGTTTCAAGTATCACACAAACAGGTCTGGCTGGTGGCACTAAGGTAAGTTGTGCCCTCAGCCTCACAGCTGCTCACATCACATGTTCTTTGTTTGTCAAAAGCCCTTTTTCACCCAGTTTGATCTTTGAGCAACATTGGGAAAGGAATTAACACAGACTGATGCAGCCCAGATCCTCTAAAAGCTATCAGAATTCAGTGCACTTCAGTTTCACAAGCACAGTTTTGGGTAGGGAGGGGATGGAGAAGGAGGGGACACCTGTCCTGAAAGTAGATGTTTTCTTGTCCCTTCCCCATGAATAAAAAAGTCTAAGCTACATTTCTGCTTTGAAAATAGAAGAACCAGTAGAGATGCCTGAGGACAGGTCAGTTCACAATCAGCCACTGCAAAATTCCTGTAAAACTATTGATACCAATGAAGCAATATTTTAATGGGAAATGCAGGTCAGTCTGACAGGGAGTATTTTGAACCACTGATGATTCCCAGGGGGATGGATTCAGTTTGATTAAACATAAGTGAGACATAAACACAGATGAGATCTAGACAATACATGTGTTTTTTCAAAAACAGCAAAGGACCACTTGGATTTTATGATAACTAAGAAGTGGGTCCTTAAAAGGATGAAATTTGCACAAGCCCCAGTTTAGTCTGAAGAATGAGCTCATTACAGAGTCAGATATCTCTCCTGAATTTCCTGAAAATTCTTTCAGTACCACACAAATATGCTCAGGGTTGCAGAGTTCATCACCTTCAAGGCAACAGGATCAATATAGCATGGAGACAGAGTTTCAGAGGAAGTATTCTTTCTGCCATCTGAACACATAGCAGCAACACAGGGGCACCTGGACTTACTGTGGAGCCATGGTTGTATCCTGACATGACTGGGAATTATCATGACTAGGAAGGTGTTACCCACACAGTAGAGCTAGCTGCACTTTTGAAGACAAACTTTGAGATATGATGAAGAAATAGACGAGCCATCTCCATCAAACACAAGCAATTGACAGGATCTCAAATAACACAGCTTAGATACAACAGTCAGTCAAAGAAAACGCTGCGTTTAAAAACAGCTTGAAGGCATGGAACCTGACAGTCATATTGTACTTTAAAACGTAATATCCTTTGCAAAATGATGCAAAGCCTCTCCCAGCAGATGGAAAGGCTGTTTCTTCTCACCCTTGGGCAGCTGGGCATGTGTGGGACCCCAAGCCCTCATCACTGCTGACCCCAGCTCTTCGAATAACTCACAGAGAAGCTCCCATCCCTAAGGCTCTATGCTTTTTCCAAGTGAATACAAAGTGCAAATTAAAGCACCTATATAATCTATGCACTTTGCAGGGGTATAAACGCCTATGAGGCAAGTTCCAAGGCAAAAGGGCATAACCAGGGCACAACCCTATAGCAGAAATGCTGTAAGAGGCAAGCACAAGACAACTACCCATTAAAAGATCACACATGACCCCCAAACAGGGTGTGCAAATACATATCAGAATCAGCCCCTGCTTGCAGAGGGTTTTCTGTTTGGAAGACTGGTGTGCTCTGAACCATCTGCCCCAGACGTTTGTACAATTCAAAGAAAGTATAAGAAAAAAACAATAGACCGTTATGTTTTGTCCTCTCTTCTACTTTACTCATCTGAAGCTACTCATCCCCTTTGTAATCACAAAACAGCATCACAAAGGTCCCTAAAACATTTTGCTCCCTTCCAACTTGCCCAGTTTTTAAGAGAGTATGGACTAGAATCAAGATATTCTATTTTCTACATCTATCAGTATTTAAGTGTTTTATGCAACATAAAAGAGCCCCAGGAGGAGAGAATGGAAGAGCTTCAAACCAGTTGGCACAGAGACCAGTTCATGGGGAATTGCCTGGGGCTGAAGCCCAGTGATCTTGCATGACTAACATTAGACATGTTAGCAGCTTTGTTTTGAAAAAGCATGTGTTTATGTAAACAAGCTTCAAAATGAAAAAACCTCCCCAAATTAATACATAATCTTGTAAATTATAAAAACACAGGACAATTCCTCTTTGAAGGAGGTCCTCTCTCTCCTTTAAGTGTATTAAAATGCTCACACTTATGCATGTATGATGCTTACAGGGTAGAATCACTGTTCCTTTTTTTCCTGAGACAATAAAATACATAAAAAATAAAAATACTTAAACTTACTGAAAAATCTTCAAATAGTTCAGCTCTTTACATGGCTTTTCAAAAAAAGTTCTTGCAACTCAGTAGGATAAATTCAAAAATGTATCAAAATGGCTCTCATCATTAATGCTACAGTATTTACCACTTGTCTTTAGGTAAGAGAGAACTTCTACAAACCTGTGAATAAATCCCATTTATTAATACGCTATTTCTGAGCATGGACTGGGTCCCACCAGATAAAACAGAACAAAAGTTAATACTGATATTTTGCCCTCATGGAATTCCACTGAAACATTTTCTTCTCTCACCTGATCTAAGCAATGCTAAAATGCTGTAATAGGAGCTGGCAAACATTGCCATGACACACCACCCGTTAACAGCAGAAGGTTTCTGTCCTGATTTTTGTATATCATGGCCAAGAATGAGAAGAAAAGAGTGCCTTGTAGGAGTAGCAGGTTGAAACGTTTTGTTTGATATGTAAAGTGACACCTTCCAGTTCAATTCTCTATTATTCTACTCTGCTATGGAACTAAAAGTTATTACAAAAATTCTAAGCATAATTCTCCAAGCTATTTATTTAATTTTTCTTGAAGGTCAAGAAATTTCTTCTGAATGTCTGGGAAAAAGGACCAATTAAAAAAAAGTAGCAGGAGGTACACTGAATAATTTAGCAAAGCATATGCAAGTTCTGAGTATCAGTAACTTGGTCTTTTAAATTAGGCTTCACTTTTACTCTAAGAGTTGTATTTATTTAATCCAAAATCTTATCTTCATTGCACAAAGAGAACATCAGAGGATAAGCTCCTCAGAGCTCTCCTTTGATAAACATTATGATTATGGGCAAATTAAAGCACTTTTCACATACATATTTGCTAACTGCAGCCTTTGCACAACTGATGCTTTCAACGAACAGAAAGAACAGCCCTGAAAACTGAAAAGCAGCTTCATCATAAATTGTTGATTTACATTTCTCTTTGTCAAGTCCTTTTAGCCCTAATTGAGGACTCAAGGTTTAATTAAAAAATAAAGCAGAGGGAAAATGACAGACATTTGAGAACAGCAGCAGCAGCAGCAATGTTTCGCCCTTCACCAGCAAGCAGACCAGGAAGGATGCATTTGCACTTGCTTTTATTTATTCCTATTTCTGGTTTAAAATCAATTCCTCCTAATCAGGCTAAACTATAGCCAAATTTTAAGAAGTCAGAACCATTTAGCTGAACTCTTAGAAACTTGAGATCCTACCTGATGTGTGTTCCTCAGGACAGAGTGGATGGGTAGCCCAGGACACCAGCTCTTAATAAATTATTGCAAATAAAAAACAAGAGCCTAAATTTCCTGTATCTTAAGTACTCTGTAATGGCTGGCTAGGCTTTTCATGCTCCTTTTCAGCAGTAAAAGTAACTAGCCTTATTCCTCACTGAAACATCAAGCATACTTCATCACTTGCTTGCAGCATGTGGCATAACAGCCCCCATTAGCTTTCAGCAGCCTTGACATGCACAAACTTGGCCTTGCTGCTTTCCAAAGAGGGGGCAACTAATAGCCCACACCTCATGCTCAGCTTTGAGCTAAAATCACAATGTTCAGACTATGTGGTCAGTTCTCACAGAGGTACTGTCAGATTTTGCAAGAAGCTTTTTGAAAAACCTTCCTCCTGCCTTCTTCACTACACACAAACCAATCATGCAAATACACAAAAAGTTTAAGCCAAGTTTAGCTTCCATTTCACTGTTGTAGTAAGGAGAATATAGATTACCTCATTTTCTTGCAAACTGTGTTGTCTGCACAAACAGATGTAGAAAGTAATAATTCTCATATTACAGAAAAGCACTGATCTCACCATATTAGAGCTTTAGTGATGCAGTAATTCAAGCAGGCGACAAACTAACCTCAAAAATGTTTGATTAATTGCAGCTCTGCAATTTTGCCCAAGTACCTGAATCTTGGATATGATTACCTGTTTGTATAACTACGTAGTTAATCACCCCAAAGCATTCAATGTAGAAGCTTGCTTTTGATCTGGAAAGGGCTATCATAATCCTTGTTTCCCTGAATATGGAGCAGGAAGAGCCAATAGCTTGTTAGACTGGACTGGGGAGACAAGGCATGTGGATTGGGTTGATACCAGGCCCTGTGATAAGCTGTGACTCCAGCTAATAAACTACTCTTGGCTCTCCACTCTGCTCTGCATCGTATGAACGAATATTTAACCTACAAAACTACTGTCACCCAAATGTGGACCAGGAAAATATCCAGGCAGTGTCATGAAACTCAGTACATCAAACAGATGAACGAGGACACAACAAAACTTTTTTTCTCCCAGAAATTGTTTTCAGCACCTGATAATCCTGTCCAGCCAAGGGTATTAGGAAGGACTAAATATAGCAATAAATGAAGCTGAAGTATTCTGTGACCCTATGATAACAAATCAGAAGGGTGCTCAAGGGGGCAGTATCCAGGCAGAGTTTATCTTCATATGCATATAATATGAATTAACTTTTCTTCTATTCATCACTAGACCAAGTGCTATCAGATTTTGATTTGCGTGCAAGATTACCTCATTTACTATCAAAAGTAATTTTTGTTTCTTTCTGTTAGGAAGCAACTACTCCTAAACACTCCCCCAGCTTCAAACTATTCACAACACAGGAATTTTGTGAGATTAATCTGTATTAGTAACCTTCAACAAGTTCATTTTTCATGAACCTGACTAACCTTTGGGGTGACAAGAACATTCAACATCCATCCCATGGTAAGAAGTGTTGTGGTATAACTACCCAGCAGGTGAAATCCTCTCTCTCCTTATATCTGCTCTGAACATGCCTCTGGAAAGATTCAGGTGATGTCTCATCCTACTGCTTGTGGACCACCACTTGCAGCTGTGCCACTCGTGGTTTGATAGCCAGCTCTGATACCTACTCCTATCAGCCTCTTCTCCAGTCCAAGAAGTCCTGACTTCATTTTTCCTGAGCTGGAAGTTTGTTGTAACTCTGCTCATGCTTGTTCCCCTGACTGAGTCTTTTTAGGCCTGCCACATGCTCCTTAATACTGGCTAACCAAACTGCACTAGTATTGATGGTGCCTGGATGAACACATAATTATATGCTCTACTTTGTTCCTGTATCTTTCCCCATGATCCCTACTGTGATTTGCTTTTTTGACTGCCAAAGCAAATTAATTTTATTGCTTCATTATTTAAAGTTTGTTTCAGTGCTAATGGTAACAGTTAATAGAGGATTGAAAGGCAGATGAAAAATCCACGTTTCTCAATAGCCTGGAAAATAGATTGTAGACGTTTGCTATTTGTATTAATTGTTAATTGTGTATTTCATTTCAGTTAAAATATAAACCCAGACACTTACTCTTGAAGCAATCCCAATGGGATTATTAAAATGTATTGGCCACTCTGGGAGCATGCAGTGGCTCTATATGAGCAACAAGTTCTAAAGAAGTTAAAAGTACACACAGAATCATTGTTCAGTCTGACAGCTTTCACACTTTCTATTTCTCAATGCTGTAATTAGAGTAAAAGCAGAGATGTATTTTATAAGGTTGCAGATACATGGCACAATGGAAAAGAAGTTTGTTCAGATTTTGGGTCAAGTGTTTAATGAACATGGGCAAATCTTCCCATTACTGCAGGAAAATAATGTGACTTTTTAACTAAGAAAACAACCCTCTAAAACCTTTTGCAAGATGTCAGATTACTGCTAAGTTCATGAGAACAGTACTAGGAAAGGTGAAAGTGGCAAACCCTGGCCTGTGTCAGTATTCTTGACCACAGCAGGTCACATCTGCATTGGGGCAGGCAGGGCTTGGAAACTTAGGAACAAGGAATTCATTCATGTATCACCTAGTAACATAACTCCCCCTCCTCCTGGATCTGAATGCAAACTGAGTGATGGGATCCACATTTCTGAGTTTATAGAAAAGCAGAACCAGAGGACTAAGACTGCTGGCTAATAACAGGCCTTTTTTTGTACTCCTAGTTAGGATCAATCCTGGATGTTTCATCAGTGTGGTACCTGACATATTCAAAACACACCCTAGCTCATGCCCTCAAAATCTCCCTTGAAAACTTCACAAGCATCAGAAATGTGATGTCTTCTCAGGGAACAGAAGTGGCTTGTTCAGACAATAGTTTTTCTAATGATGGTAGTGCTTGCAACCCTGGAAAGGGTACAGGAACAAAGAAACTAAATGTATCTGCATAGATGGCACGACATTAATGAGAAAGGGGCATATGTATCCTGTAAATCAAGCAGGACTTTTTTAAAACTCTCTTCCTTTTAATCAGAATGCTGTGAGAGAGCAATGGCTAGCAAGAAGCTCTGCAAACCTACCTGCCTGCAGATTGTTGTTCAGTCTTTAAGTTTCTTTATTTCCATGGCCTCATTTGGCTCAAATACTATTGTTTGAAGATGAAGGTACTCAGGTATGTCTTTCAAGTAGTAAAGAAATGCTATTCCTATCCTCGTATCTTTGCCTGAGATCTCCCTTAATTCCAAAATTATAATAATTTGTAGGGAGCAGGGATCACACTCTACATTTCAGAGGCAAGTTTCTGCCTTTTTTAGCAAACACCTGTCTTTCAAACCAGGACAGATTTGGCACCCAGTGTGGGGCCCAAGGGCATTGAGAGGAAAGGGTGAAAAAAGAATAACAGTTCTGGAGTTACCTCAGTTTTGTGTTAGGTGGTGTCATGTTGTCCAGCTTACCGTGGTTTGGGCTCCATGTGGCCACAGCTTTATCTCTCCCATTTGCAATCCCTTATTTGAACAGGGTCCTATAACTCAGGCTGCTGTAACTATTATCCAGTTCATTTTGTGGGCTGATAATGTGAAAAATTAATGGATTTTTAACTTCCTCTGGAAGGCGGGTGCATGGATTCAGGGCCATCACACTCTAACTGTATGTTTTTGGGGTTACTTTAATAATGGCACATACTGTGAGGATATGACACCAGGGAAAATTTTGTCCCAACCCCTTACATAGTTTTTTGGGTCTGCTCCACCAGCTTTTGAAGGGTTCAAATCTCTTCTAAGCAGTAATGATATCATCCAGCGGCTGACATTGCTAATAGGCCTTGTAAACCTGTTCTATTTAACATTCAGAGATGAGGGGAGATTGACTTGGATGACAACCCTGATACGTCCCCCAAGAAATAGGGATTCTGCCCCAGAGCCTGACCCTGCCCCAGAGACTAAGGATTCTGCCTCAGAGCCTGACCCTTACCCTGCCCCTGCCCCAGAGACTAAGGATTCTGCCCCAGAGGTTAAGGATGTTGCCCCTGAGCCTGACTCTACCCCAGAGCTCACCTCAGAAAGGAACCACCCAGAGTGGGTGGGGTTTCTAGTGAAGGAGATGGGCCAAATGCTGAAGGAGTACCTTTCTACAGCTCTTGAGAAACTCTCCCCCTGCCTTAAAGAGGGAGAACCTGATGGTGCAGCAGTGGAACCCACAGATGTTACATCTCTCCAGGCTCCAGCTGAATTGCAAGGGCACTCACAGCCAGCAGCAGTTGCCCCTGTGGAAACTAGAAAGTCTAGGGTTAAACCAAAGCACCTAGATAATAAGGATCAGAAAGCAGGGCCCTCACAACCAGCAGGGGAGCCAGTGGTTGAGATCGTCACGGAGTCCCTGTCATACGAGAGTCTCCGTAATCTTCGTAAAGATGTTGTACGAAGGGGCCGTGAGGCTTTTACAACGTGGTTACTGCGGGTCTGGGACCTTATGGGTAAAGGTGTGCAGCTGGATGGTACTGAGGCAAGGAATTTGGGACCCCTGACCCAGGACTCAGGTGTGGATCACATATTCGTAAGGGAACCAGGCCCCCTTTCCCTCTGGGAGTGGCTTTTAATGAGTGTAAGAGAGAGGTTTGTCCATAGAGAGAGAATGCAGGAGCACCACCATAGAATGCGCTGGAAGACCGCTGAGGAGGGGATCCAACAGCTGAGAGAATTGGCAGTACTGGAGGTACTCTTTGGGAGGGGTGGACAACATGACAATGACCCCAACAAGGTCAGGTGCACAGGGCAGATGTTGTGGAATCTGGCACACCTGGGGCCATCTCAATACACCACATTCATTGCAGCCATTAATGCTGACACCAACCACGAGACAGTGGGTTCTGTTGCCAATAAGCTCAGAAATTTTGAGAATATGATCAATGGCCCAATGCAGGCTCAGGTCTCTGCCGTGATTAGGGAACTCAAAGAGGAGATAAGAGGGGTGAGGGAGGAGATGAGGAAGGTCAATGCAGCACCAGTGCGAGTCACAGATGCCAGAGTTAGAGCCCAACGTCCCCCAGCTAGGGATAGAGGGTACACCCCACAAGCTGACCTGTGGTTCTTTCTGTGTGACCATGGGGAAGACATGAGCAGGTGGGATGGGAAACCCACTTCTGCCCTGGCAGCGCGGGTGCGTCAACTCAGGGAGGGAAACACTAACCAAAGGAGCTCCACTAAAGTGAAGATAGCCTCAACTTCCCATAACCAAGGTACAGGGTATTACAAAAGGGAGGATGATTTGTCAGATCCCCTTGAGGGAACCTCCAACATGTATGCCCAGGAAGGAAATAATAACCAGTGCTAGAGGGGCCCTGCCTCTAGCCAGGGAGAGGCACGGGAAAACCGGGTCTTTTGGACGGTGTGGATCCGATGGCCTGGCACATCAGAGCCACAAAAACATAGGGCATTAGTTGATACTGGTTCACAGGTCACCCTAATACCATCAGAACATGTGGGGGAAGAGCCTGTTTCTATTGCTGGGGTGACGGGGGGATCACAGGAATTGACTTTGCTGGAGGCTGAGGTGAGCCTGACTGGGAAGGAGTGGCAGAAACATCCAATTGTGACTGGCCCAGAGGCACCGTGTATTCTAGGCATAGACTTCCTCAGGAATGGCTATTACAAAGACCCAAAGGGACTCAGGTGGGCTTTTGGAATAGCTGCTGTAGAGGCAGAAAACATTAAGCAATTGAACACCTTGCTTGGATTGTCAGAGAACCCATCTGTAGTGGGACTCCTGAAGGTGAAGGAGCAGCAAGTGCCAATTGCCACCTCCACAGTGCACCACTGGCAGTACAGGACAAATCGAGATGCCATGATCCCCATCCACAAGATGATCTGTGAGCTGGAGGGCCAAGGGGTGGTCAGCAAAACCCACTCACCCTTCACCAGCCCCATCTGGCCTGTGCGCAAGTCTGACGGAGAATGGAGATTGACTGTGGACTATGGTGCATTGAATGAAGTGACTCCACCGCTGAGCGCTGCCGTGCCGGACATGCTGGAACTCCAGTACGAGCTGGAGTCCAAGGCAGCAAAGTGGTACGCCACCATTGACATTGCCAATGCATTTTTCTCCATTCCTCTGGCAGCAGAGTGCAGGCCTCAGTTTGCTTTCACCTGGAGGGGCGTGCAGTACACCTGGGACCGACTGCCCCAGGGGTGGAAACACAGCCCCACCATCTGCCATGGACTGATCCAGGCTGCACTGGAAAAGGGTGAAGCTCCTGTACATCTGCAATACATTGATGACATCATTGTGTGGGGAAACACGGCAATGGAAGTATTTGAGAAAGGAGAGAAGATCATCCAGATTCTGCTGGGAGCCGGTTTTGCCATCAAGAGGAGCAAAGTCAAAGGTCCTGCCCGAGAGATCCAGTTCCTGGCAGTAAAGTGGCAAGACGGGCGGCGCCAAATCCCCACTGAGGTCATCAATAAGATCACTGCTATGTCTCCACCAACCAACAAGAAGGAAACACAAGCTTTCCTAGGTGCCATAGGCTTTTGGAGAATGCACATTCCTGAGTACAGCCAGACCGTCAGCCCTCTCTACCTGGTCACCCGGAAGAAGAACGAATTCCACTGGGGCCCTGAGCAGCAGCAAGCCTTTGCCCAGATCAAGCAGGAGATCGCTCATGCTGTAGCCCTCGGCCCAGTCAGGACAGGACCAGAGGTGAAGAATGTGCTCTACTCTGCAGCCGGGAACAAGGGCTTGTCCTGGAGCCTTTGGCAGAAGGTACCTGGTGAGACCCGAGGCCGACCTCTGGGATTCTGGAGCCGAAGTTACAGAGGGTCTGAAGCCAACTACACCCCAACAGAGAAGGAGATCTTGGCTGCTTATGAAGGAGTTCAAGCTGCCTCAGAGGTGATTGGCACAGAAGCACAGCTCCTCCTGGCACCCCGACTACCAGTGCTGGGGTGGATGTTTAAAGGGAAGGTCCCCTCTACCCACCACGCCACCAATGCCACATGGAGCAAGTGGATCACCCTCATCACGCAGCGCACCCCTATCGGAAACCCAAATCGCCCTGGGATTTTGGAAATAATTACAAACTGGCCAGAAGGTGAAAATTTTGGTCTTGCCGATGAAGAGGAGCAAGAACAAATGCCCACCATACAACCAACTGCCAGCAGTTGAAACATGAAACTCGCTACGCTCTTTTCACCGACGGTTCCTGTCGCATCGTGGGGATGAACCGGAAGTGGAAAGCAGCCGTATGGAGCCCCACACGACAGGTTGCACAAGCTACTGAAGGAGAAGGTGGATCAAGCCAACTTGCTGAACTCAAAGCCGTTCAGCTGGCCCTGGACATTGCTGAAAGAGAGAAGTGGCCAAAGCTCTACCTTTACACTGATTCATGGATGGTAGCCAATGCTCTGTGGGGTTGGCTGGAAAGATGGAAAAAACTAACTGGCAACATAGGGGAAAACCAATCTGGGCTGCTGATGAGTGGAAAGACATTGCCAGTCAGGTAGAGAAGCTACCTGTAAAGGTCCGTCATGTAGATGCCCATGTCCCCAAGAGTCGGGCTAATGAGGAGCACCAACACAATGAGCAAGTAGATCAGGCTGCAAGGATAGAGGTGTCACAAATAGACTTAGACTGGCAACACAAGGGAGAGTTGTTCCTGGCTCGATGGGCCCACGATACCTCAGGTCACCAAGGCAGAGATGCTACCTATAAGTGGGCACGAGACCGAGGGGTGGATCTCACCATGGACAGCAATTCCCAGGTTATCCATGACTGTGAGACATGTTCTACCATCAAGCAAGCCAAGCGAGTGAAGCCCCTCTGGTATGGGGGGCGGTGGTCCAAATATAAGTATGGGGAGGCCTGGCAGATTGACTACATCACACTGCCTCAGACACGCCAAGGCAAGCACTATGTGCTGACCATCGTGGAAGCCACCACTGGGTGGTTGGAAACCTACCCTGTGCCTCACGCCACTGCCCGCAACACCATCCTGGGCCTGGAAAAGCAAGTCCTTTGGAGACATGGTACCCCTGAGAGAATTGAGTCAGACAATGGGACTCATTTCAAGAACAGCCCCATAAACACCTGGGCCAGAGAACACAGCATCGAGTGGGTGTACCACATTCCTTATCATGCACCAGTGGCTGGGAAAGTAGAACGGTGCAATGGGCTGCTTAAAACCACCTTGAAGGCACTGGGTGGGGGGACTTTCAAAAACTGGGAGATTAATCTACCAAAGGCCACATGGTTAGTGAACACCCGAGGTTCCACTAATCGAGCAGGCCCTGCCCAGTCTGAGCCCTTGAGAACACCAGACGGGGACAAGGTTCCAGTGGTGCATATGAGAGGTATGCTAGGAAAAACTGTTTGGGTGAACCCTGCCTCCAGCAAAGACAATCCAATTCGTGGGGTGATTTTTGCTCAAGGACCAGGTTGTACCTGGTGGGTGATGCAAAGGGATGGAAAGACCCGATGCATACCCCAAGGAGACCTTGTTTTAGGGTGAACTACCTATGATACTGTGCCTGTATCTGTAACTGTATGGATGTCTATAATTTGAAGATTTTAATTTGATGTAGCATGATGGTATGGGAAAATTCGGGGTGGATAATGTTGGGGGTTGGTTCTTTCCCTTTTCCCTCTGTGGAATTTTCCCCATTGTCATGCTAAGATACCTGTTGACTGGGCCCTGGTGGCAAGGGGAAGGGGAGGGAAGAGGGAAACCCCTCGATATCCAAACATCCAGAAGAGCAGACAGAAGGCTCTGGCTCGGCCCATTTCCCCCACGGAGTTCAGACAAGAAGGACGATCGCCGCCCCAGCTCCATCCCTGCCATCCCAGCACCGGGAGCCATCCTCACTGCTGTCGGACCCTGCCCTGCTGCCTTCTCGCTGTAACCTGCCACCATCCAGCACTCTGCTGAGCACCAGGACCCACACCATGAGCGGAGGGCTCTCTCCATCTCTCTCTCCCCCTGGGACAGCTCTGCCATCACCCCCAGCCCTCCTGCAGCTCTGCGGGACCTGCCTGCCCCCAGCACCGGGAACTGCAGCTCAGGGAGGAGGTGCCTGCAGCCAGAAAGGGACTGGGACTGAGTTACTGCTCTGTTTGTGGGTAATTTCGTAGCTGTTGATTTTTTTTTGTCTTGTTGGATATATTAGTAAAGAACTGTTATTCCTATCCCTGCACCTTTGCCTGAGAGCTCCCTTAATTCCAAAATTATAATAATTTGCAGGGAGGAGGGATCACACTCTTCATTTCAGAGGGAGGCTTCTGCCTTTCTTTAGCAAGTACCCGTCTTTCAAACCGGGACATTGGGGCTGCCGAGCCTCACTGGGGAAAAGATGTGGCCAAGAGCCCACTGTGTCCCCAGCAGCACGGACACATCACAGCTTCCTGCGGTATTGAAGTATGCCTATAATAACCAAGTGGAAAGGACACTCCCTGTGCAATGACCTCATGGAGCAGCCCGTGTACACCTGTAACATAACAGCACAGCCTTTGTCTAATATATGGCTCCACCCCATAACCACAAATTTTGCTTAAAAAGCTTCTGACATGAAAAGCCTTAAAGGAAGCAATGAAGCCATAAAACAAGAATACAGGTACCAGAGCTTTATTAGATGTTTCACTGGATACAAAGAAACTGGATTTTATATTACCTTTTTAAACTCTAAATACACATTCTTGTCATAAAAATTCACATTTGCTATATAGAACTGTAGGCATTTTTAACACAACATTTATTAAAGTACTATTAAACAGATCCTAAAACGAGAAGGTGCAGCTCTGTGAACCTTTGTGGGCACAACACACAGGGAGCTCCATGTTCTCAGTGTTACACAATCACCCTTCCCACCAAAATGGAGACAAGTCATTCAAATGCATTAATGCTCACTGGGAATAATAAGGCTTCTGTACAGAGACCCTGAACAGTGTCAGGAGGCAGTGTGGCAATAACATGCTAATAATCATCACCTAGATGATACTAAACTACTGATGACTGAAGCAGTCAAAAACTTAACTGTCCTGGCAACCCCATATAATTTTTCTTTTTTAAGATTGCGTTTTAAACCATATATATTTATTTTCAGTAATAGCAATTATACATCGCTCCAGGATTCTGCTTTAAGGATCCCTGCTTCACAGGAAAACTAATTGCAGCTACTTGAGGAATTTCTTCCAATCAAACTGACCTTTGTAGGACCAAAGGCTGAAGGAAGAAATTAGTACATGCCATCTTACTGCAGAAACAAAAACCCCTAAGTGCACTTCCCTCTGAGGAAATACTCATTGGCTAAGGTGACGCTTGTTAAGAGGATGTGTGTGCATAACTTGGAGCGTAGAGATAAACCATCCTGGGACATCAGATAAGGCCCACTACCAGCTTTTAGCCCCACAGACTTAACATCTTATACAACCGTGTGGATTGCCGTCATGTACTGAGGCTGACAAATATCTAATACTCACAGCTGGCGGGTAAAGGGATGTGTGTGGGTAAGTCCAGATAAGCAGCACTGAGCTGAGGCAAAGGAGAGATGCTGTAGTTTAACTGGACAACTGAAGAGGGTCTGAAATCAGACTTGGGCCTCCCCTCAGTCACTGTTCAGGTGGATCTGACTGAAGCTGACCTCATACCAAACATGCTACTGGAGGGCAGACATGCTACTCCAATCAACCAGGCACAAGGTGGACACCCTCTGTGTTTAGTTAGTACCTCTTTCCTAATTTCTCTTGGCATCAGGCATCTTAAACATAAACCATGAAGGAAGAGCTAGACCTGGCTGTGGGAATAGTACAGGAGTCATATCTGTAGGCAACGTAGAGATGCCTAAGAGGTCCTGCAGGGACAGGGAATTATTCTAGGGTTTTTTTAATTATAATTTAAAGATGCCACAATTCCTGAAAGCAGAATGCTGTATATGGGCAGGCCAGGCCAGGCCATGCTGATCAGCCTATGACATTCACAATTTCTACATAAGGGGTTTTTTTTTGGTTTTTTTTGTTTGCTTTTGTTTTTTGTTTTTGTTTTTGTTTTGATAGGTCCAACCTACACTGGAGCAAAGTTCAAAGCTCTTCCTGCAAATTTAAAGCTATTTTCCAACACAGAACATGAGCAGTATTGCATAGCATCCAGGCACTTCCTTAAAGCCAGGATATCCCCATCCTCCTATCATGACTATATTCCAGAAGATGAATTTCAGGCCACTCAATTACATGATCACAATTCCTGCTGACATCAGCAGGAGCTGTGTGTGCGCAGAAGTGATTTGATCTGTAACACACTGGAAATCATGTCTTTGCCACCTTGTACATTCAAGGCAGTTGATCAGGCAAATATCCTTTATTTACAAATCTGTAAGTGAGCTCCAAGTAACTTCAAGTTTAACTCCTTCGTGCCAGAAAGTGAGGGAGTCTGCTCTATGAACAACCCTTGGTAACATCTGAAACAGAACTGATAATTACGAGATTTAACAATATTATCCTAATGCATTAAGGCAGGTCACATAACTGCCCTTTTCCTTTAGGATTAATTATTATTTCCTTGTACACTGTAGACAATCCATAATCCCATTTACACACATACCTACGAAACAGCAGCACAGTAAAAACTAAATAGACCACTGAACTCCAAATACTTGTAATCAATACATTACACATACTATACAGCATATTTTAACCTCATCATTGGGTAAAGATATACAATTCAGAACAACATTGACTGTATGTATCACAGAAGCTACCACTGAGATATGGCAAATACATCATACACTATTAGCTTTTGCTTCACTGGAAAGGAATTTAGAACTTTGAAATGGTGTTACCTGAACTCTTGAAATCACCAAATGGCCTAATCAGTTGCTAATAACTAGTGCTTCATATATTAAATTGAGGATAAACAGCACTGGAACTGTGTTTTCAGGGCACTCCACTTTCTTTTCTTATTTTGTGGAATTAAGCTCCACAGTTTTAAATTTCATTTGCAACACAGCCTATAGTTACTACACAGTGACTATCTGCTCACTCTCATCTCGGGGCAAAGGCTTAGTAACAACTTTGAAATTAGTAGAAACTGTCTAGATTTGTATCAGTATGACAGAAAGATTGAGCCCAGCATACAGGATCATACATTCCCCCTCAGCCATGCATGAATATATATATATACATACATGTGTATATTTAAAATAATGTTTTGAAATGGCAGGACCTACAAAACCAGTAATGTATCCAACTGCAAAAGAATGCAAATAACCCACTAATGCTAAAACTACATTCCTGTGGTCTGATTCCAATTCAGCCCTCACCATACAAGGCAGGAATTGCAATCCAGGGACCACTTCCTGTTAGGACTGGACTTCTGCAGGTTAGAACAGTATGGAATGAAGATGTCTCAGCATGTGTAAGCTGAGAAATGGAGCCAGGTGGGTTTACACAGCTGAGACACTCTGTGTGCAGCACAGTCACCATTTTTCAGGTATGGGTGAAAAGAAAGGATCAAATAAACACATGAAACTATCAGAAAACAACAGTACTCAATGTATACATGAGGAACATAGAGAGGGGGAAAAGAAGCAGAAGAAACAAAAAAATGTTTTGGCAGTGAGTGACATGCCAGTTTGAGTAAGTAGATGCTTATAAAGATCAAATGTGTAGACAGGTATTTTTCCTTGATGAGCTGATTACAGTCAACTATTTTCCCATGCAAGACTCTTCACAATACATGTGAAGAAACCTTCCAAGTTAATGGGATCAGAATAACACATCTGACCCAACCCTGCAAACACATTTCTGGTTGAAATCAAAGACAATTTTAGCTGCATATGGGTGTCAAAACTGGGCTCTTGATTGGTCCAGTTGTGCTGCATAGTACTTTCTGGCTTGTTCTTTTTTGGCAAGATCCCCAAACAACATCAACAGGGAGTGCATCTCTATCAGGACTTACAGTTTTAGGCCCTCACAGATGAAATCTTCAGAAGAGCATGGATAGTATATCCCCACATGCACTTTTTTCTTTTAGTAATTAAGGCAAGTTTGTTTACCTGTTCCTACCATAAAGTGCTGTGCTTCTCCAATAGAAAGATTGACAGCTAAATGAAAACATTTCTTTTCTGACCAAAATTTAACATTTTGCTAGTATTTTCCCCCATTAATGGACAAATGATAAAATTTGTCTATTACTGTTTCTTGTCAGAGGATTTTTTTTTGCTTTGCTTTTATTTTCTATTTGTTTCCAAATGAGAATTAGAATAAAACTGACACTAAGCAAACATTTCATAACAATGCTAACAAATTCTAGATAGCTCTATACCTATTCATATATACAGGCACACACACATACACTTTTTAAAATACAGCAAAGCATTTGCCTTGAGTACACCTCTGAGCAAGCAAAAAGCCTGGTGTGTCTGGTGTGTGTTTGAACAGGGGTACCAGCAGAAATCTGTTGCTGATGCTCTCAGATGCAACAGAATTTCAGCCAGAATAGAAAAACAAAAGAATCCTAATTTTCACTCCGCCCAAGGATTTGGATCACTTTACTGTATTAGAAAGATTGATTAACTCTTTTGACTATATTTAAGCAGCTGAAGAATCACAGGAGGAGTCTGGAAACAACCAACTCCAGGTAATTGGAAAAAAGAGCATTTTGTACCATGCTGCCAATAAATACAATAACATTTTCACATTTCTATGTAGGACACCCACATAGGTGTGGGTTCAAACATTTATTTTCATGTTTAATTTTTATGTCTGTTACATAAATTTTACTTGGAGAGCTTGTGGAAATCAGAAACAAAATCTACCAAACGACTCTATAACTTGTTTAGTTGTGGATGAAAGCATTAAAGTCATACCCCTTGTTCAACAAAACCATAACTTGGGACTACGTAAATTTTTGATGCAGTCTGGATGAAGTTTAAATGCCATAAAAAAATCAAACTATCTTAGATCACAGATTTCATTGGGAATGACTCATACACTCCTAACCTATACAGAGTAGAATGATGAAACAGCCATCATAACTTCATAACAGCTGCATGGGCTTTTTTCAAACAAATTTATATTAGTCCTGTCCAGAACCCCAAAGATCATTATGCAAGTGTACAAGGATGTCTGTGTTATACACATACAATTAGATGTGTCATTATACTACACATACACTTGAATTACTTTATTCTACACTTACATGTGCATACACTTTTTCCAAGGCACCCTCTCAGTACAAAATAGCAGTAACTGTTCATTTTATTCCACTCCCTAAACTAAAGCCAACCATCCCTCCATGATGCTTATCTGTTCAATAGTTACCCATCTGTTCAATATGACCATTCCTGAATTTTTAAACTCTGATGGGAGATAGTTGTCATTATTATCTGACAGAAAATAGCAATGGACTGTGTGGTGCAATTCTCTTCTCACTCAAAGAAAAGTACTAATAATATGAACAGAAATTTTACCTTAAGTCTACCTCATAAATCCCTGCAATATTTCTAAGAGCATTTCCTTGTAAGATTTTACAGCACCTATTGTTTTGTACAGATGAGATGTTTTACTTTCCAAAGTTGTGTACCTGTGTATTGATATGTCCAGGAGATAGGACTGCCTGTATTTTATCCAGTTTGGTGTCATACAGTTGCAATGCTCTTACTTTATAAATTACTTAAGTTTTCCATTTACTTTTAATATACATTTCTTCAAAACTAGGATGATCAGTGATTTTGTTGCTGGAACAGTGCCACTCAGTAGATTTTCAACCTTGTGTTATGTAGTATTATATCCCACAGACAATTTAAGGACTATAGAGTACTGCTATTAGCTAGGGCTGAACTACTACACTCTTTAGTACAGGAACTTCTCACTGATGAAACTGGTGCTGATTTTTTGTAATCAGTGGAAAAGTGTTCTGTTCATAGCTGCCTTAAAGAGAAGCTTAAACTGCACCTATTTTTAAGTGCAGTTTCAGTCTTGCAGAAATCAGGTTTCCACCATGGGACAAAATACTACTGCGCATCTTAGTACACACAACTTAACTTATGCTCAATCCACAGTAAACACAGATGTTTTCCTATTCAATTCAATGGATACAGGATCAGGCTCTTACATAAATTAATCCTGGGAAGAAGTGGTGCTCAAAGCTGGCCTAACTGTGTTCCTGCTGGAACCAAGGAAAATATACACCAGCAGCTGTCCCTTAGAAGTTTATATTGTGACCAGTGTTATTTCATATCTTCATTAATGACATAGACAAAGGAATCCAGTGCATCCTCAGCAAATTAGCAGATGACACCAAACTGAGTGGTGCTGTTGACACCACTGAAGAATGGAATGCCATGCAGAAGGACCTGGACAAGCTCAAGAAGTGTGTCCATGGGAATCTGATGAGGTTTAACAAGGCCAAGTGCTGGTGCTGCACCTGGGTCAGATCAACCCCTGGTATCAGCACAGGCTGGGCATGAACAGACCCAGAGCAGCCCTGCCCAGAAGGACTTGGGGATGCTGTGGGTGAGAGGCTGGACATGCCCCAGCCATGGCACTCACAGCCCAGAGAGCCAAACGTGTCCTGGGCTGCATCCAGAGCCCTGTGGGCAGCAGGGCAGGGAGGGGATTCTGCCCCTCTGCTCTGCTCTGCTGAGACCCACCTGGAGCACTGCATCCAGAGCTGGGGTCCAGCACAGGAGGGACAGGAACCTGTCAGAAAGTCCAGAGGAGGCCATGAAGTTGATTAGAGGGATGGACCACTTCTCCTGTGAGGAAAGGCTAAGAGAATTAGAATTGTTCAGTCTACAGAAGAGAAGCCTTTGGGGTGACCTAATTTTGGTCATCCACTACCCGAAGAGGGTCTACAAGAAAGGTGGAGAGAGACATTTTACAAGGGCATGTAGTGACAGACAAGGGGGAATGGCGTCAGACTGAGAGTGGGTTTATATTAGATATTAGGAAAATTCTTTGCTGTGAGCGTGATGAGGCACTAGAACATGTTGCCAAGAGACGCTGTGGATGCCCCATGCCTGGAATTGCATAAAGCCAGGCTGAATGGAGCTCTGAGCAACCTGGTCTAGTGAAAAGTGTCCGAATGTGTGGCTGATGGCCAGGGTGTTGGAACTAGATGATCTTTAAGGATCCAACCCAGGCCACTCTGTGATTTACAGAGTTAGGCCAGTACCACATATCTGCTGGCTTGATCTGAGGCAGAGATGTTGGAAAACCCCATTTTGAGAATGAAAAGCAAGCAGGATTTTGTCTGTGCTTTGTGCAAGCTACATAGCACATCACATTTACTGCCCACTGATTATGGTACATTGCACATCATGTTTACTGTCCACTGATTATGCATGTATTAGAAGCATGACTTTGGATTTACGTCACAAAGGCATTTAAACCTGCAGCTCATTGATAAATATGATCAGTTAAACCACCTAACAGATGAAATGTAGCAGCTTAAAATTTTCGTGCCAGATATACTGTCCTCAGTTGTCTGGTGCAATGCTCACACCATTGGGAATCCTGCTGTGAGCAGGAGGAGGACAGTATATACATCCCCTTGCTCTGAAAACAACAAATTTCTTGGCACTGTTCATAACCACAGAAGACACGTTAATCACATTTGGTACCTCATGGAGAACCTGTAAATGGCCTTCTTTTATCAAACACTGTAAACATGTTTAGTTTTGCTCTTCACATTGAACACAAATATGAAAAATGATCATAGATGATGAAAACATTTCCCTTATGCCCACCCACTAAAGCCCTAAACACCTCAGTGTGTTACAAGATGAGTGTTTTACAATATAATCCTTTTAGAATACAATCTTTTTTTTTCAAACTCTGAATAACACAACAACACACATATCACAGTACTATCAAGTAGTGTCATCTTCACCTTCATCCAGAGAGTAGTTGAGCTTTATGACTGTGCTGATAAAGTCACCAAGTTCTACAAAATCTGCAGTGATAATATTCACACCACTTTCTCCTGCTTTCTGAGTTCGGACCCACTCCATCATTGCAGGAAGAGCCCTAAGGAGAAAAGAGGAACAATAATTACTCATAAATCAGTTAGACAAATGCAGCAAGGCAGGATTTACTGACAGTGTCTCCCACTGATCTTACTTGGTTCCTAAGGGAAAGAAACCAAGTGAGACCTGACACAGATTGCTGCTCAAGCTTTTTTAAAACTGTTTTTAATGTTCATTCTCTGGGGAAATGAAATGTTGATTGCACTTCAACTTTTCAGTAGAAAAGAATGGAAGGAAGATCATGCAGTCTTAGAGTAATTATTGATTTTGCCTAGGCATAAGGCAAAAACCAGGCCATGGACCAGATAATTTTTTATATGATCTGGGCATATGACTCCAAGGGAATTGCTTATGGAAAAACAAATAACAGAGACTCAAGCAAAGCATGTTTGGTGCACTCAAGGAAATGCTGCAAATAGCATTTTGAGGAACACAGAAACAACCATGATTCCTTCAGTAAAAGTACAGCATATACCAAAAACCCTTTCTTCACCAGTATTTATGCCCAAACCATGAATTAATTAGACTTAATCATAAACCAGTGGTTGGTAACTGAAATAGAAATCATAATCATATCAATTCTTTTCTAATATGGCAGATTTTATTTATGTCAGATCCGTAGCAAAGGAATACTGTGTCTAAAGAATAACTGCCTGTATTTCTGAGTATAAAAAATGTTCTGTAATTTTAAGTAAAAATATAAACTAACAATCACAAGAAACATCTGTGAGAAAAATAAAAGGCTCCTTAGTCCTGCTGAGGCTGCCAAGCAGCAAAACCCAGTTTTTAGAAGAGAGAAGTTAGCAGAGTTAAAAAAAAAATAAAGTACACATTTTTCAAGAGAAAAGGTATTTTTCAGAGAAAGGGCAATTTTCAGAGAAAGGGTAATTGACCATTGGTACAAAATCCCAATGACTGTAACAAACTCTGCAGCACTCTGAGTCTTTAAATCAAGCCTCGATATCATTCCAAAATTATACTTTTGGTCAACCTCAAGCTGCTGAGTTAAATAAAAGAACCTAAGGTCTGGGCAGGGCTGCAGTCAGTTTAGAAGAACAATGTGCTTTGCTCTAAGATCTATAAATCTGTGATTTTACCTAAACCAGCATGTTGTGGAGCCTTTTTCATAGACACAAGGTACATGGAAAATTTTGGTCTGACAGTAATTTAAATGAAGGTGAACATGTTGAACCTATATGTTTTCTCAAAAGCTTTAGGAAAACGGATCTAAGGAAAAGAGAACTATTTGCAGACAACGATTGTGCTTGTCAGTGGCTATTAGAATCAGTCAGTTTAAAAATAATTTAATACAGAATAAAACCCAAGCAGCTAAAATTATTCCTCTTTATGACTTCATAGAATACCAAGGTTTTGTTTCACCAAGTTGTACTTGAACCTACTATGAGATCCATATATCAGCAATACATTTTGTTTCAATCATTGATTCAGTATGACTGAAGCACTTGTATGTATGCACAGCAGCTCATAAAGCCAAATTCAAGCATTCTGCTGTTTATGAACCCAGACAGCACCTTTAGATGTAGGTTTATGTAATTCTGAAAAGATGCACTCTGTAGAACTTCAGCAGGGCACAGGTCAGGTGTTAAATGCCTGGCAATGCCTGGACTGCTTGAACAGGTCTACAAGCAACCAGAACCAGGATAGATCTCAGCAGAACAGCACAGACCACCAAGGTGACAAAAGACAGCTCAGAGCAGCTGTAAACTCCACTGCATCTTCACATGTGAAAGGTACTGCTGAACTCTGTGCAAAATGCAAGGTCAAACACACGAGATGGCAGCATGTTGCTTTTGCATTTAATAACTTCCTATTTAAACCCAAGGAGTTACAGCTTTAAAGGTGAACCAATTCATTGACTGTAAGCTTCCTTCCTTCCTTCCTTCCTTCCTTCCTTCCTTCCTTCCTTCCTTCCTTCCTTCCTTCCTTCCTTCCTTCCTTCCTTCCTTCCTTCCTTCCTTCCTTCCTTCCTTCCTCATAAGTTCATAACCTCGATATTTTACTTCCCTTGAAGCATAATTAACTTCTTTTATTGTCTTTTACTTGTCCTGAAGCTGGTTCTGATGTAATTATTTCTTCATATCATACAGTTTGCTGTCCATACACTTACCCATATTGACCAAAATACTATTTTCCTTTTCTTAAAGTTTTTGTAGTAAGTCAGACTCCAGCAAACAGTCATGCCTTAACTTTTGATTAGCACTTTTGATTAGCGCTAAAGTCAGCCTGCCTTGTCATTTAATCTGAAGTTGACTTGGTTAGTTAAATGGGTTATTTTTGCTTTACTGATATTTCACACAGGACACAGTTGCATGACCCTCTGCTCAAATGTAAATTGCTTGATAAAGTCACAGAAACCTTTTGTTCATGAAACTAGAGAGCATTTAAAGATAAGTCAGAAATGAATCACATTATCAAACAAAAAGCTTATTTGCATAGCAAAGCCAAATAACACAATCCTGTTTTAGAAAAAGCTGAAGAAAAGATTTCACTGACCTTAAAGATTTGATGTAGGCTCTGTAGCTCTGTTTATGACAGAAGTTAATACAAAAACCATATAGATCATCTCTTCCCCATGTGCCATCTTGAGAGTGGATTACACCAGTGACTCCAAGAAACCACATATTGCTCAGTTTCAGTGTATATCTCAAATGCTCACAATAATTATTAGAATAACCCTGCTTTAATATTCCTTGGGGTGTCTTTGTGATAGCAGTACAAACCTTGTTCACCCTGCCTTGTAATTTCCAAATTGTGCCTCAAACTAGTGATTGTTCTCACCAAGGGATTTAGTCAGGCGAACAAACCACCTACATGACTGAGCTCACAAAAGCCCAGTATGTATCATGGTCTTCATAAATATTCTTATGTGGTTCTCTGTCAGACATGCGCGAAGCTTCTAGAAACTTCTCACAGAAACCAACCCCCCCCACTACCAAAACCATGCCATACAAACCCAATCCATCTTGCTGGGGTGGTAAGAAATTATTTTATGCATGAGCATATGTACAGAAGCCTCTCAGCCTGCAAACCCTAAGAGCATCACTGCCTCCGTGTTAGGCAGGTCCTGACTCACCTTCAGAGGGTATCTGTGCTTTAGGGTGCCTCCCACAACTGGTACAGTCCAGACCTTATGGCCACAATCCCAGTTCTCATAAGGAATTACTTCTAACCCCTACGGGTTCCAAGCCACCATGTAACCCAGAGCCACGTGCACAGAAGGTGCTGCTTGTCTTTGCATAGAGTCAGAGAGGAGACTAGCTGTGCTCTTCCACAAGACCTGTGCCAGAGAAAGAGAGGAGTCCTCTTCTCTTACCTCACTTCCTGGGGCACTGTTTTCATCCTACTGCAGCTCCTCTGACCTGGGCTGGAGTTGGCCAGATCTGACCCTGCCAGGTCAGTGCAGCATTGCCCCACAAACCATCAATTGAAGTAATTTTGATTTTCCACATCCCTGGTGTAAGCAGAGGGGTTAATGGCACCTGTAGTGTAGGGAGAGCAAAGACACAAGGCTGGGGGGCTGGAGTATTGTCAGGGAAGGAGGTGAATGGCATGTTACCCCAGTCTGACCATGGATTGAGATCAGTAATCTTGGTGATAAATTTTCTGGCCTGAAGGAATATGTAGAGTATCTCATTTCTTTTCACTAACTGGAAACTAGGAGGTACCAGACAGCTGCCCCTCACTGCCAGGATGGCGGCAGTAAAGCTGTGTGACTGATGTGGAAGGAGCCCATGGGAAGGCTGTGGTCCAGCCCCAACTACCACCACTGCACCTCCACATATGCAGACAGATCCACCCCCCATGTGATGCCCAGCAGCCTTCTGGAGCAGCATTTCCACCTGCCAAAGATTGCATGAGAAGGGGAAGAGTAGAGGAGATTTGGGTGGTAGGGACCTACCAATGCTGGACAATGCAAAGTCACACAGAGATACTTGATGTTGCTGTATTTCTTCTGAGACCTAAGCTTTTATCTCGGGTGGCACCTCAGTGGGTCAGTCAGAGGTACTCGTAATTTGGGCATGACCCAGGTATCAGGATGGTTTATACCCTGACTGCAAGCATGCCCTACTTCACCATTTTTGGCACTTTTCTTTTTTTGTGGGGGGGCGGGGGGAGGGAAGCCATGTACTTTCTCATATAGCATTGCTACAGCAATTTTCATTTACAACACAGTAAAATCTAGGCTCAGATTTGACACTTATTTTATTACCTCTATTTTGCCTGTTCTGCTTGCTTGCTTATATAAGCAGAAATGTGCACATATTTATTTTAAAGTTTTTCTCTTCTTTCAGGAACCATTTTCTGATGCATTAAAGGTGATCTGCTGAGAAATACTGACCTAAACTACAAAACAGGCATAGCTCTTTTTAAAGTTACTGAATCTACAAGACCCCTTTTTTTTAATTTATTGAAACTCTCAAGTGACTTCAATGGCATTAAATTTTGCTTTAAAAAATAATAATTAAGCATTCAAGTTGCTTCAGTTTAAGCAGTAAAATCATGAGTCCCATTACAAGCTTTCAGAAAGAAAATATGACCTAATTATTTGCATTAAGATTTGCTTTTAGAAAACTGTTCTTAGGCTATTTTAGTTCAGAAAGAGGGTTGGTTATTTGGTTTTTTTAATGCCTGAGTCATGAAAGCCTGACAGTGTGACAGAAGACTAATGACAGGAGTACTGTAAGACAGGACCTCCCATGGAGGAACAGCCGTTCCCTTCTGCAGAGCTTTCACAGGAGAAGAGAAGCAAAAGCAACTTCACAAACACCAAACAGAACAGCTATTCACTATTTAACAAGAGCTTGATCACTAAACGCAGAGAACAGGTTTTCTTCTGGAGTGCAGGGAGTCAGTACAACCTAATCCACAGTGAGAAATTGGTCCCGTTCACAGGATGTGATGCTGCTGAGCATTAAGAGCCAATTCCCAGTAACACCAGTGAGAACTGCAGCAGGTCTGCATGCTCAGGACAAAGTGACACAAGGCATTTCTTCCCTCTGCAGTGAAGCACACACCCTGCTTCCTGCAGCCTTTTGCAAATAGATGTTACTGTTGAACAAAACCAGAGCCCCTATGCAGGAGGCTGTGCTTGCATGAGCCTGACTCAGAGTCCCTATACTCCTTAATTTCTCCCCACTCCATTCAATTTTACCACTATCTGCAACAACACTGAATTCCAGAGCCATAATTCAGCATATGCTCACCTTGGCTTTTCACGGATGCTGAGATTCATCGCTCCAGTGGGAGCAGTGGATTTCCCGTGTGTCACTGAAGCATGAAAATCACGACTGCAAAGAACTTTGAAAAGTCATCCAAGTTCATCCAGCCCACTTTGAACAAGATCAACTGCACAAAGATCAGTGATACAAACCATTCCTGGTTCAGTTTAATCTATTTACAAGCCCCCAGTGAGGGAGATGTCACAAACTCTCTCTGTATTCAGAGCACCCCAATACAGATATCCTTATACATCCTCATTAGCTTCAACTGGAGTACCCAGAAATAATGGTATTGTGGCATGCTCAAGAGTGTTCACCATGACCTCACTCTGCTCCTGCTAAAGATTTATTCTGCATCTGTAAATAAGTTTCCCTGCAAAGGATGAGCCTCAGGTACCATTCCATCCATACATTACATCATTCTGTCATAATTTTCTTTTTAACAAAACTACTTTAAAAGGTCTTCCTCTTTAATATGCCAGCCATTTGTTTCCACCCCCTGATCAAAATTTACAGTTCTCTCAGTTGTGCTAATAGACCTTAGAGACAAAATTAATACAGCACATGGAAATGGTCTGAATTAACAGAAGCACAACAAGCAGTTTTGCTCTCCCTCTGTCCTGGATTCATTGACAAGTTTTGGTTTGCAACAGGTCCTCACTAACTGTTGAGATGTGACAAACAAGGGAGAAATTAACTGAAGCACAGAGATTTACATGAGTTCAGCACAAAAAGCTTGGAAAGGGAACTCCTAAGATGCACTTCCACCACCCTTGGATCCTCTTTAGGCAGCAGTAACATTGTCATAAAATTGGGACCACCAAGGTCAGACTGAGTCAAACCATAAAATTTGGGCAACATTGAATTTGGGAATTTCTTCCCATGGATCCTGAGTGGACATTAGATATGTGAGCTGCCATGTCGCAAGAACTACCTACATTAATATCTAACAACCTTGAATTTATTCTTCTGAAAACCTTGTCTGTAATTCAGTCATCCTCAATTGCTTTATACAATTTGGAAATGCAACTATTCAAATGATACAGACAAGCATGACGGGGACAGATGCATCTTTTAATGTAATTACCTTAGCAGCATACTCTGCAGAGTCACCAGGGCCAGATGTCTTCCTTCTCAGATTGAACGAGTGTTGACTTTCTGGGTTTCATTTATAAAGGGACGCAGAAATGAACTTGAAAGGAATACTCCTGCCCTCCCTTCAAAAAATATTTCAGCTAAATTTGTTAAACCCACATAGTCTACAAAAATTCTATGGGATATCTAATAGCAGCAAATGGTGGTTTCTGGAGGTAATTAATGTTCAACATCCCATTTCTCCCTTATTTCCTGTTTTTAGCCATTGCATCTAGAGCATTAACTACTAGCATTAGGAATGCAGGCAGCAGGAAGAGGATTCAGTAGGCTCTGTAGTATAAAAGATCTCATTAAGGAGACAACTCAAGTTTTTGATACTCTCTTGGTTAATGCAGTAGGGAACTGAAGTGGCAAAGACAGAGCTGTAGAGGAGATGAATCCCTCTGCAAACAGCCCTGCGACAGCCCCCTGGAATCCCCTTTGAGATAAGAAAAACTACTTGCTTAGAATGACTCATGTTAGAAAAATACAAGCTCTTCTTCTTATCTTTTTAGAATATTATTGGTTAGGTTTGGTTCTTTATAATTGGTTGCCCCAAACAAAGAAAGATAATGTAGTTGGCCAAAATGTGTTAACCCTGTTTTCCATTGGTTTATTTAGGATCCCCCCAAACCCTATAAAAGTACATGTGTGATTCCCCATCTTTGGATGTGTAGTCTGACCCCTTCACAGACGATAATAAAGCCTGTGGGAAAAATCTGAGCTGCTCTCCCAGTCTTTTCATGCTGGCTGGAAACTGCAGGTTTCTGTGAAAAACCATGAAGCTGAGCACCTGAAAGGCCAGCACTCACAAACCTTGGAACTTTCCCCTGCCCAACAACAAATGGGCAGGGGACACAACAAAAAATTACGCAGAGCTAAAAGTCTGAGCTGCTGCCATACAAACCCTGATGTTTAGCTTTTACATTATGACTGAAAAAGGCTTGTAAAACATGCAGTTACCCTTGTATGGAAAATAAACAATAGACAAAGGACTTAAAGGAAAAGTACTACTTGCTATGAGGATGTCTCTGTTCAAAAGCTTTTTTTTCTCAGTGTTTCAACAGATCAAATTAGACAAGCTCATCAACTGCTTCTCTAATCTGGAGCTGTGTAAAGCATTAGACATGGTCATGATATCCTTTTCACTAAATCGAAGAGACATAGATTAGGTGGATGGATCTCTTGGTGGATATGGAATTGGCTGGATAGTCACACTTAAAGAGCTGTGGTCAGTTGTTTAATGTCCAGGTGGAAAGCTGTGTTAAGTGGTGTCCCCCCAGGGTTGGTATTAGGACTGGTGCTGTTGATCTTTGTTGGTCACTTGGGCAGTGGGATTGAGGGTTCCCTCAGCAAGTTTGCTGACACTGAGCTGTGTGGGGCAGTCAACACACTGGAGGGAAGGGATGGCATCCAGGGGGACTTTGACAGGCTTGAGAGTCAGGTCTCTGCAAACCTCATGAAATGCAAGGTCAAATCCAAGGTTCTGCACATGGGTCAGGGCAACCACCAGGCTGGGGGCCGATGGGATTGAGAGAAGTCCTTGCAGGGATGCATTTGGGGGTGTAGGTGGATGAGAAGCTCAACACGACCCAGCAATATGCACTTGCAGCCCAGAAAGCTAATCTGGGCTGCATCCAGAGCAGTGTGGCCAGGAGGCTGGAGGATTCTGGGGATTCTGCCCCTCAGCTCCACTGGGGTGAAACACCACCTGGACTGCTGCATCCAGGTCTGGAGCCCCCAGAAGAAGGAAACGGACCTTGGAGTAAGTCCAGAGGAGGCCATGAAGATGATGGGATGAAGCAGAAGACTGGAATTCCTCTCCTATGAACACAGTCTGAGAGAACTGGGATGGTTCAGCATGAAGAGAAGGCTTTAGGGAGACCATAGAGCATGTTCCTAAATGAGGTCTACAGGAAAGCTGAAGAGGGACTTTTAAAGGGCATGGAGTGACAGGACACAAGGAATGGCTTCAAACTGAAAAAGAGCAAGTTTAGATTAGATATTAGGAAGCAATTTTTGACCATGAAGGTGGTGAGGCACCTAAATAGAGAAGTTACAGATGCCCCATACCTGGAAGTGTTCAAGTCCAGCATAGATAGGGCTTTGAGCAATCAAATCTAGTGGAAGGTGTGCCTGCCCACAGCACAGGATGACCTTTAAAAGGTCTCTTCCAACACCATCCATTCTATGAGTCCATGTTAATCAGTTATCTCTTGGAGATAACAGAGTGGTGATCAGGGAGGTCAGAGTGGTCTTCAGTCATCATCCCTTTCAACCTCTTGTAGCACAAACACCAAGCTTGAGCACTCATTAACACAGGTACCTGGATGAGGCATATTTTATCTTGTGGGACAGCTGGTTCTGCTCTCAGTTCCACATAGAAATCTGGGTGTTCAAGAAACATTAAAAAATTAAAATAAATTACAATATGCATAGGATATGGAGACTGGAATTGAAACTTATTCCACTGTCCGTGAAACAGAAAACCTCTGCTTTACAGAAGAAAATATCTGTCACCAATCAAAGGAACAGCTACAGGTTTGGTTTTTTTTCCTCCCCCATCTCCTAGTTCTTTAAAAAAAAAGATTTATGATGTATTCATACACCCATTACATTTGAATCCCTGTATTAAAGCATCCAAATCAGATGTCAGAATCTGACAGCAGAGCTGGAACTCCTTTGTCACAGATGTTATGTTATAGCCAGTACTAGACCATTCACAGCCAATGTTTCCTGCACCCGACTGAGACAAGGACTTTGTTTTCTCCAAGAGCTGCCACTGTGTGTCATCTGGGACCTTTCACAGAGCTGTCCTGCTGAGGAACTTATTTGGGTACTCGAGGTATAGAAGTGTTCAGCTACTCCCCTTTCAGAGTTTCACTTGCTGCTGCTGGCTCATCTCCTTGTTACTAAAATTCACATTCTTGAAAATGTAAAATTTGAATGATTCAAGAAAGAAGACAGAGATTTTGAGGGGAAGTAATATAAGGTAGTGCATGGAAGAAATACTCCGAAATTTAATGTGAAGAATAATGAAAGAGAATCTACCACATCAGAGGAGAAGAGGGGATTTTTAAAAGCATTTAGCCCTGCCCAGAACCTTGGAACACAGATGAATCAGCAGAGTGATTATGAAAATCACACTTTTGAGTTACAGGAAAAGTTAGTAAAAAGATATGTAACATTAGCAGAGTAAAGCAGAGCAGCTAGGTGGAGGGCAAGGTTTATTTAAGAAACTTCTGACTGTCAGCACTATTTCTCTGCTGTACAACTTGTATAGAACTTGTACAGCATGACTTGAAACAGAATTTCACACATCATTGCACAGTTTCCTCTAAAATTGTTACTACAACAAATCTAAATTACTCAAGTAAACAGATAAAATATGGATTTTTTTCAGCCTAACCGTGTAGCCTGCAAAACTGTTTCCTCCTGCAGATACCTTGAAATGAAAGTGAATCTCACCAATATTTGACTTCCTTGCTATTGAACACAGAAGCAACCAAAAAGTACAAATTTGCAGGTGACTGTTTGCCACAGTACCTTATTCAGTATATTCCACAATATGTTATTCAGGCAGATATATGCAGAATAATTCATATGGAAGGCAAAGTTGAAAAATACAAGGAAAATAACCATATTCAAATAAAAGAAAGTCAAAGTAAAGAGATGCATCTTATGGTGCTCCCAGGAGTTTAATACTTTCTTACTGTTTAGAACAAAGGTGAAAATGTGCTTTGTTTTAAACACTCAGCAAAGAAATTATGATGAAGCAATCCACCTAACAAAGTTTAAATGGAAAACTGTAAGAGAAATAATTACCTCCAAAGAAGGGAAATAATAGTTTTTCATCCCTAGAGCTATTTGGACAGCAAGAAGCAAAGAATATAGTACGGGTTTCAGGCAGCACATCCAAGTAACAGACATTGGGCATAATTACTGCTCTGATTTGAATGATGTTGTGATTAAAACAAGCCAGAAAATTAGATGGTGGAAACAAAATGACATAGGAACACACAGTTTTTCAGTTAATTAAAAATATATTAAATGTGAAGCTCATGTTCAGCATAGCCAATTAAACATTCTTTTCTCACCCATTGGTCTCTTAAAACTGTCAAAACACTTCAATATTTCTAAAACAATAAGGCTGAAAATATCACACATAAATGTTTTCTTACATATTTTTCTCATATACAACTACTCCTCAAGTTTGTCCCCATTTCACAAATAGAATCGACAATGTTCACAACTCTGTTTTCCTAGCACTTTTCATTTAGCACACGAACTCTTCTCTGCTGTACCACTGCACACCTGAAGCATCACTTCTTCTGCTTCCTGATGTCTCTTTTTTTTTCTTCACCAAGCCATCATCTGCAAGTTTGGCTTCATCATTTCCCTTGAAAGGTGTGTACCAAATGGATTCACAGCATATATAATAAGGATGATTATTTCACTGCTGTCATGGCCACCTCTAGTGCTGTGGTGCCCCACAATCCCAGCTTGGTGCCTGGACCACAGGCACACACCTATTAACTCCTCCACAAAAACTGCTTCATTTCACCACAGAGAAGGATCAAGCTGCTTATTATAATTTATACATCTTCTGGCTTCTAGCTCTGGACTCCCACAGCTAAACCATCTTTGTTAATCAGCTGGATCCCAGAGGCACCATCCTCCTAAATAGCATCCTGGGCATTGCTGTGAATCATTTACCAGGAGCAGCTTTCCCAGAGCTATTCCTCATTCCTTCTACTTAACTTTCCTCACAACCTAGAATTAACAAGCCCAAAGCATTCATATGATAAACCCTTTACTATGCCAATTATAATTATCCCAAATACAGTATCCAGGAGATACTACAAAATAGTCACTGCTCTTTTACAGTGAGAAATGTTTGTCCTGGATACAGCTAGTGGAGACAGGCTCACCAGGTTATCTTTCTGCCAAGGTGGCCCCACATCATGGGGAACTGTGCCCCTAACACAGACTTCTGTGGCTTCTCAATAACCAGTGGGGTCATGAATGAATACTGCAAGAGCACTAAGTTTCCACACCCTCAGGTAGGAGTCCCCACCCCATGTCTCAATACCAGAGTTCTCCCAGGGCTCCCATAAGCAGACCAGCAGGGAGCACAGCACCATGAGGTCCTGTTCTTCTATCTCCAGTGACAAAGCCAGTGCCATGGACAACATCGTGCATAGATGCCTTTGGTAAGGCAGGTTAGCAGCTACAACATTCTCCTGTGAATGAGGTCTGGGAGGAATTTGCTAACTAGCGATCTCTGTTCCTCTTTCAAAGGCTGATGAAGCTCATCTTAAAAGCAGTCAGTTTTCTCACTCCCACTTTTCCAGCTGGAAAACTTCACTGTAGGGTGCCCTTCTCTCACTCCCAGCTTTAATTTATTTAGTCAGTGTATACCTGTTGTTCTTGTAAGAATGCTGGTCCTTAGCCTAAACTGTTTTCCCCCACTGGTATTTATTCCTGTGATATTTACAGAGAGTAGGTAATCACAGAACCTCTAAGGACTCACTGTGCTAGGATAAACAAGACAAACTTTCTGGATGTCTCCAGTAATTCACTCCTTGTTTATCCTAGTTAGCAGTCCTTCTCTGCAGCTCTGTCAATTTTCTCTACTCAGAACATGGATGACCAAAGTTGTATTGAACATCCAAAAAGATATCTACCATATCTCAGATGGTAGTATCAGCATCTTTCTGTGCATGCTGTAAATGTCTAGGTGTATAGCATGAGGGTACCACGCCTTCTTCTCTATAGTTTCTGCCAAGGGCTAAGATTTAGCCAGCCATGGGTTACACTACAGCAGCTGCCTTGTCTGCCAATCCCAGCTGATGAGATCCTGCCTTACAAGAGCATGCTCCCATCATTATGGCCTTACATTTTATACCACTGAATTTCATCTCACTACTTCTGCAGGTATCCAGGTCTTGCTATATGTTACTCCTCAGCTTCCCCCAGTTACAATGACAGACTCTTTGTGTTATCAGCAAACTCCCTTATTCTTTACAGCAGAATTCGAGATCCTTAATGGCAAAATTAAAGATGACCAGGGTATTTGAGGAAAGGTGCCATTTCTACAGTCTGGTACTTCTAACAAGTCTAACTTCATTTCTGATTTCCAAACTCCATTTCAGTTGACAACACACTACTAAACAATTTACCAACTGCATTATGTGTTTACCAGCTGCACCAGGCCATGCCAAGCATGAAAAACAGGAAAGTAATTATTGCCCTTGCCCTCATGAGACACCAGCTGGAACATTGTGTCCAGCTCTCAGGTCCTCAGCACAGGAAAGACATACCTGCTGGAGCGGACCCAGAGGAGGCCACAAAGATGATCAGAGAGCTAAAGGACCTCCATGAATACAGTATGAGAGAGCTGGGACTATCTTGCCTAAAGAAAAGAGGGCTTTGGGGAGGAACTGGAGGAAATAATACCTGCTTCTTTCATTCTGTTAGATAGTTCTACTTATCTCTGAGCCACCCTTTTTAACATATTACTGGCATATACTGTAATCAAACAATAATACTCATCTTTCCTTTTAACTCAACCTTTTAGCCAACAGTCTTGAAAAATCAAGATGATAACATCAATCAATGGCAGTATAACATGGTGGACAGCAAAATTTGGATCAGTCAAAAAGGCTGTCAGCCTCTTCCACATTGCATGGTCCTGAGTCACTACCTCTAGGCTACCTCTGCCAATATGCTGCCTGCCTTGAGTTCAAATAATTTTAGATTTTAGAGAAGGCAGTTGTGTCATTTAACTTCTGGCCAAAATAAAGCAGCAGAAAAATTCTGATCAAGATTCTGATTTACTTCTCCTTCAAAAAAATAAAGGACCCTGAAATGTGCCACAGTATTACTTAAGACAATACAGTCTCCCTGAAGAAACCCATCCTTCTACAGTGTTTATTACTGTGCACACCATGTTAATTAATACTGTTAATAATACTGCTGCTTTGCTTGGCTTGTGGTGTTCACCTTATAGATAGCAGATAAAACTGTAGGTTCTAATGGTCATGGGCAAAGTTAAAATGAATATTGAGAATGAGAGAAAAGTGCTGTCACTTGATCAACTGTAATACCAGGGGGCAAGTGAAGGCTGGATGCTTCAGTGCATGACATGCACTGTGGTACTGAATAGACAGGAAACCAAGATCCTGAAACCAAAAGCTGCTGCTCTGTTAAACTCCAGCATTTCAAAATGTGATTTTGTTTCATATTAGAAAGCAAAACCAAAATGTTTGCCTTTCCATGAAATAAAGTCCAAGACCTATTTCTGAATTAAAAAATTAAAAGCTGTGAATATAGAAACAGCATTAAATATTGCAATTAAGAGTATTAAAAAAATCTAAAGAGAAGACAGAATTATTAGGAGTCAAAATTGAAATGTTTTGACATAAAGTATTTTGCTAAAATAGACTTTTCCCTGGGGAAAAGCACTGAAAAGAACATTCCTGAGGGAAAAAAAAAAATCAAAAAAAGAAAGAAAGAAAAAGAATATACTTTAAAATACCTGCAGTTTACAATAAAAAGCAACATTGATGGGAAAAAGAACCAATGGCTTTGTAACCTCTGGGTTGAAAAAATTCACTGAAACATGCACTTGATGTCACATTTATAAAACTAGCAACTGTAGACCAAACTCTTAACAAAGGAAATAAAATATTAAACAATATATCACTGATGTGATCTCAAATTAGCTTTAAAAACAAAAATTTATTTGGTGACTTGGAGCACTCTTATTGGTTTGATCAGCACTGAAAATAGGCAGACATTGTGAGAAGTCTCTTGTTTCCAGTAATACTGATAACTTTTGAATTGATCTCATCTTTTATTTAATGAGAACTCCACAGCAATGAACCATGGTTGCTAACCATCAGGGAAGAGGTAGACTAAAAAATACATTATATATCTTGTAAAAATTTACCAGGGGCTACAGAGGGTGCATCAGCAATAAAGTAAAATCCCCATGGAGAGAAGACAAGAGAGGTATTTGGCTGAGAAACACTTTAGCAAAGAGGCTGTGGAATAACTGAACTGTTTGGGTTGAAATGGATCTTTAAAAGTCATCTGAGGGACACAACTTGTCACTGATGTCCATCAGGAGGGCTCTGAGCTGTTAACCACTATACTCTGGATATCTATCCAAGGTACTCTTCATTCACCAAAGTCTGCTCATCAAATCTATCTCTCTCTGATTTAGAGAGAAGGATGTAGTGGGGACCATGTCAAAGGCTTTACACAAGCCCACACAGATGATATCCCCTGTCCACTGATGTGGTTACTCCATCGCAGAAGCCTACTCGGTTGGCCAGACAATACTTGCCCTCAGTGAAGCTGTGATGGTTATCTTGAATCACCTCCCTGTCCACCCTGTATGTCCATGGAAGTTAGCATAACTTCCACAAGGAACTCTTTTATCTTCCCTGGCACAGATGGGAGGCTGACAGGTCAGAGTTCCCAGGGTCCTCCCTTCTACCCTTCTTAAAAATGGGTACAACATTTCCCTTCTTCCAGTCACCTGGGACTTCACCTCACAGCCATGAATTTTCAAACACCACAGACAGCAGCCTGGCAACTCCAGAGGCAAATTCCCTCAGGACTTTAGGATGTATCTCATCAGGTCCCATACACTTAAATACTACCAAGTTTCTAACAAGAACATTAATCTGATCTCCCTCTTACAGTGGTTTCCCCACCCTGCTTTAATGTCAATTCACTTGAGAAACCTAGGAAGAAAAGCTGCCAGGAGAAGTCATTCCCTTTTCCATCATCATGGCATTGAAGTTGGAAGGGACTCATCAGGATCATTGTGTCTAACTCCTGGCCCTGCACAGCCCCATCCCAAGGATTGCACCTGAGAATGTTGTTCAAACACTTCTTGAGCTCTGTCAGGCTTGGTCTGTGACCACTTCCCTAGGGAGCCTGTTCCAGTGCCTGACCACCCTCCAGGTGAAGAACCTTGTCCTGATATCCAACCTAAACTTCCCCTGACATAGCTTCATGGCATTCCCAAGATCCTGTCAGTGATGAACAGAGAGAAGAGATTAGTGCCTGCCTCTCCACTTCCCCTTGTGACAAAGCTCCAGTCTGCTATGAGGTCTCCTCTGTGACTCCACTGTGCTGAATGAACCAAGCGAACTCAGCAACTCTTCATACAGTATCTCCTCTAGACTCTTCAGCAACTTTATATACTTAATACTTCCAGTTACTAAAGGACAAAACAATGTTTTTCCAGAGCTGATAACTGTTTTTCAAACAGTCCATCTGTATTTCTTATGAGAAATAGCTTAGAAAAAAACAAAACAAAACAAAACAAACAAACAAACCAGGAGCTCATCATACGGATTAATACCTCCACAAATGTTCCACAGACTGCAGAGCTTGAATGAGGAGTTCTTTCCACCCAGAGAAAACCATTCAGCTGGATTTATGTCTCTCCTGTTCTAGCACAGCCAGACACTAACAGCAGTGAAACACTGTCTGATGGAGAGAGGAAGCCAGCAGCAAATGCCACGAGGTGAGACAGATCATTATCAGCCAAATGTTCTGAGCTGCAATTAGCAACAGGCTCAGAAGAACTCACTGTGCCTGGTGTGAAAACAGGGCAACAGCGTGGCACTTGTTTGCAGTGCCACAGCAGTGACCTTGCTCATCTCTCTCAGCTAAGTCCTATCCTTTCCTTTAGCAGAAGGACCAAACGGGGCACAGACCCTCCCCACATCATGTGCTTCTACTCTTCATGGACACAGCACCAGTCTTGGACAACACACAAGTACCTTGATGGCATTCCAGCAATGAGCTTCAGAGCCACCCACCTGGCACAACAACAGACAACAGCCTGAAACAGCATCCCTGGGTACGAAACATCCTTTCCTAAATCTTTACCATCTTTAAAGGCTGGTAACACTCTGGCTGCAGATTTATATTTTCACCCTAATTACCCAAACCCTAACCAGCACCTCACATGTGGCTGAAGTAGAAATGAAGCCTGGTGGGCTGACTACTTGCAGTAGCTTAGAAGAAGAAAGCAAATCTAAGTAAAAGAGCATGTGGGAGGACAGAGGTGAAGAAAAGTGGCTAAGGAAAGGATGTGATAACATTGTTTAGCAGAGGCAGATCTTCCTATTGACATGGGGTGGTTGGTGCAAGACCCACACAGCTGGACAGTCCAGTTGAGAGAGCATGAAAAGTTGTGAGGAGCCAAGTCCTCACTGTTTCAGCATTTTCCTCAGCCAAAAGCAGGAAACAGAGAGGTGGCCCTGCTTTTCTCTGGTAAGATGTGCAAATTCAAGACAAATCCTAATGAATTTAGCTCTGGGAAGAAAAGCCTGCTCACAAGGAGGCAAGTTTCTTTTCAACATCTACTCAAACCTTGGGAAACAGTAGTGAACTTGCTGGACAAAATGACCCCTTCTGCATTATTCAAGCAGCACAGTACACTACCATGCCTGCAGGAATCATTTGGGATTATAGTCCTGCTTCAGAGCTGCAATTTGAAGAGGTCTCACTGGAAAAGCATAGAAGCCAGTTTCAGACATCAGAGTATGTAATTAAGTTGGGTTGCAGTGTTGATCTGCTGGAGGGCAGGAAGGCTCTGCAGAGGGATGTGGACAGGCTGGATCATGGCTGAGGCCAATGGTGTGAGGTTCAACAAGGCCCAGTGCCGGGTCCTGCCCTTGGGTCACAACAACCCCAGGCAGTGCCACAGGCTGGGACAGAGTGGCTGGAAAGGACCTGGGGGTGTTGGTGACAGCAGCTGAAGAGGAGCCAGGCTGTGCCCAGGTGGCCAAGAAGGCCAATGGCATCCTGGAGCAGCAATAGTTCCAACAGCAATCCCTGCCCAGGCCAGCAGAACCAGGGCAGGGATTGTCCCCCTATACTCAACACTGGTGAGGCTGTGCCTTGAATCCTGTGCCCAGCTTTGGGCCCCTTATTCCAGAGAAGACATGGAGGTGCTGGAGGGAGTCCAGAGAAGAGCACCAGAGCTGAGAAAGGGTCTGGAGAATAAGTAAAATGAGGAGTGGCTGAGGGAGTGGGGCTGCTTTCCCTGCAGAAAAAAAAGAGCCTCAGCAGTCAACTTTTTGCTCTCTACAAGGCCGTACAGGTTGCAACATGGTGGGGTTGACCTGCTCTACCAGGCAACGAGTGACAGAACATGAGGAAATGGCCCCAAGGTGCACCAGAGAAGGTTCAGGTTAGATATCAGAGAGAATTTCTTCACGGAAAGGGTGGTAAGGGATTGGAACTGGCTGCCCAAGGAGGTGCTGGAATCACCATCCCTGGGAGTGTCCAGGAAACTACTGGACATAGCACTTCATGGTACAGTTTACTTGGCATGATGGTACTTGGTCAAAGGTGGGACTCAATGATCTTGGAGATCTCTTCCAAGCTTATTGAGTCTTCAATTCTAAATCCAAGTAAGAAGGGAATAAAGATCCATGGTCCCTCTTTGCTGTCCAGCTGCAAAATTAATGTGTCCATTACCCAAGATCTAATTTCATACTTGATTTACTACACAACAGTGCCTGCTCACAGAACTGAGAGTGCAGGGTACCAGTTTCAATACCTCACCATGGAACAAATAATGGTAAGGTTCATCCTTTGTGCTATAGCTCTGAAAACAACAATGTTCAATAGGAAAGTGCCTGCATCTCACCATGGCTCCTTTTTCACTCCAACTACTTCATATCTTAATACTCTTTTATGATATAATACATTCTGGATGACAGTTGCTTAGCTACAAACACCCTCAGATCAACAGCTACAGTATTAAAATATTGCCAAAGGTCAAATCCCACTGTATGATCATTCAGCATCTTATAGATACGTCTTTTATTATTTTCTTAGTGTCTGAAATAAACACAGAAAGACATTTTAATATAACAGGCTGTGGTCTCTAGGGCAACTATACAGCCCAGGACAATACATACAATTATATCATTATAATTGCAGTCAAATTCTTATTATAATCTTTGACTACATCATTTCAAGTTTGTATATTAGATGTAGCCTTCCACTCCCCATCCAAAAAAAAAAAAAAAAAAAAAAGCCGTTCCTGGAGAAAAATATAATTATTAGACATTTGCCTAAAAGTAAAGTTGTACAGAAATGATCAATAAAAGAAGGCTAGATATGTGCAGGATTTGTATTCATTAAACCAGAATCTTTCACAGTGACAGTGTCTCCTTAAGAAAAAATTACATTGCAACCCACAGGCATTACCAAATTCCTAGAGAAGAAAACTGTATTACCTCTGCTTTAACAAAAGAAAAACATGGGCATTTTTACAGCTTATGCAAATGCTGCATCATACAGAAGGTGGTACATCAACAAGACTTTTGGCCTGGATGATATTTTCAGACCCCTGGTGCAGTGATCTCTTTTGTACAGCATTGATCTCTATTGTGGCAGCAGTGTGCTGGAATCCCTACTGCTTCCTCTGCATGCTTTATCCAACACATCTTTTTTGATGTGTTGTAGCTTGCATGGTCAACTGATCATTCAACCACAAAGGCTACCTCTTTGTAAGCATGGGAAAGCATTTAACTAAATTAATTTCAGGCTTGGTGTATCTTCTGAAAATGGATTTAAGGGGTTTCTGTCACTAAGGCTCCTTTAACACCCCTTCCTGTCTTAAATCTTTCCTACCAGCCAAGTGGAGACACCCACTGAAGAAGCTGGGGATACACAGGTGACTTCTCCAGGGACAGTGAGGATGCATTCTTTACAGTCTGCATTTGAAAGCCCTCTAAAGTTTTAGAGGCTGCTGAGAATTGCACAAACCCATCAGAAATGATACAGCAGATTCAACATGGTTCTAAGAGCAGACATGACTTTGTTTTGACATTTCTATTCACATCCCACCCTTCTAGGACTGCAGAGCAGCTTAAAGATTAAAAATTCAAACTCCCAAACATATAATGTACATGTAGTTCATGCAGGATTGTCAAGGTCTCTGCTTAAACTTCAACAAGGATGTACATATAGATCTACCTAGACAGTCCTGAAATGGCTTGCAGCATTCAAGAGCTAGCACAACACAGAGACATAGATGTTGCCACATCTACTGAATCTGTATTTGCTTGCATTTTTGTGAAACATCTTTGCTTTACAGAAAATTATTACCAGCTTGAACACCACCTTGTGAATACATCCGGAAAAGCTTGTTTGTGTAAAGCTCTGTGCTCATTTTGTACCTTATATATGAAGAGCAGAAGGACCAACCCATCAAGGAACCACTTCCTTCACAATGAGGTAAAAGCAGTTACACAGACCCAGGCCCAACATTAGCAAATGCATTTTCCCTGGGGTCAGCATTTGTTAGCATCTATTAGCTTCTGAGTTTCCTTAGTGATGTGAGTAATGCAAAAAGATCAAAGAAAACCCAAGCGACTTAATGAGACATTTGCAATTTCACTACAGCAGCCGAAAAGATTGAAGTGTGAAATCTTTGAGACAACTAGATGTTAAGAGACAGCTTACAGCAGTGGAGCTGAGAGAATGAACATTTCATTTCTGGTGATGAAAAACACTTGCTGCTGTCTGTATGTGCAGGGTCACACTGTGTCCAGAGTGCGATGACAGGAAAATATGAAGTATATTTACAAGTAGTCAGCACACACAGTAACTGTAAGCAGGTGTTTTGATGCCAAACATGATAAAACTCACAAGCACACCAAACAGAGGGAAAAATGGTGAGACACCCATACCTGCCACAAGAAAACATCAAGACAACTACCCCAAACAAATACGCAAAAGCCAAGCCAATGATCAGAGGTTACCATGGTGATCACCATGCCAATCTTCTTCCTCCACCAAATCCCACAGGCTACTAATGGGTATGTAGACAAATGCTTTAGCAAAGTTATTAAAAATCGGTGCTCCTGTATTTTGTGGCAAATTATTATTGTTCCAAGTTCATGACCAAAGCCATCAGACACAACCACACAGCCCTTCCTACAGGAATGCTATACTAAAATTCTCATGCAGATAGATGGTCCAATGATGAAATGCCACTACAAATAGACAACCCATTGAGGATTTCATTGTGCAGGCCTGTTGATGTGCTAGATAGATGTGCACAGGTGTGCACAGGTGTGCTTGTAACACAAACACTTGGGAGGGACTGAGTGTCCCCTCACCTCTCAGCAGCTAAAGAGCTGACATACCAGCTTCTCGAGTCCTAAAATCAGAACCAGCTCACTGGAGCCTGCTTGCTCTCTTGCAGCCTACAACAGAGACAGCCATCAAGATTACAATCTTTAAGGATGCAGAAAATTAGGCAAACACAGTTACCACAGTTGCCATTTCTGTTGTTTTTCTTTTTCATATAAAATAGTTTAAGAATGGCATCAGTCAGTATGAAGTGTGGATTAAAATATGATCAATTCCCACTCCTACTGCCACACAGAAACTCAAAAATTCAGCGATGGAAGTGTGGCACCATCAGTAACCGACTCAAAAAATCCCACTTCTTGCAACTTCAGGGATCATTTTTCATACAATATCCATCTATTCTCTAGCTAAATCTGACTCTGCCTAGTTCATGACTGTCTGTACCCAGAGATGGATTTTCTCCTCACGGTTTCTGTGGCCTACTTACCACCCCTTCTGTTAATACTGTGGATTGGATGCTTTGCCTCCACTTCCAAAGGTTCATTCTCATGTGCAGGATATGTTTTTTTAAGTTTGGTTTGGTTGCTAAGGAGGAAGCTTTAGCATGGTAGGGAAGGATTTAGTCATATGTGAGCCACAGGGAACATTATCCTTAGAGATTAATTTGGAAATCAAGTGACAATTGGTGGGGTATGTGTTTACTTTCTATTTTTTGAAAGCTTTACAAGTACCACAGGATTTGTGCATCTTCTGAAGGAGATCTATTCTTCTGCTATGTTAATAAATGACACAGAAAACAAAGAGAGTATCATGCTTGTTTCAAGTGTCATAGATAAAATTAGTAATTTCACTGCAAATCAGAAAGCAAACTAGATTATTAGGAACAGCTCTACACTAATCAAAAGGGTGTCTCACAACCACCTTTCAGATATACTGATGGCAGCTGCCTCACTGTGAAGTTAATTCAATGAGCACTACAAACATAATTCATTTGGCATATATTGTCTGCTAATCAAAGAGCATTTCTTGGCATCTAAACTGTGTGTATGACAGAATATTAAGCCTGGAAACATATTGATAGTCCTCAAAGTTTTTCATCAAATCCAAGAAACATAATGTGCACACATGCAAACCATTCTTCTCCTTCAAGTAAGGAAGGTGAAATCTGTGTTACCAAATTTTGTTACACTGAGCTGTGGTCCAAGGAAAACCTCACAAGAAATGGCTTTGTCCTCTCATATTTGTGCAGGACAGAAAGCTTCACAACTTTTAATTTCTCTTTCTTTCTAATTACTATGCCACAGAACACTACCAGTGATGACATCAAAGCTGTGAGCAAACATTATCAGTAGAAAACCCCTGGTATATCTTCACTGAATTGAGTCTTAGGACCATGAAAATGCTTAGGTTTTGCTTTTGTTTTCTTTTTAAACTGAGGTTATTTTGGGCCTCACAGCATGCGTATCAGCACTCTAGGGAACAGGTTAAGAAATAAAATCCCTTCTCTTTCTGAAATAAATTGCCTTGTTGGAAGGCTGCTCTACTGCAGTCTGTGTGTGTGTGGACCTCCACCACCACAGGCAATCATGATGAAAAGCCATTAAGCCAACCTCTTGGCTACACAGAAATATTTCACTGTGCTCTTTCCCAACATAAGCTGCAAAATAGCAGAATGGAGTCCGGATGGGATTGCTGCATGGGGTCTGCTCACAGATTTCCTAGTCCAGTAGATGCTGAGACTGAGGGAAACCATGCTGTCCCTCTAAGGTAGCCACTGCTCTTCAAACCATAAACAATTTCATAACTAAAAACCAACTTCAGAGATCAAAAATTGGTATGTCGCATTGCATCTGAGAGGATCTAAACTTTGATGTCTTTTCAAAACTAAGTCAATATGTAAAAAGCTACTGTACAGGTAGAGAAACAAAACAAAAGAAATTACTACAGGTTTTATGTGAAAATGCCAAATGAATATTTCTTAAATGTAATACTTAATTAGGAAAAAAAAAACAACAAACCAAACAAAAACCCCCTACACCAAAATTATTTTAAATATTCAACCTTATTCATTTGCATTCAGAACTTTTAAAATTGAATGGGAGTGAAGAACCCCATCCAACTATGATTACAAAACTGCTTCAAAAACAGGACAATTTCATTTGTGATGCAAGAATGTGCTTCACCAGGATTTCTTAATAAGGAGAAAAAAGTATAACGTACAAGTCTATGCAGTAACTGGCAACAAAACCATAAATGTTATCTACCTGGACACAAAGATGGGATTTGATCTAGGTATTTATTCTGAAAAGGACAAAATAATATTTTTTCTGAGTGGTGATTCAAAGTAGCAAACATAGGACACCTGGAATGTACATCTTGGCATCTTTTGTATGGATTACGTATCTTTAAGCTACTGAAACATTAAGGCAGTGAGATTGAAGACAACTGTGCAAATTCTACTGTGCAAAGTTTACTTTATCTTTTAATTGCTTGCCTACTTATTTTTTAACAGAATCATCATAAAATAAGGAGCAGTTCTGAATATATTTGATGTTTACTTTTAGAGCAGTTAACTCAAAATACAGGCTCAGTTTCTATCTACATTACCAAAAATTCCAAGCCTGTTTCTTCCTACAGTGTATTTTTGTATTAAAATAAAAATTCAAAATGAGATGCCACACTTGGAAGACTAAATATTAGCCTTGAAGATTATTTTCAAAGTTTATTTCTCTCATAATGGCTAAAAGAGTTATGGAAAAAGGAAACAACTTTTCATGTAGGAGATGCAATTACACACTTGGGGATCATGTGAAAAATCTCTGTTGAAGTCTGGCAAAACAACATTTCCAGGTTTTTCAGCCCAATTATTTATTGACTTTTGAAGGTAGTTACAATTTCAAGATTTGCTGTTGGGAAAGGCATACTAAGAGTTCAACAGCTTTGGACATTTAAAGCTCAGTCAAACACACTCAGCATCTATTTCAAATCTGCTTTACAAACAGCTTCTAAAAATCACATTGTAAGCCAAAGATGAAGAAAATGGGGTTTGATGGCGAATTTATTGATACAATAAGCTTTAAGAACAACCTGTTAGTTTCCTGATTGTGCTACTTTATGTTGTAAGGAACACTCAGAAAGATGTTTATCAGGGGAAAAAAATCCCATAATAACAAGGTGTTTATTGGTCAAATCCATCAACAAAGCAGTATTTTAGTATAGAGGAGTGCTCTTCGGACTCAGGAGAGCGGGAGATGGAGCCCATCAAACACTGACAAAGGATATACCAACAGCTGCAAGTGCAGTCACACAAGCACTTCTAAATCACATTCCACTGCTCGTAAAACCTTCCACATCACTGTTTTACCATGTCAGGTAAAGTTGTTACCTATTTTTTCAAGTCAACATCTGATTTGGAAAGCTGCCATAAAAACAGCTCAATCTTTCTCAAATATGAGGCATGTTTGCTTTGCAGATGCTGCATCTTTGATCTCATAGGAGGGGATATGCTCCCAGCAGACCTTCCTATCACAGCCACATCCGTGCAGAGAGCAAAACATTAGCAGGCCACTGACCCCTGCTGTAATCTTTTTTACACTCTGCAATCCTTCTTTATTTTTAAGGCGAAAAACAAAATAGCTCTTGTGTCTTATCATTACATTTCAGTTTTCCCACCAAATTGTTAAAAACATAGTCACAAATATATGCCTTTAAGATCAAAATTGGCTGTGATTTATCGAAGTCAGAATGGTATAAATAATGCATGTCTTGCACAGGTGGCTTTTTTTGTAATGTAATAACTAACGGCCTGTCAACAAACTATTCCATCTACAGAAGCTATACAGTGGTCTGCTGTATCTTTCCTGTATGATAAATGAAGAAAGACTTTAAGGAGTCAAATTCTCTGTAATGGTGTCCTGCTGTCTTTGACACAATGTGTGATGGTATAGGACAGATAATTTATGTATCCTTGAGGTGTGTAAAAGCAAATTCTGCAGCATCAGGCTTTGCTGATGAGCCAGGACAAAAATTTTTTAACTCCAGTATCTGAAGCCTGATGCACAAATAAAACCTTAGATTATCTAGATCACACAGAGAGATCTGTCTAGAGATTTTGCAGTAAGTAAATCCTAGACATGATATGTCTAGGACATATCTATGACATATCTATGACAAGAGGTTGTGGTAAGAAACCACATTTGGAAAACAAAACGAATTAGCAAAACCTGCATTCAGAAAAGAGAAGGTTAAGCCAATCCCCTAATATTTCGTTATGCTTCAGTGGCAGGCTTTCTTTCAGGATGCAAAAGCTTGTCCTTCAATGTGTTTCTCTTCAAACATTTCAGGATTATGCCGAGTTCTCACTAGCCACAGTAGCATGGAAGAAATGCATCTTCTAGAGCTCCTTTAAAAGGAATTGGAAAGACAGCACTACAAATACACATTCAGCACAGTCAGCACACCTTACCAGCCACAAACTCACCTTTCTGTGATCGTTTCTCTGAGACCACTTGCAACCCCCTTCACCACCGTACTAGCCTTTGGCGTCAGAACTACTTGAGATATGAAAAAGGAGCCTTTCTTTCTTCTTTCAGTGATTGATGCCTGCAGGAACTGAATCAACTTTTCCGTATCCGTTGTGTTTGCCCAGGGAGCTGGCATCATCTGGCCTGGCCACAGAAAGGCTACCTCAACAGCCACTGGGCTGTGATAGAACACCAGCACTTGGTGCTCCTTTTCCCACAGGTACTGGAGGCTGACTTCATGGGCAAATATAGCAGGACACATTTTGTTTCCATATGTGTCCTTGAGCATCTGGACAAGCTTTTCATGATGGCATTTCTGCATCCCATAGAAATGATTGAAGTCCAAGAAGACCACTTCTTTTGGGTGCTCAGTGAGAAACGCGTTGATCTCCTCCAGACCTTCCTTGACTTTGGCACTGAATAAACCATGAGCGAAGTAGAGTTCATTGTCTGGGTCTCTAGGCTTGGTGGAAATTCTGAGATCAAAATACCGTATACCTGCCCCCAGCTGGCTGGTGAAGTTCATGGTCTGTGTAGCCAACCACTTCCTCATCAGCTTTTTAGCCACAGTCCCAAAAACTGACACAAAATTCTGGACCGTCTCTGGCTGTTCAGGCCCAACTGGAGAGGCTTCATCAATGTAGAAGCTAAAAGAGTCATGAGACCCTAAAAATGCAAGAGAGAAAAATTATCAGTATTGTACTCATATATTGAAAGCCTTTAGTAGGTTTTCCTCAATGAAAATAATTTTCTGACCTGTACCAACACCCACCAACCACCTCCCCTGCCCTTTCCCTCAACAACAGTACATTTGCCTGGCAGCATTTGCACCAACACCTCATAGGAACTTGAAAGAAAGTCTGTTTCACTGCTTGCCCGGGTGCTCAGTCACTCTATTCCAGATCTTACTTATGCCTTTAGGCTCAATGAACCCAGTAGTCTCTGAACATCAAAGAAATTCTGGTAGGAAAGCTAGTCGCACAACAAATCCCTTGAGCCAAGGAGGAGAGTTTGGCCCTGCACACTGAATTGCGTACTGCCTAGCTTGTAGAATCAAAGGGAAAAAGCAAAACAAACCAACATCCTTCCACACACCTTCACAGCCAGATAAAATAGGAGTTGGAAAATATCAAGGAATATAACCTTTCTGATCTTAATTTCAAGTCTCATCTAGCCATCCACAAGGTTAGCGAATGCTGTTTTCCTTCTTAAATTTACTTCTAAAATTCTTTACTTTCTTTTGCTAAATAAGTACAACAGATAGAGCCAAGAATAGCATTGCATTCTACTGATAAAATTCAGAAACTCTGCTGCATGCTTTTCACAGGAGTTGGATGTAAAACTTAACATACAGGAGTCACCATTTTCTACAACATAAATACATATGGCACATGAATACAAATACGTATGGCATTTTGCTATACAAAATTCTCTGTCTCGAGGTATGTCTGTCTGTAAAACCTCACAACCTCAAAAGCCACAATTAACAATGCTCAACATTCAGATATCAATATGAAAGCAGTTTTCCAGAGAGATAAGCTGACCCTAGGAGATGCTTACCACCTTTGTCAACCACTACGCAGCTGAACACCTGGTGTTTGCACCTGGCAGTTTATACAGAAACATTGTCCAGCTGCTGGCAGAGCCACACTCCTGCTATTCCAGCCATAGATGCTCTGGTCAGACTCACAGCAGCAAGCAGGTCTGCTGCTCAGCCTGAGACATACTGCATGCAAAACTCCTTCAAGGTCAGCAGGACTTGTATTCTGGAAATGGACTGCAGTATTAGGTGCTGAGAGATCCAAATCCTACATCTAAATAAGTTCAAAGCGCTAGTCTTGCCTGTCACCAATGCTTTTGCAGGTGCTTTTCAAAATTACTTTCCAAAGCACACATGCCATAGCAAGGATCACATTAATGAAATTTTGCTAGTCAGTCATTTCTGAGAGCAATGCTACTCTACCTGAACTGAATAAACTGTATAAACTGAAGCAGCAGCTATAAAATTTTCTTCTTTAACAATAAATGGAGTCAAGACAAATCATCCTAGACTCTAGGTTGGATTTGGCTTTGTTTAATCTGAAAAAAGTCTTTAAATTTTGTACGTACCTGCTTCTCAGGGTTATCTCTTTAAACTGCATTTTGCTTTAAATATTAGATAAGTTTTCCATTTTGATGAAGCTTTCTACTGCTAAGTGTTGAAGTGATAATATATTTCTTGCAGAACCTGATTAGATCACACAGTATCTGGTTACACATTGATATCCTTGGGGACTAGATCTGCATACAGAATTCTAATTGTACAACAAATTATTAGATCAGTGACCTGTGTATCAACAGTATTACAGGGAAAATCAATGAGATGCATTAAATGTTCTGCTCAGTGTAACCTGCACTAATCTAGAAATCAAAGTAAATCCAGTCTTGTTTAAAACAAGGCACAGCTACTGATATTAGGAAGAGATGGATTTTGCAAACCTGCCCTTTGTCCATTGAAGTCCATTTTATTTTTGTAGGGTTTTATGCCAGATTATGTTCCTGTGTAAACATGATCAATTGATTAGAGCAGTAGGTTGAAAATGGTATTAAGACTAATTAAACTATTTTTTTTTTGTCTTCTGATCTGCAGACATGGGCAACCTGAAGTTGCAGAAAATGTAGTAGCAAACTTTGACCCCAGCACTGCCACTAGGCACATACTGGTTTAAACTACTTCTTAAAACTGCTTTAGTCAAGAAAAGCAGCACAATTCTCACAGCAGAAAACTAAGGTGAACAACCTGTCAAGAGGTAGCTTTTAGCTACTGGTAATGAAAAACACAGATAAGTGTGTGTGTGTGTGTGTGTGTGTGTGTGTGTTTGTATGTGTGTGTAAACACTACAGTTGGACTACCTGAACACTGCAAGTAGGATAGGTCAGAAAACTATTTTTTCCTCAATAAAGTCTTTGTGCACATATTTGAGCCTAAAAGTAAGTGTTCCTATGTGGACAGTAATGAGAAAACTGCTCAGTGCTCTGAGAATTTCCATGTTTTGTAATCCAAACAAAGAAGCCCTACAGCATAATACAAAAAGGAAATAAGGCTTAACTTGGCTGACACAAAATGAAGCAATTCCTCCTGAAAAAAAATACAGCAAATATTTTGTGTTTCTACATGTATAAATAATTTGAACAGGTCAATTAAAAATTTATTTCCATCATGCACTCATCTACATTTCCTTTTACCTTAATCTGCCCTGTTGTCCCAGACAGGGACAACAGTTTAATTGTTTAATTGTGTAACTGAGAGAAATTCAAAATCCTTATACTTAGCAGAGTAAATTAGGGTATGATCTTCTCCACTGTCATGCCCAAAATCACTATGTTCCTGGTAATGAAAGAATCCTGTATAAACATGCTTTTGGCAACCATGTTTCCTTCCAAATCTATTTTTTTTTTTTGTGCATGGGGGCATTCCCCTCCTACATTTTCACTGGAAAGTGCTCATGCAGGTTCTCTGTATCACCAAACTTCAGCCTCCATGAAGAGAGGATGCAAGTTACATTTAAGAATACAAACGCAATGATGCCTGCAATCTTTGGAAGGTGGCACAGTGCACATCATCTATCTCTGTTATGGTAGGTCTGTACCACAGAAACTTCACTGTCTATGACCTGGAGAAGCAAAGAGGGGAAATGGCTCATCCGAAGTCATTCAGGGAGCAAAAGATGATATTCCTCTTGTGTGCAAACATACTTTCTCACCAGCTTACTGAGTGTCTAAAATTTTCTTAAAATATTGCCCACAGTTTTCCCACTATTTCAACAACCCAGCATATCATTGATCCAAGAAGTTAAGGATGAAGGCTCATGGATCAGCATGATGGAGGTAGCAAACAAGGGGTTAATACAGTGTGCACATACTATAGACTGTCCAGTCAAGAAGAGAAAGTGGACATAGCCTTTCAACAATTGGAAGAAACATTATAATTGTATATTTTCATAGAGGAATTTTGAGACATTTGCTGGCAGAGCAGAACAGCAGAGTATAGGCAATCTGGAGAGCATCTGAGATTTTTTTTTTCTGCAGGTACTCCTTGAAGTAGTGAAGTTGGTGGATGTTGTATGAAATAAGGAAGAAATGGATAGGGACATAAAGGCTGATGACAGCCTTAAACTGAGTCACTGTGAGAAGAAATAAGAATTTTAAACACTCAGGAAAGCAATGAAGGCAAAAAGCAGAATAAAGATCCTGGATTTCAGAACAACTCTCTTGGCTTGTTCAGGAAATTGGTAAATGGTAGCCTGGAAGAACTCAATTACCTTAAATGCCAAGAGACTCAGGAGAAAGGGCTGAATCTGAAAAGCAACATCTCTCAAGCATATGAACAGAGTTCGAAGAAACAAAGAGGTAAGGCAGGAGGCAAGTTTGGCTGAAGGGGTAACTTCTGAGTGGCATCAAACTTAAAAAGCCACTACAGAAGGTTTTAGCAAGGACAGATTGCCAGGGAGGAACAGAGGATGGGGACACAGAGGGAGCTGGGAAGGGCATAGCTGGGAAGGGAAACCTGCAAGGAATGAGATAGACAACAGATAGCTTCTGCTGATGTATCAGCAGCAAAAGAAAGCACAGATAAAGCTGGTCCACTACAGAACAGGGCAGGAGACCTCCTGAAGGATGCAATGCCATCCAGACGCCCCTGGACAAGCCCAAGAAGTGTGTCCATGGGAATCTGATGAGGTTTAACAAGGCCAAGTGCTGGTGCTGCACCTGGGTCAGATCAACCCCTGGTATCAGCACAGGCTGGGCATGAACAGACCCAGAGCAGCCCTGCCCAGAAGGACTTGGGGATGCTGTGGGTGAGAGGCTGCACATGCCCCAGCCATGGCACTCACAGCCCAGAGAGCCAAACGTGTCCTGGGCTGCATCCAGAGCCCCGTGGGCAGCAGGGCAGGGAGGGGATTCTGCCCCTCTGCTCTGCTCTGCTGAGACCCACCTGGAGCACTGCATCCAGAGCTGGGGTCCAGCACAGGAGGGACAGGGACTTGTTGGAGCCAGTCCAGAGCAGTACCTTTGATCATGAAGATGATGAAAGGGCTAGAGCACTTCTCTGAGGACAGGCTGAGAAAGCTGGAGCTGTTAAGCCTGGAAGAGAAGAAATTGCTGAATATCAGCTTTCCAGTACCTAAACGGGTCTTATTTAGAAGAGGGAGATGTGGGATGAAGAAGAATATTCTTAAACTAAAAGAGGAGAAATTTACATTGTCAAGAAGAGGGCAGTATTACTCAGAGGGTGGTGAGGCATTGGATCAGGTTGCCCAAGGAAGTTGTGCATACCCTATCCCTGAAAGTGTTCAAGGCCAAGTGCTGAATAGCATTTGTAATCTGGTCCAGTGAAACATGCACCTGACATGGTTGGGTTGGAAAAAAAAGATCTTTAAGATCCTTTCCAACTCACACTACTCATGTATTCCATAGAAATTATCAAGAGACAGTTAAAAGGTCTGCACCAGCCATGGCTCAAAGAACAGAAGTGGCCAGTTTCAACCACCAAGACACTACATTTTTATAAACTAGACATTAAACAATAAATTGTGCAGTATCACTTAAATTGCTAGAAAACACCTGCTACTACTTTCACTAGGGAGAACTGTCTAATGTTTTCTTTACTGGATTCCTGTAACAGGGAAATTGGGAATTTTTAACCCACTACAGCTATGGACACATTTATGGCTTCCCTGGAAGGCTAACTCCCCCTATTTAAAAAGTAATTGGGCTTGGTGCTGAAAGAAGTCCCTAAGGGAGAATGCATTTTAGTTCAGAATTGTTTCTTCAGCCTCTTGGAGATTTACACAGAGGCATGGCAAATTTACTATTTTTGGCAGCTAAGCTTAAACACAAAGCTTGTTCACAAAGCCAACAAGTGTAGCTGAACTTTGCTGTGCCTTCCCTTGCTTTCCTGTCAGCTCTGGCCATCCCTTGGCAAGTACAGCCTTGTAAACAGCACCAAGAATTGAACAGCATATGACCAATATGCTCCCAACAGCAGCAATCAGACTCTAAAGATCCACAAGTATCAGAACAAAACCAAAAACAAATAGAAGCAGCAGTTCACAGGTTTTAGCATGTTTTGCTCTTATTCTCTTCTTCCATGGATCTCTTGTGTCTGTGCTAGGAGTTATCCAATAGCTGTTGGAAGTGGAATGCTTTATGAGTGATTTGGATGTCATTAAAAGCTTTACCCATTGTCTTTCTGTATTTAGGAGATATCATCCCTTTGTGACTATTGCTGAAATGTCACATGCAGTGCCACATAAGTTTTTTTAAAGACATCCTTATCAATGAAGGGTCTATAGCAGGTAACATGTTTCTTGGATGATGCAGAGAACAGCTAGGACAAAATCCATTGCCTCTGGTACACAGAAGTTCAATGCAGATGTTCTTGCAATCTCATTTAGTCTGTTCTCCCTGTCTTTTTTGACCTTAAAAATCATTGCCAGCTGGTTGCACTGTCACTTCAAGGAACAGCAAAGCCTAGTCGTGAACACTAGAGTTAATGGCCCTCAATATTGTATTTTCCCTTCTTTTTGAGATGGCTGAGTACTGTTCACTTCATCAAAGCCACACCACATCTCAGGAAGTCAAAAGGTGCTGCCAAGAGCAATGTAATTCAGACTTGACAATCCAGTTCCCTTTAGCATGCAAACTTTTTGACTAAGTATCAGCTTTGTTCCCTTTAGCATGCAAACTTTTTGATTAGTATCAGCTTTGTCTAATAAAAACACTACACAGGAAAACAAAAGCAAACCTGGGAGAAACAGAGAGATTATAGATTCCTCAGTGTCCAAGTGTTCCCACAGGTAACTGCCTCGCCTTCCAGTTTTATTTCCAGCGTTCATCACCAGCTGTATGTCCCTGACCCCAACTGAAGGTCACAGGGCTTAGTCACATATTCACACTTAGGAGTCCACAATCTAAAGGCATGGGAAGACAGATACACTCTACCTCAGGTAAAGCAAAAATCCAGATACTGAACAAATCCTGAGAACAGGAATACCTGCATGACATTAAAAACAGACATACACGTACATGTATACAACATATATATATACATGCTGATATACTCTAAGAAATTGCACTCTTTTTGTATCCCATTCTGCCTTGAAGACATTGGTTACAATATGTGAAACAACAAGGAAAGGAAATGATTGCACTCTTCTTACCCCATAGCTTCTCAGAAGTTACAGCCCCCCACCTCTCCTCTTACACCTTCTCTCCACCACCAGGTGAGTTCTGGACCAACCACTGGAATTCCACATAAAGGTAACTTGGACCCTGGTCCTATGCCTAGGAATACAGCACTGGGAGTCTGGACTGTGCTGCTTTATTGAGACTGTCCTGCAGACAAAAGGGACACTGAAAAAACAGGCAGGAATGCAGTAACCACCATGGCTTGCTTACTAGGGTAAGTAGAAGTACTTTGTATTGTATTTTGCCAAACTCTGCCTGGGTTTCTAATGTAGCTTCTGCCATGGGTGGAACTCAGGACTTCCCAGCCAAAACAAGAAATCTGATGTGGATTGAGGAGCCCATCAATCCACATCAAATGTCCAAGCACAACTACAACAGACTCACCAGCTACTGGACCAATCTAGGACACAGCCCAGAACTGCACATACAAAACATTCAAAATCCAGGACAAAGCATCTGCTTCTTGTTCAGTTTAACACAGAACAGAGAATTTATTTCCAGATATTTGCAGGACAGCTGAGTTTGGAAGAGACCTCTGGTGATCATCTGGTCCCATCCTCCCTTTTCCTGAGTGAAACAAAAAAAAAATTATGCAGAGTTGACAATAGATCATTGGAGACTTCTCCAGAACACCTCACTAAAGCAGCTTCTTAGCCAGGAAGAAAGCAGAACTGGTAGGCCATCAGTCTGAAAATAGCATTACATATCTAATGACCAACTTTCAAACTTTGAATTACTCTGTTTTGTTCTCCCTTTAAAACAAAAAAATTGCATAACAAGAAAGGATTTTAAGCAATTACTTGCTCTTGTTCCCCTTACATGTCCTTATCACCTGTGAAATACTCGAGAATCATTTTGGTTTGTACTTTTGAACATGGCTATAATTGCTTCCACGGGGAGCCTTCTACTGTTGATATTGCCAGTACTCCATGACCATGACAAACCTCCTCTGCACTCAGGCAAAGATGTGGCCACTCAGGCCATTTGAAGCTGTTAAGAAACAACTTATGGAATATGGCAGTGCCTGCACTGAGAAGTGGTTCTGGTCACTGGATTGAGCCCAGATCAGTGCATTGCCTAGTACAACTTCCTTCCTATAAAGAACTCCTGAAAAATAAAAGAGTTTGGGAGGTGGGGAGGGATTGGCTTGGTATTAAGGCCCTGGGTAGCTAGCAATTATCACAGTATGACAGGCAAGCCTGGCTACAAATATGATTAGGTTTTTCATTATTCAATTCATACTAATATGTTTGGTGTATAGAAAAGTACCCACATGCAATTTCTCAAAGTTGCCTCCGGCCAACAGAAAGAAGACCAGCTCCTGTTCCTTTTAGAACAGTCAATTCCACTTTTCAAATTCTCAATACAGTGTAGAAAAGTAAAGAAACAGAAAAAATCAAGCTGTAATTATATTTCTAGCTCTTCAAACAGCGTGACCACATTCACAACCACGGCCATCACAAGCTCAGTTTTGCTCTTTAACAGAAATTTAGCACATGCTGCCCTCCTGAGAGTCTTCCCTCTTACTTAGTAACTTCTTTACTGTCCTGTAATTGTTTGTGTAGGATGAGGTGAAGTAACTTTTTCTGAGATGCTGCCAAGCATAGATAGCCTCCCACTTCTTCCCAGGCAAACCACCTCCTGAGAGACTTCCTTGGAGGCTTCTTGCAGCCAGCACTTAAGAAGGCAGCATGGTGCAGCAGTATGCATGGCAGGGGCTTTCAAAGAGCCCTAGATTATGCATTTTATAAACTCAGCTTTAAGTGAATAACTAGTTAATCAAATGTAGGCACTAAACAAGGCAGATTATACAGAGGCAAATGTAAGATTAACACTGCTGGAGCCTAGAAAAGGGGCAGCAAGGCCAGGACACAGCACAGGGTGGAGCAGGCTCCTTCTCCTGATTGCCCAGCACAGCAGAGCCCTCGCCCAGCACTGCAGGAGCAGCAGGGCAGCAGCACTGCTCTCCATGCCCAGAGACATTCCCCTCTGCTCACCCAGAGTGAGTCAGGCCACCACAAATCCTGCAAAGTCAAAGGCAAGCAGAAGTGTGGGGAACATTTTTGCACTACAGATGTAAAAGTGGAAAGGATCATAGGAGGACTGAGAGATTCAGCTGGTGGCTTTTTTCAATTTTTTTTTTTTTAAATGTGGTCTAAACCCCTCATCTGTACATGGAAGAAAAGGTGAAGGAAGAAGGCAGTGATACTGTTTGTGTTTATAGCACATTAAAAAAAAACAAAAACAAAAAACAAACCCTGCTGAACATTTGTGCACTGCACTGAAAATTTTAAAAGGTGCAAAAGGCCTAAAACTTAAAAAATCTGCCCAACAACAAGCCACTAGATAAGTTATTTTTATTTGTTCAGTCAAGCAAAACTCTAAATATGATTTCACAGTGTTTTGTGAGCAGACACATAGCACAAATTGTCTAATAGAAGGCTCCCTTTATCTATCAGTCTAAAACCCATCAGGATTCATAGAAGAATTTCAACCCAAACTTATAAAAATTAGTAAATCAGCTCCTAATTTTTGGCAGAGCAAGAGTGAAATAAAACTAACAGTTTTCAAAAATAATCTTTACATCAGGATTGACCAACCACTTAAAACATATGGTTTAAGATCATCAGAATTTTAACTTCAGCAGCAGACTGGACACACACCACAGTTTGCATGGTGCAGGTCAAGTGCTGTAGTATGCAGACTGCCATGGTCTTCTTGTTGCAAACATATATGTGTTTGCATAAGCAAAGATCATTTTAGAATATTCCAGATCAGTATAGAATATTCTAGATCACATAAATCAGCATCACATATAACCTTGTATTTTATGCCCAACTATAATTTGAAGATAAATTAACTACCTAGTAGCTTGGAAATAAAATTCATTGGGACAGAGCTGTAGCTACTGCTTATTACCCAAACTCCAGAAATGAAAATTCTTTCAAGTCTTTGCTTTTCTGTCAACTGTGCAAAAAAATCTAGTATTACATCTTTTCACTCTGCAAGCCCACTGCTGTGTGTTCAGATGCATGAGAGATCTCTATCAGATCTCATGTTTTAGTTAAACACTAGTCTCAGAAGTACTGTAATAGCTATTTTTTTGTCTTAATTTAGAGACTAGCAGACAAGAATGTGAAGGAAGGAAAAAGGGAGGAAAAAATAGCAAGAGATATATCTGATTCTAAGCATAAAATTAAGGAACAGTGCCAGGAATAGTTGGGGCGTATTTTGTTCCAGCACCAGCTCAGTCTGTCTGAGTATGCCATCAGCATCCGAGTCATATCTCCTGGGGCAATCAGAAGCACTAGAATTGTGAACCAATAGCTTTGGGACTAGTGAGAGGCTGTAATGATCCCAGGCAGCTCTGCTGAGCCTGTGAAATGGCATCTGCCAAGAGTGAACACCTTCCCACCATAATTCTGGTTCATAATCCAAATGGTATCATTGACAGAAAAGCCTTGAAGGACAGCATGCACCTGAGAAGGTTCCTAAAAAAGACAGTGCTCATATTTCTTCCTCTTCGTGCACACAGGGAACACAGGTAATTCAATGTTCACACTCTAAAATAGCATCAAATCAGACAACTTCTGCTTCTTGAGCTTTTATTTGATTTACTTTCATGAAAAACATTCTTTAATACTCTTAAACATAAGAAATTTCCCTTAAAATAATTGCCTCTGATTACACTGGTATCTCTCTTACCATCTATTGTATCTTTTTGGCAATACAGAAGGTTTTTGGATACTTGATTGTGCCTTACCTTCACCTCTTGCCTGTGCCTTGTTACTTAATTTTTTTCCCCCTGACATACACAGTACAACCTTTCCCTGATTACTGCATTGACACATCTACTAGCCTCAGTAGAGCTCTTATTTCATCAATAATTTTAAAAACCCAACAAAATGAAAAAGGTGCAGTGTTTTATACTAAATCTGAGCATCCCTTCTAAACAGTTCTAGTGATCTTGTAGCTGACAGAAACTACTTGCACAGCATATGTAGTTTCTGCATCTTTACCCATAATTTTAAGGCCAAGAAAAGGACAACCAAGCAGTGTGTCTGGATAAAATAAAACTGCATTGCAAAGCCAGTTGGGAAGAATGATCCCTTAAATCAGGTTTCCCGTAGATTTTAAGATCCCTACAAGACAACCACTGCCATGTGAGATGGATTGCCACAAGAAATTTAAAAGGCAAGATTTTTCAATTCTATGAAGATTTGTGCTGCAAGAACACCTGCAATGCAGAGAAAAAGGTTTCTTCCTGCACTGCATTGAGTGCACTGGCAGTCAGTGTATCAGAACTCTAGAATGGGACAGCCTAAAGACATATGGATAAAGTTTTGTATTCCCACACAAAAAATCAAGGCTAGCTTTTTTTCTTTTTTTTGGACACTGAGTTTGAAAAACTGAGTCAAATCAGCTGCCTGGGGGGGAAAGCTGCAAAATATTGTACCCTGGGATGGGAGAAATATTGTACCCTTTTCTGAGTCAGTTTGCAAAGGCTTTCACAAGGAAACACTCTTAAAATGTCACTTTTAAAAGCTGTGCATATAGACTTAGCTGACTGACTACACCAGGCCTGAGAGATAACAAAAGGGTGTAAAATACTGCAAAGTAAGAGGAGTAAGAGGGAAGCATGCCAGGTGTCTAATATTTTGACTGCTGCCCTTGCTATACATCCTTCCTTATTATTTGGTTGCCTAAAACATTCACATTAGATATTTTTCTACTTTTGAGCACTGCTTGGCAGATTTGACAAAGATACAAACAAAATAACTCCCTAAGCCAATTTGGTGAATGCAACACTCGCCCTCTGAGACCAGGTGCTTTAAAAGAAGTCTCTCATCCAAGGCCTCCTCAACTATAAGCAAAGACATTGTAATATTCAACTTCATGTGCCCTAGAGGAAAATACTGAAGCAATTTCCCAGGACCCTGAGATACAAATGGAAAACACTATGTCCTTTCTGCCAAAGCATTTTTTTTTCTGCCAAACTCCAGAAAGGCATCCCTAAGCCATTGAAGCTTGAACTTTAGGAATTCACCAGCTACACATGCTCAAATGGAGCACCACTCCAGCCCAGGGGCTCCCATGCAGTCCGTTCACTTTGCTGCAACTCAAGAGAATGGGCAAAGGAATGGGCAGGTGGAGCAGTATCACCACAAGGAAGCACACGGGCTCAATCAGCTGGCCATAAATATAACACCTCTGCCAAGTCTCCATCCCGTGGTGGCTGTCACTGCCCTTCTCAAGCCCAGAGATCTGCAAATAACAGCTTCTGCTTTGTTATGTACACCACTGCTTTACAACATGACTGCCTCAGAAAGTAACTACAGACAAAAAACATTCCTAGGAGACCCCACTGTCTCCTCCACATAAGCATTTGTCTTTTACATCCAACTGCATAATAAGGAAAAGAGTCTCATTCAAAGATTTTTGTATGTCCAAGCTGTGGCGTTCCTAAGATGTCTTGAGCCACCAGGCAATGACACAATCTGAGTTTGCTGGCACCCAGGGTCCAGGGCAGGTATCAGAGCATGTCCTCCTCAGGCAGTGTTGCCTTCATCCCTTTCAACCCTGTCTTGCACCAGGCTTTGCTGCTCAGATTCTCACAGAAGTGCACCAGTCATGTTTTGTCATGGTAGACCATCCTTTCTAACATGTATAGAGCACAAAAATGTGACTTGCTACACATTGAATAGAGAAAAGCAACTACAACACCTGTAAAACAGAGGATAAACGCCAGAAAAATAGCCTACTGTTGTGAGGTTGCACCAAAACTGGAAGACAATGAGCCAAGAGGATTTATAAAGGGAAGCAGCAGAGAGAGGCAGCCAGTTGGAAAAGAAGAACCCAGAGAACAACTTTAAATAAAACTATTTATTTGGTCATTGCTAAATGGAAATATAAGCAAAGGTGAGCTGTGTTTCTAGCCATGAAAATATATCAGAAAGAACAGAAAACATAGCAAAACACCAGAGGTATCAATCTCAATCAGCAGACAGGAAATGGGACACACCTGGATGCTATTTCAGCCTGTAGATGAAATAAAAACCGAACAAACAACCGAAACAAACCACCACACTGAGACACAAGAAAGAATTACAAGTGCCACTGTTGGAGGAGTCTTAGCTAGGATTGCAAAATGTATTTATCACATGGTCTATATCCTCACCAGCCCAGTAACATAAAGACACTTTTAATTTCATTTTGCAAACTGAATGAAGGCAAGTAAAGACACACAGAATAGAGAGTACTCAAACTGTCAATACCTATCTTCTATGCATCTCTTCTACCGTCACTAAAGAGGCAATTTAAGGTCTGCATGATCAGTCAACCCAGACTCCTGTCAAACACCTTGTAACACCTAGCAATCCAATTTCAATCAGTTCTTCCTGCATTATTTGCTGCTAACATTATCCCTTCCTGATTCAACACAGCAATCAAATAAGCCACTACACAATACAGAGGGCTACAAGAAATGAATGAAACCAGTTATAAAACAGTATTGATGCTATTTCATCTCCTAAGTTTCCAGCCTACAGTCCACACCAGATCCCCAGTTGGCATTTATCAGTATAGCTCTAATGATCCATTAGGCCAATTTAGACTGCTGCAGATCTGGCTGTTAGTGTTAGACTTTAGCATTAAGAAGTCAATGAAAAAGCACAGGTGGTACTATTGATTAACTGAAAAAATAGACAGAAGATCTGCCCTTTTTCCAGACTCAGGATACAACAAATTTACACTGGATATGATTATATCTTAGATATATATATCTTGTATCTTCAAAAGCAATTATTAGTTTAGCTATTTCATACTAACACTAAAGCAAATACCATCATTTCATAGCATTTTCCTCACACACAATTGCATACTATCATCATACTCTAATTTCAGCTGTTTTCAAAGGTTCTAAAGCTAACTTTAATTCAGAAATTAATTTAATTAACTTAAAAACTTAAAATTAGTAATTGCACTGTAAGGGTATTTCAAATCATCTGAAAGTAGAAATTTTTCAATCTTGCACATGCTCACAAAAGAAGCCACGTCTTCTCTGGACATAATGGCAATGACTGCAGCCCACCTAAACTGGCAGTGTTTTGGCTTCAGTGTGACACATAGCTTAGAAGTCAAAATAGTGTTATCTGCAGTAATTCCACAACTGGTGATACTGGTAAAGCTAAGAGTGTTAGTAAAAGTGACATTTACAGTGCAGTGATGATGCCAGCACATATTCTTTCATGCTTCTTTTGAATTCTCAAACAAGCTATATGTCACCCTTCTCTTCTGGATAGAGATTGCCTTCATTATTCGGTCAGAATATCACAGATCAAACTGCCTTAACATCCTCTTCCTCTCTACTTTTTAGCTGTATGTCATCCTGAGTATTTTCAAGGTACTTGCATGGACTTGCTAATTTCTGATCCAGTTGTGTAAGGATGTGAGTGGTCTGCATGGAAGGAGACCCCTTTCTTTAACTTATTAAGTAATTCTTCAATAAAATGACACTGGCAGACAGCATCTCTGTTCAACAGTTGCATCACATAGCCAAACACAATGCTGTTCCACAATGCTGCTAGTGCTGCTTTTCAAGGAGACTGTTGAAGTTGCACCATGATCAGTGGCTTTTTCCTCTCTACCTTTCCTCCAGTTATAGACCAATATATTAATTCAGCAATTTGAAAAGTTTTGAGTAACTGAGATATTTTGAAATACAAAGTCCTGTTTACGCATTTCAGGATCAGCTCTACTGAGTAAAATAACAATACAGCAAGCCACTTGCAGTTACCTTAAAGAAGACCAACTGGCAAGAGACCCAGATCTTCATACGTAACTCTGTTTAAAAAGTTTTCCCACAACTTCAACATCTCTGTTGGATACAGAACTGTCCTGCTGGGACATCACTGTCGGAAGGAAGATGTGGAAGCTGTGGGACATGTGAAACCAAAATTGCCAGGACCTCTCATCCTTCCAACCCACAGCTGTGATCCAGAGGGAGGTGTGAAAGACAATTTCAGGACATAGATTTGGTGGATATTTGGCTCAATAGTGATTTCTGTAATAATGAGCTAATAGTACACTCTCTCCAATTAAATGTATCCTAATAGTAACTAGGTATTGCTGGATTTTTAGCTGTGGCTGTGTTTGGTATAAATAGACATTCTCATTAATGCCAATCAGGACAATAAGAATATCCACACTGCCCACAACAGTGCAGCTGCACTGCCACCCTTCACCCTGCAAACCTGCACAACACAGGCAGCCAGCACCCCTCAGCAGTGCTGCCAGGTCCAAAACCAATCCAGCCAAAAGCAACCACCACAGCAGCTGCAGAGCCCTTACTCTGCCCTTGCAGGCATATGGTACTCCAGATGGTATTGCAAGGACATTGTCCATCCCTTCTGCCCTGGAAGCACTGTGAGCTATCAGACAGATCCCACATACAAGAGAGGAGGCCTTTTCGCAGGAGTTTAGATGTGTGTTGTGCTCATGACAGTAAACCACTCACCCTAGCATATGGTTAAAATGTTTAGTGTTTTAAAAAGGAAGCACAAAAATAATCACATGGCAAATTGCTTCTCACCTATGAAAACACCTAGTCTGTAAATCTTCTGTTATTAACAATATTACTGATATATAAACAAAAAATAAATACCACTTATCAGAGTGCATGTTTTTAAATCTAAATATATTCATCAAAATTAAAATTTGTAGGAAGCTCCAAAATCTTTCCTGCAACTGGCAATGAGCCATTTTTTACATTAGGATACTGACATACTTTAATTATCTCTAATTCACAAATTATAATCACTAGAAAAATTGTGACACATTTGTTATGAAGCAGCTGTGCATCTTTACCAACATGCAGTCACCCTATTCTTACAAAATTCATTTTTTTTTGTATATATGGGCTTTTCTTTCTCTGATACACTGTCTTTTTCTCTGAGTTTTCCAGCTTTTACTCTTCTAATTCTCTCCCTGATTTTGCTAGTGGGGAAATGAGTGAGCAGCAGTGTGGTATTAGTGGCTGCCTGGGATTAAATCAGTGCAAACAAAGTGATCTTTTCCCATCATGAATTATGACATACCTGTCTTAAGTATTCTGGTTTTCTGAAAGTCATGTACAAACTATTAGCTACAAGCATTAAAATCTCAAATCATTGGAAAAAATCAAGAAAATAGAAAAAAATCACTCCCTTGCTATATGGACTAGTACTTTTCTCAAATACATTTCATGAGGACACATAAACTAATCATCAGTTCTTTTAAAAAAAACTCTTGAGAGTATCATTCTATTTTTCTGTTCCCAAGGACCTTTGAGACCCTTACTTGTGGTATTTGTTCTATTTCTGTGACTCAGTGACCTCTAGGCTCTTCCAAATGAGATGGTTTTAAGCCTGGTGGAATTTTACTACAGCATGCAGTAATACTGCTATTGAGGAAACACAACTTTAAAACTGAAATTAAAGATTTCAACCCTTTATAATTGTGGTATAGCTGTTGGTGTTACTGAAGTTCAGGTCTCATACGGTTCTTCAACATCCACAGTTGATTTCCAAGCATTGTTCCAGGAAGTTTTATTTGAGCTTAGTTTTCAAGTGCAGAGTTTCTTTATTCACTGGATTTGCTAGGTGAAATGCAATCTTCCTGAAGCACTAATAACAGAAAACAAACAAGGTTCAAGCCAAAGGAATAATCAGCACATAATCTTGAGAAGAAAGGCTTTCAAATTGCAAACTCTATTGTCTGAGAAGAGACTGGCAATGCAATGCCTTCTGTATTTGCTGAAGTGCACTTGAAGCAGAGGTACTTCTTGCTCCATGCACTTAGCTACCCAGAAAAGCAGAAGATACATTCCACCTTTTGCCTTATTTCATCTTACATGCCTATTTGTGACAAGGTACAAATCCACATTAAACACTAACTGTTTCCTTCTTTCACAAGTCAGGATCCCTTGAAGAACTCCAGAAACAAGACAGTTCAATTATTTACATACAAGAAGCCAGATTTCATGGCACTGACTGATTTTCTCCAGCCAAGCAGGAGAAGAAAGGCACAAAAGGGCACTATGCTCTGGATAGTTAATGACATATGACAAGCCAAGTGTGAATGTAAGTGCTAGACATGGGTTTGTGTATGATGCCACACATCAACAGCCCATAAGGAGAGATAGGAAGCAATCTGTGCTGAAATTCATCCCTGCTGCATGCTCCTTTTAGTGGCTGCACACAGGCACATCACCCAAAAGGCTCCCCCATCCTGTGCAGCAAGAGCAGCTGCAATGGGAGGCAGGATCTGGCCCTCAATGTAGGAGGAAAATGAACAGTGAGCACAACAGCAGTTCCCACCCTCATGGCACCATTTAACAGTTTTGCTGGTATGTGACCTTTTGTTTGCCATCAAATCATCTCCCTAGCATTCAGATCATATGTTTGTCTATTCATCAAATCCCCTGAACATTCAAACCACATACACAAAGGCTGTTTAGATCCTTCCTGCCTCTACTGTGGCAGCTCAATAAGTAAGACAGGGAGCTCCCAGCTGGGTATCAGCAGCAGAGAAACACTGCACAGCCAGAGGGGAAAGAGATGTTTGTAGAGAACACTTACATAGGGAGAAAATTAGAGTCTGGAAACTCACCAGAAAGTCATCCTTTTTCTTCTGAGTGTCATAAAAAAAAGATGCTCAAAATAATTACTACACTAGCAATGTTTAAATGTTAATTTGTACAGTACTCTGTGGAGCATATAGTTCTGATTGACATTTTTGCTAGAAAAGGAACCTTACTTAGCAATCTCTGTTTGCTGAATTAAAGTATTAATAGAGGCAGTTTGATAAAAATTATGTCACCCTGTTTGAAACCCAGCAAAAGGAAAGATATGCTTTTATGACTTTGCCCCTGCAATTGTGTGTGACATTTAGACCTAGAGACTTCCAGGATGAATTTGAATCCTCACCATTAAAAATTAGAAATTGGGAAATCACTGTAAACTTACAGCACTAAAACTGCCCCCAGCTGAAGAAATTCTGTGTGCAGGAGCAGCAATTCATTGTGTATTTAATTTCATCACACAGAAGCACATTGACTTAGCTGGCTCATTATTATCACACCAACTATCTCATCAAGTTGAAACCACTTAAAAATGAAGCCTCTTGTCTAAACTGGTACTGGTTATCTAAATTCCTTCTGAGGTGAAAGAGAAAGACCTCTGGTGTCTATTTACCTTGTTCACATATGTGTGACTACTGTATGTTAGGATACTTCATTAGTGGAAGTGATTCTTTTTCTCCCTCTTCAATTGAGTTAAAAACAGCTCACTTTAGCCAGCTAAAATTAGGTGAGATGTATCCAAGCATACGTATGTCATCGCAGGCAATGAATGAGTCTTTAAGGGGAGGGAAATCTTATCCCTTAGTTACTAATGGGCAAATTAGGATCCTGAGAGGCTCCAAGTTGTACTTTCAAAGAATTTAAAGTCCACCTACACTGAATGTAGAAGTTTAAAGTCTAAAACTGTAACTCTGAAAACCCCTCTGTGGCAGACAGGTAATGAATAGAAAGTCTTACCTCTTTTCTGTCTCACTGAGGTCCAATTATAGAGTTACACCTGTACAGGGCAGCTTGAAGAAGCCCTCAATAAGGAACATGTCTGCTTTGTTTTAGGTAGGAATTGGATAAACTTCTACACAGACATAATACAGGGATGCTCTTGTTATTTCTGGGCAGGGCTTATGCAGGGCCAAGGTCTTTTCTGCTTTTCTCAGTGCCATACTAGCAAGGACCCAGCATGGGAGGCTGGGGGGAGACACAGCTGGTGACTCCAGCTGACCAAAGGGATGTTCCAGACCATGTGACATCATGCTCAGGATATATGGTGAGGGGAAGAAGAAAGTGCAGGGGGGATATTTGGAGTGATGGCATTTGTCTTCCCAAGTAACCATTCCATGTGATAGAGCCCTGCTTTCCTGGAGCTGTCTGAACACCTGACTGTCCATGGGAAGTGGTGGAGGAGTTTATTGCGTTGCTTTGTTTGTATATATGGGCTTTTCTTTCTCTGATACACTGTCTTTTTCTCTGAGTTTTCCAGCTTTTACTCTTCTAATTCTCTCCCTGATTTTGCTAGTGGGGCAATGAGTGAGCAGCAGTGTGGTATTAGTGGCTGCCTAGGATTAAACCATGACAGATTGGAATAAGACTCCCAGACTAAAACAGTGTTTCTCCACCACAGTAATGCACAGAAGCATAAAAGATAAAAGATGATAGTATTTTGTGGGAAGTGCTGACTGAGGTTCAAGAGAAGCCATTACTAAAGGGACACAGGCAAGAACCAACTCTCCATGGCTACCAGGACTCACCAGACAGGCAGAGGCAATCTGGGCTCGGAAACCAGGTGTGAGCACCCTGTGTTTGGTGTTACAGGCAGGCAGGTGTGCACAAGGACAAAGGGAGGGAGAGCCTACAAGACCAGATTTGCTGCTACAGGTCCTGCAGAAACACTTGTAGGGAAACATACCCTTCTTCTGTGTGTTTGCTGTACATGAGCGGTGTTGGGACAAATGTACATGGCTCCACACAGCCCAGAGACAACCACCACAACCCCCAAGTGTTCTCTGTAAGCTATAAGAGAGACAGAAATCCTACTGGGAGGAAAAGCATACCAACCATAACACTTTCTGTCTGACAAACTAAAATTACACAAGCCAACTTGGTATTTCTCCAACCATGACATTAGAAAAGTGTCCAGACAGTCAGTTCTTGGTGTACTGAGGGAAAGCATTTTTTGGAACACAGTCAGCACAACCCAGGCTGAAATACACTCTATATCCAGAGAGTAACACTTTCAGGTTTCACAGACAGAGCTATTTAGACTACATATATTCTTAGACAGCACTAGTATTAGTGTCAGGTTGTATTTTTGTATATAGCTTGAAGTCTGCTGCTTCCATTTCAGGCCTGGAGAAAGATTTCTATATCTAAAACTTTATCCAATTTTTTCCAATTATAGCTGCTAGTCATCAAAAGTTATTACCTTTCCTACATGCCTGGTACCATCACAGCCATGAGGAAACTACTGCAATATGAGAAGATACTGAATTTGGTGTCTGAATGGAAATTGCCCAAAATGAAGAAAAATGAAGTCACATTACCACTTAGTTCTTGAATTTGCATACCATGCCCAGAAGACCTATATCCCTAAACCTCTAAGTATTACTCATTTTAAACTACTATATACAACTAAGTAGAGAACTTCAAACACTGAGAAATCATCTGTTTCATTCAGCCAACTCAACTCCACAGGAAATAACAGAAGCAAAAAAAGTGCTCCCTAACACTTAAACATTCATGGAATAAAACCAAGTACTACATAGAAAACCCTGTTACACTGCCAAAATAATCTGGTAACAGACAAAACAAGGGGAAAAAAAGGCTCATTAAGATGAAAATACCCACTACCAGCAACAAATTAACCTGGAAACCCTAGGAAATAACCATGTCAGAATCAACACCCTTGCACAAAAACTTCAGTCCTTAAAAGATTTTTTAATTGAAGAAGACTAATAAAAATCCAAACCTCTTAAGCCTTTTTTTTTTTTTTTCTCTTAACTGTAAGTTTTTCATTAAGCTAATCCCTGGTTAATCAACCTAACTGCCAGCTCTTAACAATACAGGTAACAACACACAGCAATCTGTGCAAGAAGTTTACATTTTCCCTCTGTCAAGTATATAACCTCTGAACTAAGACTGATCTGATATCAAAGGCTCCATATTTCAGATGGGAAAGAAACGACAGAAGATATGTGAACTGTCAGGGTACAGAGGTGGCACTTTTTGGGAGGCAGAGCCCCTCTCCCTCAGTCTTCTCCACCAGCCCTCCCTTCTCACATGCCCAAATTTTTGCTTTGATATACTGTTGACATCTGAGGGGACTCACAGCCTAACAGGCAGCTCATGGCCCAACAGAAAAGAAATACATCTATAAATAAAAAGCATTACACATTGGCAAATGTGCTGATATTTTGTCTATGTGCATCTTCCCACCTGCACAGCACTGGAAATTAACATTTTCTCAATTTGCTCGAAGAAACACACAGAAGGTCGGCTCAATCTTGTGATTTCTATGGATTATATTACCTGACTTGAATGCCAAACACAGTTTGATATTTCCAAATATAGACCTTGCATGTATTTTTCTGAGCTGTCTCAGCAAAGGGCTGGACAAAATTTGATTTTCTTTCTTCCCAAAACTGATTATGCTCAGTGGCATATCCACTCCTATACACTCCCTCCCTATCCCTCTCAATTCTCTCAGCCTTCAGCAAAGAAACAAGAGGAAATCATAACCAGTATCAGGTACATTTCAACTGAAGCCTGTGACAGCATTTTTCCATAAATCTATCAGCTATTTCCCAATAATTAAGTAATATTTATGCATTTGTAGCCAAACAGACAAAGGTTTGTATCACAAAGGATGCACAAAACAGACAGATAACTATACAGCTTCTTAATCTGGCTGCATTCCTCCTGCAAAAGGTGGATTTAGCTTTAAAGAAAACATAATGCAAAGATACGACGGTGAATTGAAAGGTCAATATGACCTTCACTTTGACAGGTTTTAGACATTAAAGGTTAATGCACACAGAAGATGCTAGCTCTGTCTCAAAGACCCTTTTCCAAGCACTCTTTTGTATACAGAAACAATGCTTCTATATAGAATCACAGAATCATTTACACTGGAAAAGACTATTAAGATTACCAAATCCAACAACATACATTGTTGTAACTCCAAGCCCACCAAAGAGAGGCTCGAGTACAAGCAAGACTTCAAATGATATTTTAACAGACTTTAGATAAATTAATGCAAGCCTGTCAGAGGACACCAACACTGACAGACACAGTTCAGACTGCAGGTATGCTACAGGACATTGTGTCCACACACTGTGCTCTTCTCCATCCTCTCTGCGAGGGACTGGCATCCCACAGCCACCTGCACCGTGATGCATCCAGGTGCCTCTCAACCCCTGCTTACTCCCTCCATGCCATAGAAATGGTTTCATTAATCATACATCATAACCTCATAACCTCATTTTTCTTGACTAGGGTTCATCTTCTTTTCATTACAGATGCAATAATTTGTTAAACAGGAGGATCTACCATTGCTAAAAGACTAAGTTGTAACATAAGAACCCAATTGGCATGAATTACATTTCAAAACCTGAGTGGAGCCGTATCATCTGTTGTTTAATGGGAGACTTTGCAGCTCTCTCTCACACTGAAGTTTCTGCATTTGCATTTGATACTACAGATACACTTTCCACCCTGTACCTCCTCCCCAGAAATATATGCCTCTAAAGGAAGTGAGAAGAGGGAAACAAGTCAAAGACAGGCAGAAATTCAATTCCACCAAAACTGGAAAATTTTGAATAGAATATTTTTATCTAAGTAGTATTTGTGAGCCATAACTCTGACAAGGACATTCTAAACTCAAACCCTCCACCCCTGCCCAGCCCCCCCCCCCCCCCCCCCCGTTCTAAAATAAAAGCAGTGCTATTTAATTACTCTGCCGATTTCTCCTCTGCCAAAGGCATAAGCAAATAAAATATTTTCACATAGAGCTGTGATTCCTTATGGCTTTGGCCAGGTTGACAAATAAAACTAGCATAAACCTCAAAACCTGGGAGGCAAACAGTTAGCTCATTAAAGTGCAGCACATTAACTTGCCATCAGCTCTACTGCATGCTGTGCTGTGAATAAATTAGATGTGAATTCAGGAGAATTCTGACTGTCTATATCTGACAAGCTTTATTATGTGCATACACCAGCAATCATCTCCCCAGTTTTGCAGGAAAAAAAAACAAAAAAAAACCAAAAAACATTAAGAAGGCAAGAGCGAATCAGTCCAAGTTTGTCTCTTCTGGCAGTGAAGGCTAATAAGCTAAACTTATAATGCCAGAGATGGCCTCACAAAAATGCTTTGATAGCAAATGCATAAATGGAAATGATCTTTTGGACAGCCACCAGTAAAGCAGATATTTTGGTGACCTACCATTAGCAGCTTCTCCTTGTGGCCAACCTACTGAGAATCTGTGGTTCATGCAAATGCAATCCAAGCTCTCTCAAACAGAAATGCAATCTGAGTACTGACTCTGATGGATTTTGGCTCAGTCAGGCACAGGGGAGGTCACTGAATAATATATTTTCCTGGGGCAGCAGGAAACATTTCCTTACCTTCTGAAGTTCTTTGTCCTTTTTTCTTGTAGTGTTACTTTATCTTGGAGCATGAAGAGGCTCCAGTATGTCAGCTGTGTTTCATCCATTTCAATGAGACAACACTTGACCATGAAAAGCTGTTTTTAGCATTTTTCCACTGTATTTTCTTAAGTTCTATCTCAATAATAAATATCAGGATTGTGACCATCTTCACATATTTCATAATACAAACACAATAAAAATTAATGCATTTTAATCAGACAAAACCATCAAACAATCAAAACACAAATGAGGACAGAACTGAGACAACAATCAGGTCTCCCAAGACACCACCAGAAGTGGGAGTATTCAAGACTAAAAGCCATTGATCCAACACAACGAAGGAATGTGCAACTACATAAATTTTGTACCTGTGCTTGTATTATTCTTCCAATGTGCTCAGTAATAGTGTACTAATATATGGTCTCTGTCATGAGGTTTTGAAGACCTTATGGCATTTTTAGCTCAATAGGGGCAGCATTATGTGGCAACCATCAAAAGGTAAGCAAAAGCAGAAGCTGGGGCACTGGCACAACTTGAAATAGTTGTAGAAAAGATGGTATGAAAAATTTTGAGGTCCTGGAGTATGTCCAGAGAAGGGCAACAAAGTGAAGGATGTGTAGCATAAGTCTTGTTAGAAGTGGCTGAGGTAGTGGAGTGGTTTAGCTTAGAGAAAAGGAGGCTCAGGGGAGACTTCATTATCTCTAAAACTCCCTGGAAAGGAGGGTGTAGCCAGGTGGGGTTAGTCTCTTCTTCCAAGTAACAAATTAAACAAAAAGGAGAAATGGCCTCAAATTGTGCCAGGGAGAATTTAGGTTAGGAAGAATTTTTTCTTGCTTCTTGAAGGGATTGCAAGCATTGGAATCAGCTACCCAGGGAAATAGTGGAGTCACCATCCCTGGAGGTATTTAAAGTAGGGGCAGACATGGCATTAAGGGACATGACTTAGTGGTAAATCTGGTATATTTAAGTTGACTTGATAATTGTACAGGTCTTTTCCAACTGAAATGATTCTATGGTTTTCCTCTATCACACAAAGAACCTTAGCCTTTGGCAAAATAAAATTCTGTAGCTCCATGCTCATTTAACTTGCAGATGCATTAAACCATAATGTCATCAAGTCTCTTGGATAGAAGTACACTGAATTTCTAGCAGTTGAGACTGATGGGGAATTAAAAATTAACCTTTTACTCATCAATATTTCAATGCCCTATTAGGTTCCATTCAGTAGAGAACGTCCTTAGCACATGTCCTTACAAAACAATCACAGCCAAGCTGGAGTGGATAACAAGCATTTAACTGAAGAAATTAGAAAGGCATAGAATTTGCCTAAAGACGCCAGAGCTTTTTCATTGTTAAAAGTTATATTGCTTCAGATGATACAAGTTAGTCTACAGATAAAATCTGTGCATTCCAAAAAAGGTTGCCTCTAATGTTGGTCAGAAGTCCTGAAGGAGCTCACCCTGCCCTGCTGACCACACAGAGACTGTGCTTCCCCAGGGGACGTTTCAGCTACTAAGGAGGCTTGGAGACAGCAAAATGTCATTTGATCTGTGGCCCTAAATACTACAGTTTCATCACAACAGCCAAAGCATCAACTCCAAGTCACTAACAGGGAACCTGTCCCTGACAGGGTTATTGAGCTGAAGTGTAATCTTGCAAACATGTAAATTCAAAGCATGGGGATGCTGTAAGTGCCTGGTATCGACCTGCAGCTGGAAAGTGGGTTGTATCTCTCACAAAAACAACTTCTGGGGAATTAAAGCCCCTCCACAGCAAAACACAATTCCCATATTTACCTTTTTTCTCCCTACCAGATTTCTCCAGCCAAATCAGACAAGTCACATACAAGTGTTGGGGATCAAAAAATAAACTGAGAAAAAGGAAATAACTGTAATGTACCTTTGAAATGAGAGCTGTCCAGACACTCTGATCTGGTGATTTAAATTAACTTCTCTGGCATTTACAAGTGCTAAAGAGGTCAAGGTATGAAATACCTAGTAAATATTTTGTTTTGACAAATATGCTGATTGTCTCTGGCAAACAGGGCAGGAATCACTATAATCTACCTGAGCAGACACAATTTATACATGTTCTCTGAGAGGTCCCACATGGGTTCTTGCTGTTCCACTGCATCTGCACTACCTGGTGTAGGGCAGCCATGTGTCCAACTGCCACACACAGAGAAAACAAAGAAATAGAGAACTGCAGAAAATGGTGGCAATGTTCACTCTGAAAAAGGACTGTTGAGCTTTTCAGTGTTTCCTAAAAAGACATAAAAACTTTCTAAACACTTTTTAACTTGTTCATCTGTCACTTGTTTTGTCCCATATTCTTAGTACACCTTGCAAAATAAAGTTTAATTTTGTCCTTTATGAACTTTCAACAGGGAGCTGTCACCTGAATGAAAAAAGCGCAGAAAAATATATGTGCACATACATATGCAAACACACCCATAAGTACTGGAGTCAACGCAATTATTAATACACACCCAAATTACTATACCTACTAACCAAGTGATTACTTTACATCATGTGAAGCCTTGCTCTTTATAAGTTAAAGGGGAACTCTGCTTTCCTGGGGAAGAAGTTTTCTTCTGTCTTCAAAAAGGCAGATTTCAAAACAATCAGGATTTGGCTCAGGAATAGTTTTTCAGTTCCTGAGATGTCCACTTACTCTCACTCAGCCCAAAAAAGCCCAGCAGCCAGTCCAACATCAAACGTAGCTTGTCATCCTGTTTGGTTTTAGAGTGGGTTTTTTTCTGTTTATTTGTTTGGTTTGTGGAGCTTTTGGGGTTTTTTGTTTTGTTGTTTATTGGGGTTTTTATAAAGAATTAAAAATTTTACTTAAATTACTACTGTGTAGAACTTAAGTTTGCTAAGCCACAGGCAGTGTATGCCCTGGACATCTTACAGTCTACAAGGAGAAGAGATGAACAGCAAAAAAAACGTGCAAAGGAAGAGAAAGAAAATTAATGGTGGAAGCCAAAAACAGAGAGAAATTTCAAATCCCTGTTCATGTTAATGTTGGTTTGGCTTCCTGTACCCTGCACAGGAAGAGTAACCCACCTGAGCTCTCCCACATGGAGGGATGGTCTAATGGGGACCTGACTCGAAATAACATCCTGCTCATCTCTGGCAAGTGTTTGCTTATGAAGATGCCCCTGCTTATTGCAGGGCGTTTGGATGAGATCAACTTTCAGGGTCCCTTCCAAATGAAACTATTCTGTGACTCTACAATTCTAAGCATCTGCACAAATTCAACAAGACTTAAAATAACATATAACTACTCCTTTCAGTACACAAGGCCTGTGCCCAAATCCAGTGCAGATTTTTGATCTTCAAGCCCTCAAATAGAATACACAAGTGAGAACACTCAAATTTGCACAGAGGGCATAGGGGCAGGTTGGGTCCTGTGAGTCCATTTTTAACAATGTGTATCAAAGAGCTAACTTCTGTAAATCAAGAAACCCCAGTGACTGAAGCATCTCTGTAGTAAAAGCGAGTCAGTTGTCTCGAAGCCCAGATATGACTGATACTAGTCATTTCACTCAGATTCAAGGAGATAAGTTAGCTACAAAGCTCATGTTCAGCTGGTTACAATATTTGATGAAGAGAACGTTAATCTTTCTGGCACTTTTAATAACCACCTCTCAAATCAGCAGCACAGCTGGTGTCTGACACAAGGGTAAGGACACCGAATATTGCCAGCTCCAATGTATCAATTAAGTAGTGAAGAACTCTGAGAAGAAAAGCTGTACTGTGTTTTGACCTCTTTACCCTGAAGAGATGCAGACAGAGGATAATTAATTGAGCAGATCACTATAGGTGAGAGCCTAACTCAACATCTCAAAAAAGCCATGAATGAATGAATTGCATATATACACACACGTGTAAATATATACAGATATATATGTATAGATGATAGAGATATAGACAAATATACACATACAAACATTTTTAAAAATCTTCCTACATACATATGTATTTATGTATACATGAATAACAAAAGTTGCAAGACTCCTTTGAATGTGAGCCTAAATAATACTTCTGCAACATGTACAGACACCTTCAAAAAGCTGGAATGGATCCTCGAAGCCATTTGTCACATCCTAATCCCAATCACTGTTATTTCCAGGAATTAAAGAACACATAGTGAAATCAGCAAGCCATCCAGACTTAGACAGACAGTATTCTGCCCTGCACTAGGGAAGAGGGAAGCACCCTGAACATGGTCACAGAATGGGGTCACTTTTAAAATGTCTTGAGAACATAAAAAGCTTCTTGTCCACAGGGGAGCCCACATGTCTTTACTTAAGGTTCAAATGGGTCATCTTAGGGCAACACGTACATGGACCTCAGCAGTGATCTGACTTCTTGAGAGCATTGTTTCATGAATTCCAGATGCATTTAGAAATTCAAATTTGAACTTTTACCAGCGTGAAAGCAAAATCATATATCCACGTTACCTGAGCCAGCCAGCCAAAATGCCAAAGAGCACTTGTTAAATACATCAAGTATCACAGCAAAATATTTGCATTCTGCTAATCTTCATTTGATACTAAGCATGTGGAAGCCTGAAAATACATATGGATATCTGTTTCTTCTGATGCCAGTGCTAGTCATAAACAAGGAATTAAAAATGTTTTCATTAGCTTTTCTCTTCTGCTGATCACCTACCAAAAATGTTTCCTGTCTTTATATGGCTTGTATGTTTGTATTCATTATGTTAAAGCTCAGCTGTTCACACTCCAAGCATAGGATTCACTATTCATATTATGTACCTTAGTCCATAGTTTGCTTTGAAACAGTGAACTTGGCCAGGACTAATAGCACTGTGTGAACTTTGCCTATTTATCAGTCAGATTTATCAATTTATTCTCCTATGAGTAGTGGTGAGTAAACTCCCACAAATTGTTTTCCCACCCATAATTGCTTTGTGCAAGACAGGTTATGCAGGCATTCAGGGAAGTTCACTTGGTCAGTGCATTCAAGAAGGACTTTTTTGTAATTTTAATTTACTATCTCCCAAATGTTTGTAAGCTACTGAACCATATGGTCACAGCCACGATGCAACCTATTCACATTCTGACTTTTCCTGTTTTGAGCACATGGGTATGCATCTAGAATTTAAGCTTCTATATCTTAAATATAAATATAAATACCTTGAGAACACAGTTCTACCTAGGCAATTCTGATATGAAAGTATTATACTTTAGACAGAAAAACTGAATACAAAGTATTGCTGAGAACAATTTCCTTATTGCTATACCTTGTTCTCCTTGTTCTAACACAATCTACCCCACTGTGTTCTATGTTTATAAATTCATTCTAAATAGTCCATATTTGACATCTTACTCTGCTATGGGGAATATAAACATACAATGAAAACCCCTTACAAAACATTACTTTTTCTTCCAAAAAAAGGATTAGAATATAAAATACCTAATTGCAATGTGACAAAATAAGAGTTTGATTATTAAAATATTGAAGATGAAAAATATCACAACTAACGTGAAAAGACAGAGTAAGGAAAACAAAAATTCTACAAGTCAATATGATGACACTATCTGTTATGCAAAGCAAATATTTAATAACTATGAAGGGAAGAAATAAACTAAGAAAAAAATCTATTTATAAGAAAGTGTTGAAGCCATGATTAAATGTCCTTGATTAACTGTGCCACAACTACTGTTCCTTGTTCAGTCAGGAGAGCAATATTGTCCCAGCCCACATATTCTCTATATAATGTCTAAGTGAATATTTTCAGATATCACTGCCTGCTTCTGGTTCCTAAAAACCGAAGTTCTGCTCCTAAATGCCAAAAATGATTCAGTGCTTCAGGGCATGTACAGGTGAAACAATCATTTAGTCATCCAGGTGATACTCTTCCTGAAGCAGACAGTAAAACTGGCATTGAGGTGAAATATCCTTTCATAACCTTGTCAGAAGTAGCCTCTGTCTCTTGAAGAATTTTTTAAAATTTTATTTATTTAATAAAAAGTAGTGAAAATGGTTTGATTTCCAACAGAGATCTCTGCAAAGTGGTGAGACTACCATACTTTGCAGGTCATGCAGGTAACAGAAAAAGGCTTACTTTTGTTAGACCTAAATTAACAAGACGTGTCAGTTTCATAAAGTATTTCCTATATTTTTAAGTCACTAAGAAATAACATTAACTTTTTATGTGTGTTCAACTATCACTCTACACTTACACATTCTATTGTTCAAGAGCGCCTGAAAGGTAGTCTTTTAGAGGAAAGTAATTTTACATAGTTGGTTTACAGAACAGAAAATCCCAAGGGGCTTTAACAGACAATATCTATAGATTCCGACCAAAATCATATTAGAACAGGCTGTTCAACAAACATAGTTGCAACAACTTCCTCCACAAGAAAAGTCACTTTAAAACGCTGGAGGCTGTAATATATTTTAATTCTTGAGTATTTCCAGCCCATCTTTGCTCTTTGCCGGGAGTTTCCATCTCACAGCTCCTGTTTCTGATCTAAATCCACACTCAGTAAAAACTGAAATACGTAACATAAGTAGTTAAAAACAAATCTGTATTCCAGACATCACGGAAAGGGAAGCTTTCAAAAAGAAATCCTAATATAAGTAGTTTCGGTAAAGTACAGCATTCTGTACAGGGGCATTCAGCATCCCCCAAATGAATCCTTTACAAGAAATACACATTTCATAAAATGACCCACACACAAGTTAGAAAACCCTCCACGTATGGAAAAATTCACATAATAAAAACCCTTAGAGGCTGACCTGAGAGGCTTTCAACAGAACCCAATGGACATTTTTCATTGTCTTGAAAAAGCATGCATCTCTCTATTGAGGAGCACCAAAAGACTTAGAAGTGTTTCGGTGAAACCAAAGCAAAGTTTATGTCAGTTTCAGTAGCTAACATAACTGCTAGAGTATACAAAACAGCTAGCAGATCTGTCCTTGCTCTTCCCTGTAAGTCTGCACATGGTCACTTCTGGAGAGGAGGACAATGAGGACATGGCAGTACTGCTATTTACACTTCACTTAAACATTACATCTCAGTTTGAAAAAAATACTTTGGGTTTGATACAGCTTGCAATTACTGAAATAATACACTTTCAATGACTGAAGCAAAACTTCCCATTTTTTTAATGAGAGAATGGCTATATTCCATCCCAAATGGAGAATTCCTTTTTTGTTGTCCTCGCAATAAGGAAACTGCAAATGAAGAAAGGCATTTATTGCTTTCCAAGTTCTTTTCCTCATAATACATTTCCTGGAAAATTAACAACAGTAAGCGCATTTCAGACCATGGTTTCTTTACCTCTAAGGCCACAATAGGTAATGGTTATTGATGCTGGACTGTGGCCTTGCATGGAAGAAATCAGTTCAAGTCATGGAATAATTCAATTCAATAGACTGTACAGCAACTCAGAAACCTTATACTAAGATAGAGTGCTTTTTCTGGAAAGAACTCTGATCTCACTTTTAACAGATTTCTGTTCTCAATCTATCAGTTGTTCTAGCAGTCTCATCGGTAAAAATATGCAGTTTAATTTCAAGCTGAATATATATGGAGAAAAATGACATTTATATTTCACTTCTTGACTACCTCCAGAATATGCTGTGATAGTTATAATCCTACCAGTAAACCATTCTGAAAAATCATTGCTCATATTCTTTAATCAGACTCAGAAACATTTTCATACCCTGTAGGAAGAGACAGCTCCATCAAAAATATGACTCTCACAGGGTCTCTTAACACCTACTTTCTTCATGGCCTCGATGTAGCAAATAGTCTCTTCAGGATTTCATAATTTCTAGTATCAGGATAAAATGTTCATTAAAAGCTTTAAAATGACAGTTTATGGAATAACTTATGGGACATTGTCTTCAACTGACACCCAAGGATACAGAGACTGAAATTCACAGGCAGGGCAAAGATTTCAGCATCTTCTCCTGGTATCATCAGCTTCCTCCTCTTCCCTTCAGCTCAGATAAGCAATTTCTCATCATTTGCTCTTCTTGAGGCTTTGAAATTCAACTTTGACATACTAAACAGCAATACCCTCTTCCTGGGCAACCAAAGAACTGTGATTATGGAGCACAGTACAGGCAAAAACATACTTTTATACAGAATGACACTGTTGCATGCTTGAACCTTGAACACACTTTGAAAGGCATAATGCCTTTAAAAAAGAGGATTGCATTAAGGGTGGAAGGACTGTTAACACAGAGTGAACAGAGTAACAAATGTTGTGGTGATCGTGAGGTTTCGGCTTGGTTCTTTATTCCCTTTGCAGATACAGGAACAGCTCAAAGTCAGCATCACTGCCTAAAAAAGAAGATAATTTGGTATCATGTGGACTCCCCAAGAGGTACCCCAGCATTTTAACACACATATTCAGAAACTGCAAATTGAAAGTAACAGGAATTCTTTTTCAATATATATTACAAGAAAAGCTTCCAAGATGGAGACACTGGTCATTTTTCCAAGCACCAGACCTTTTGCTTGTCTTCATCTTATAGAAGTATTTCTACAACGCAAGCCATGACTAGCACCCCAGAACAACACATGGAAAGATCAAATTTTCTGTCTGGATTTTGCAGAAGAGAAGGATGAAATGCTGCCAGAGAACAACAACAGTGTAGGCAGTACCGAAAAATAATAGTTGAGCCAGCCTAGCTGAAATCTGATGGGAAATGAGCTACAGACAACAGCTAGGGAACTGCCCTGATACAGTATGTGGTCAGCTGTGTCCCATGGGTCAGCTAACCTAAAAGTACCACTGTATATTGAAAAGTAGTATTACTTTTAATTCTTAATATATTTCCCTGCATATTCTTTGCTTTACATTTTTTTCTAGGACAGAATGTGCTTTGACTCCAGCAACTAACTACAATATAAATCTACTTCTCACCTGAGTTACACCATGGACTAATTAAGGCCCAACTGGAGGTTGTCCTACTCCAGTGAAAGAGAGGTTTCTTATAGTATAAACAGTCCTGTCAGCAGGCTGGTTCATGTAAAAGGCCTCACTGGTAGGAGAAAAAGAATCCAAAATTTGCTGCTTGATAAGTAGTGACTTCTGCATAATCATCAGAGTGGTTCAGATCTGTCACACACAATAACCTAGACACAGGCTCCAAGGTCACAGATGTTGGCTCTTTACCAGACACAGCTACCCATCACAAAACTTCACTATAAAAGATACTGCATTTTGACAGAGTTTATGATGCCACCTGCAGAGAAGAGCTCAGGGAGCAAGTCATGTAAAAAAATTCAGTCTTCCCAGGCTTTTCATATGATATGGGAAAACCATTTACCAAGGTATTCTAATCATCAAGTTTTATACAGCATCAGTTGTGGCAAATCATCCATAATCTGGATTAGCAGCAAACTCTCAAAATTTATAATACCCTTCCAAACTTGTCCCTGATGAAGAAATATAAAAGCATCTTCATTGCTATTGTCTAATCTGGCTCTTCTAAATGCTTTCTGCCAGAAATTAATCTCAATTCAAGAGAAATCAACAAGGCATGGACAAACATTTTTCATCTCTTAAGAAGTTTCTGGAAGTGTTTTGTGGAGAGTTCCCCCATGAGTAAAGCTCACCAACATGCTGCCAGCCAGCAGCAGACAGGTGCAGCAGCTGCAACAGACAGCAATCAGTGCTCCTGGAATCCATCTGACATTATCCACATGCATCCAATGTGTGATTCTTAGGGATGGCCCTGTGGAGAACCTTAAAAAGTCCCTTCTAACCCATTTTATTCTCTGAATACTGCATCTCATTTGCAGCCACACCAGACCTAGCTCCTCCTCCTCATTAACCATCATGGTTCTGGTAATAGCAGTGGTGATTTCTTCCCATAATTTCTGATTATAATTTCTTCTGTCATAATCCCAGCCTCTGCCACTCTCCAAGTCTCTACCTGAACTTAACTTGGTTTAAATCCTTCTAAAAAAACCCCCTGACTTTCAGTTTATTTTTATTCAAATCAAGCTTATTTCTCTATGATTCAATACAGGCCACTGTTTTCATGTGCTCCTTTACATTGGTGTTACTTGTATATTTCAATAATGAGCTTGTTCTCAGCTAGGTTGTTAGTGCAAAAATATTAAATGAAACAAAGGACCCAAACAAGGACCCAAACATTGCAGCAATGAAGCACCCTATTCAGTACCCAGTTTTAGCAGTTCAGTGCTGTCTTCACCAGCAAGTCATTCAGATTGACTGGATGCAAACAGTGCTACCAAGATTTCTTTTGGATTTTTTAGGAAGAATCATATACAACAGGACAAATGTAAAGAAGTTTTAACTGTTGCTTTGACAAAGTCATTATTCAGCCTCACACTTCATCCCCAAAGACACTCCTTGAAGCTTATGTTTTTTGAAGTCATCATAAATTCACTATACCAAGAAGAGCAGCAGGAAGTGTGCAACTGGACGCATAGGCCATGGCCAAACATCATTTTAGGGCTTCAGTAAATTTAAATTCTGATTTAAATTAAAGTTATAGAAAATTTAAAGCTATAAAAAATTCTGTCAACAGTTTTCACTTTAAACATCCTAGCTTGGCACTCATGAATTACTTCAATACTGCAACATTGCTTTATTGCAGCACGAAGTTTTCAGAACACAGCACCATTCTGCTGTGAGATTGCAGAAACCTTTTACCAGCATTGTTTAACACTTACTTTACTAAAACTTCACATCAGATTCTCCCACATTTTTTTAAAGTAAGGCCTGGGCTGCAATGGTATGCAGACTTTTCTCTCCTAACAGGTGTCCTGAGTACAAAATTTACCTAGCTAGGGGTATCACAGCAATGCATATTTTCAGAGCACACATAAGAGCAGTAGAAGTAAAACAGCCTTTTCAGAGCCCACAAAAAGCTTAGCAGCTGGTGAAATGCCTAGGTGTATCCTGTTATTTAGTGGTAAAACACAGGCCTTGTTACTGCAAATTTCACTTATTTTCCCCAACAACAGTGTAATTAATACCTGTGTCCCCTATTTCTGAGCACACATTTTCCATAACTTTTGCTGAAGTCTTCAAAGCAAAATCAGCCAACAAAAGACTCCTGGGTTATGCTCTAGATGCTTTCTGAAGCAACGCTTTGCAAAGAGATGGAGCTAAATCTGGCAGTGCTCAACCCTAATCTCCAGGCAGAGATTTAGGGTAGTAACCTAAATGGCTCATCTGCATACCTCCAGCCTTCAAAGTATTTATTTTTTTTTTTCACTTTATTCTATCTCTTGCATCATTTTGGGAGCATGGGTGAAACTACTAGTACCTTCATTCTTTCAGGCAATGCTCATGAGGCTCCCAAGTGTTCACACCTTGCCTCTCTCCCCACTAGAATACATTAATGATTACAGCAATAAGCAACTTGCTTGATAACCTTCACATCAGGAAACAATTTCACACTTTGGTTCTTTGCGCAACTGAAGGATGCAGAAAAAAACCAGCTGTCTGGGGTTACCAGACTGAAAGGGGAAGAAGTGCTGCCAGAGGCCACTAAGGAATATCCAGTGCAGTGTCAAGGCAGTGCTTGCATATAACTCCAAGACAGCACACGCAACCCCTAATGTTTCTCAGACTGTGCTGCTAACTGGCCTCCCTTGCTCTGCAGATCTTGCAAACCTCCAATTTAGCTGGAGCTGCTGTAACCCTTTATTTGATTTTCAAGTGAGGCCAGAAATCTTATCTCCTGCAGCTCATCCTCTAAATCATGGAGATCTGCCAAACCACTTACAGCCTGGTCTCACCTCTGACTGGTCCTTCTTTTCAGAGACCACTTCAGGGGCAGGTGATGCAATGTGGTGCTTTGTATACCATCACATTTGATGCACGTGTGTTGCTATCCTGTGAACAATGTTTCCTTTCCTTGCTGGTATGACACAGTGCAAAGCATACAAATCTCATGTACAAGACATAAATCCCTGACACATCTGCTGTCATGAGAAGCTTTGTATACCCTCTTTCTCCTCTATGCTTAGGAAAACACATGGCTTAAAAGTCAAGTCTCTAAATTAAGATCTACAAAACACAGACTCATCCCCTACTTTAATCAAGTTATTTAGTTTTCCTGTCAACAAAATATGGAAAACATCCTGTCATAATAGAGAAAATGAATCCTTTAGAATTTGTGTTTAATATGGAGGGTATGGAGACAGTTAAAACATGCACATACTTTCCATGCTCTGACCATTTCTTTCAGACAAGCTTTAAGCCTAGGACTTTGGCTAAAGCATCAGCAAAAACCATTAGTCAGAAACTCTGTCCTAGACCAGCTCCACCACCAGTCATGGGGTGTTCTCACATGCTGATGTAGAACTGTATTTACTGGCAGGACTAATGTCAAAGTCACCATGTCTGATCACTTGCACTGTGATGTCTCAAGGATCTCCAGCTCTACTACTCTCCTCAGTGCCCAGATGAGGTATCAAAAACTCCATAAATCCTTACCTTCACTGTGATACAGAAATCTATGCAGTGTGTTTGACAGATACTTTTCTGTTCTCCCTAGCATAATTTAAACTATCTGTTTTCAAGCCATCACACAGCAATGTAACATGAAAATCCAGCCTAGATCAGAGACCAAAGGAAGTGGATTGGTCTTTTGGAAGAAGCTGTTCAAAAGAAGCATGATGAGCCTTGGTGTTCCAGGGCTTCAGAAAACAGTAATACTGCTGTTATGAAACAACCATATGCAGACTCAAATAAGCAAAATTTTACAGCCCTTTCTTGAAAATTATTTTCTGTTTCAATGCCTATCTCAAGTCCATAGTAATTCCAGGAAAAATAAATCACTACATGTGCACTGGGAGACAAAACCCAGAAATTTCAACCTTCACTTGCTCTTGTTCCAAGAGTTCTCCAGACCTCAATTACATCAGCATCTTAAAAGATACTTTAAGACTTTGAAAATAAGCTAGCTTGTTTTTGAAACATTTTGGTCTAAATATTAAAGTGTATTGTTACAAATAAGTGTTATTACACTGTATTTTCAACAGTAAAAAGAAGCAAGTCTGTGAAAGGCCTGCTACCTCAAACACCATTACAATATGGATAAAGCCCATAACATTACTTAGTGTTATTTCAGCCTCAAAATAATCAATTAGACTATATGCTATTTCCTCCTCTTCTGTACACAAGGGTCTGATCCAGCACCATTAGTCATGACAATGTATGTGTCAACTGACTTTTCAATGCAATAGGTAAAATCCCCAAACCTGCTTTTCTTTTGTTGTGCCCTGATTTATATTTAGGTCATAAACAAAGATAATGGGAATTTTGGATAAAGCTGAACCATAAATCTTGTGATTTTTTTACTCTGAAAATAGATTATTGTTTCTTTAAAGTAGCTGTTTATAGTGGTTCACTTAAAAACTATAAGCAACATAAACCAGTACTTTTCTTTCTGACAAATGTATTACGTTGGGTGTTTTAGAGGACCGTATTTAAGTTCATCATCTAGTCAGCATTGCTTTCTTCAGCGGTTTAGAACAATTTATTCATCAAGAGAAAACTGAGGCAGACTCAGTTCCACCCTGTATAGTGCGCAAAGTAAAGATACAGTTACTTCTCTGATTTAATTACATTTCATACAAATATGCATTTACACATGGTATAAGGCAGTGGAAAACCAGACTTGGTTAGATTAATGTCAAAATTTCTCCTCTCAGTGAGTGAATCCTGTTGTCCAATAAACTGCTGAAAATTAATCCAAAGGTAATAAAAACACCCAAACCACAAACTGAGTAGAACTTAGGAAAAAAGTTCACTTTAAACATAGTAGTTCCCTTCTCTCCTCCTGGATCTTTCCTGGTGTACCAGGAATTTTTAAAATACATTAGTTCATCTTGCAGAGTAACTTGTAAGCACTGTTTTAATCTAGCAGGCAGAAAAACAGGCATGTTATCCTATCCCCATTTACTTTCAAATGTCATTTCCAATCAGAATACTTCTCCATATCTCTATTGGTTTTACATATCCTCTATTTCTGGCCTGTATCCCACACTTAAGAGAGAGCTGAAGTAACACCTGATGGAAAGTGAGATGTAAAAGGGATTGCATTTTGCTTCTTGGCTTCTGCATTGCAAGAACAGCATGCTCTTGTAGACAACAGCAATTTCAAAATGAAAAAGCATTATCTCATTGACTTGGAGAAGCTGCTTTCAAGGAATTTAAGTAGTTTATCACCACTTCTGAATATCTTTTGAAATATGAAACCAATTAATAAAACCTAAAAATACAACAAAGCACCATCATTTTCCTTCTCAGGGGGAAAATTCAAGGTAATTCATAGTCTAGGATAGATGGCTTGAAGATTAAGAAACTTTATTTCTCTTAGCACATCTGGGAGAGCCATGCTGAATAAAGGTAAAATCCAGTTCTGAAAACTACACAGGCCAGAAGAGTAAAGGGGTATGTGTAGGGGGAAATATCCCTCTATTCTCACCTTGACATTGAGCTTTTTCCATGATACCTATCAGAGGTGACACCAGAGTCAAGGCACTGAACAAACTGCACCTTTGACCTCCCTTCAGGACAGCCCTTCTCCCCCCTACTCTAGACCTCCACCTTCACTCAGTTTAACCCTGTTTCAATTTAAATCTCCTTCTGTTTATTTATCAAGACACAAACAGGGCTCTCCCGCAAAACTGAAGTCACTTTCCAATAGCAGACATTATTCCTGATTTTGTGAAAGCTGCAGCCTCAAAAGAAACAGTATTTATTTTCTTTGGCATACAAGGCATATTAATAAGCAAGAAGGAACTGAAGTCCCAACAGGGACCAGACCACCCAACCTTACAGTGACTTGTTCTGACCCTGCAGGGCAGGAGGATGTGACAGGGCCAAATACATGATGGCACAAAAGCCAACCATTTCTTAGCAGTACCACCACCACCACCAAATCATCCTAAGCTCTCCAAGAAGTCAATGTTGGTTTTATTGCTTTACACTCTGTTTTCAGCAAGGAAAATCTGAAGTATTGCTAGCCAGTTCATTAAAACTGGTCTTAGAAATCCCAGTTTTCTCCATATTCCACACAATGATTTCTAAAAAAAATCCTGCCTCAATCACAGCAGAAGTAACAGCATTCATTTCTACATTTGCTGTTCATGCCCTTCATAGTGTCCCTTGGCTTGTTTCCCCTATAATACAGCTACATCCAAAAATTACTGAAGCTGGCTTGTTTTCTCCTTATGTATTGTCAACTTATAAAGTGTTTCTCAAAACACTCAGTCGGCACACGCACTAAATAACACTTGGCTAAAGGCAGAAGTCCAGCTCCCTCTCACAGCAAGAGCCTGCAGTCCTAGATAAGCCTTGAAGCATGTCTAGACATGTGTTCTCCATTCTCATCCTGGACAGCACCTGCTTTGAGGTGATCTCTCCTACTTGAAAGAACAGCTGTCAATTTTGCACCAGAAGCAGAAGAAGGTGGAACTCCAACTGAGCAATGCTTTGCAGATTACGGGTCATCAAAATGCAGTATTTCCATACCGCTGGCAAAGTTTCATTACAACCATGGAAACAGTGAGAGAACTATAAAAGGTGGGGGAAAAGTTAAAGCAAGCCAAACAAACTAACACATATACGGCCCTAAACAAAGTGTCCTGAATTTAAACATACAGAATTTCTACATTTAAAAAAAAAAAACAAAAAACACAAACACCTGATGCAACCCCTTAAAAGTGTTTTCTTTTAGTGCAGTGAGGATGCAGATAATACAAAGACAGCATCTGCTATTCAGTGTTCAAGCTAGATCATTGCCTCTTCCAATCAATATCCTCCTCCCCTTTTTTGAGACTTAACTGGGGAATTTCTGTTCAAAACCAGCTTCATCCAGCATGTTTGTTCCATCCCAATGAATGATGGCACTCCTACCACAGTGCCTTACAGAGTGCCAACACAATCTTCATTGCTTTCCAGCAATGGAATGGAAGAAAGCAACCAGCAGGTACCTCCAGCAGCTTCAAAGTGATCTCCTGACCTGCCCACCACACGCAGATGAGCCCCTTTGGAAATGCAGGCACTTCAAGTCTTAGGGAACCCATCCAAGTGTCTCACATTTTTGGATCACATGATGGGAACATGCATTCTCACACAGTACAAGAGACACCACTACCCCAGCTTGCATGGCTTCTGATACAGTATTTGTGAACATTATCTACACAATTAGAATGGTCCTGTAAAATTTGAGGGTTTCAACAGAAAGAAAGACTAATCCCAAAACAGAAAATTTCTTGGGATTCCTGCTCAAATTTTCCCACTGACAAAGCAACTTTTGGGTAGCACGCACAACAGATGACAAGTAGAACTCCATCAAAAGCTTTTATGAGTTTTGCAGTATAAAAACACCTTTTCTTCCAAAGCACAGTCTAGGGGTCTGAAATCTTCCATAACCCACTGAGCAGACTTCTCAACCCACACCTCTCCTCCTACAAGCAAGGCCAGCCTCAGTATCAGTGGTCTCCTTGAGATTACCAGACCCAGCCTACAAATCAGAAAAGAGGGCAGAGATTTCTAGCAGGTGTCTTAAGATTGCTAACAGCTGTCTTAAGATCTTCAGCAGCTTCACAGTTAATGAAAATGTGTCAAACTTTTCCATTTCTTTTCCACCTTTTAATAGCAGCCATCTGAATGAAACACCAGAAGTCAATTCTAGTCACATACTGGCTCAAGAGACATACAAACATGTCATTTGGTTTTGCTGTGAACACCAAGACTAGCCCGAAGCACGTATTTTTGAAGCATGTATTTTGAAGGTCCAAGTTCTAAGATCAGGATTTAGCAAAACTGACAAACTAATAATCTTTGAGGCTCTAAAGCGTTAATTTGATTGCACAGCAGTACATGCAACTCATCTTTTCTACATTTTTCTTACTCTCCCTTAAATCCCAGTTTAGCAACCTTTCATAATTATAAAACCAACCTGCATGGCTGCCAATGTATAAATAAAAGCCAAATGTTTAATAGGATTTTTAAAAAAATTATATTAAAACACAAAACCACTATGGATGACAGCATGACAACAAGGTAAAGCATGAAGTATACTATTCATCTCACTGGAGATTGTTTTGTTAAAAAAAATGGCTACAGAATTTATTAAAGGCTAGTTTAGTTCATTGCCCTTTATCCTGGCTTTTTTAAAACTAGAAGTAAAATTCATAATGCAGTAGACTTCATGGATGGGTTCTTGGCTTGATGGCTGCAGCACATGTCACGTATCTCCAATCATCTGAAACATCCTAAGCGACAGAAGGGAGCAAAGCCTGGAACCACAACAAAAGAAATCCATTTCTTCTTGCCATCCTCTATCTTTTTTCAGTATTCTGCAACATTTTCACAGTTGAAACACTAAGTATTTAAGTATGAGGTATGTGAGTTAACCAGGTAAGAGACTGGATGAACCAAAGATTAACTTTATTTAATATGAAGAAAGACACCGTTTCAAAGGACGGCAAAGCCTCTGAAAACTGTTTTAGCAATTTGTTTTAAATTAGATTATTGTGAAAACTGAGATAGCATTAAAATAGACAGAAAAACAGAAATCTGGATCCTTTAATTTCTATAATGAAATTATATATTTCAGCCTTTATGCACAGCTATTAGCTGACACTATACAGGTATTCAAAATAAGGGAAAAGATTAAACCAAGGTTTGCTACAGTAGGTCAAATGAAAAACCATTCGACTTCTCAAAAACTTAGCTTAAAATCCAAACCTTCAGATTTTGAACCACATTTCTTCCCAATTACACTGTTGGCAGTGTCCCAAGGGTTATACTGTAGGGATATGTAGGGATACTGTTCACAAATTAAGCACGTGTAATTTGAACCTACTCTGAAGAAAGGACAAGATGGGAATGAAAGTTATGCTCCTTGGAACTGGCTGCTTTTTGAAGAGTAGAATGGTTAAACACAAATCTATCTACTAAATCTGAATGGTATTTATAAATTATATACAATTAATTTCTAAAAATATAGTAAGCACTTTAATTAATATTTCTATACGGAACAGTAGAAGAGACTGCAGAGCACTCTTATGGGGCTTAAAGTTACAGTCAGCATAACTCTGTCTACCCAGGACCTGCATTTTAAACTACTTACACTGTTGAGTGTCTCACAGTTGAGCATCTTCAAAGCAAGATCCATTTTGCATGAAAGACAAGAGTTCAAGTTGCACTATTATAAGAATCGTAGGAAGTTATCAAATATAAAACACACACCAAACACAAAATTAAAGACTATCAGAAGATAAGGTCAGTCTGGATACACAGGACAATCAAGAAATTTTCAGACAAGAGATAAAAAAAAACCCCAGCAGGTCATTGAGTTGGAAAGACAGAAATAATTCAAGATGGCAACAAAGCTGCTCCCTCTGCCACACCTGCCACGGCGGCAGGATGCAAGGCAGGCTGGAGAAGGCAGTTCTGCTGGAACCAAGATGCAGGAGACACAGTGGACAGAGACTGCTGGATTAATGAACAGCCCCTGTTGGGAAACCAGGCAAAGGCAGTTTTGAATCTGGTAGCAGATGGGCAAGTAACTGGTGGGTTTGAACTGTTTTGATTTTTACAGCAGTGTGGGTAACCAAACAGCTTTATTTTGTGTGTGCTAGAAACATGTCACAGCAGGAAAAATTAATGGCAAAGGCCACAGGAAACTGTATCACACAGAAATATTTCTGAAAGGGTTGGAAATGACACATTAGGCCAGTGAGAAACTGCTTTTTTGGATAAAAGTGATTGATGTAAAAAGATCATCAACAAATTAAAAAAAGAGCTATCTGCTATTTGCTCATTTTCTGATCAGAAAAGAAAGCATAAGCTACTTATTTCTAGCAAAAAAACACTGAAAATTGAGTGCAAGGCACAGTGGAAAGAAAGAGAACTCTTCTAGGTGCATATGCATGCCAACAAGTAATGGGCAATTTGCATTACAGTTTTATTTTTAAGTTTACCTGCATAATCAGTTTACAGTTCTAGGTAAAAAAAGCTAATTTTGAACAAAATTGGACCCAGGCAAGTGAAGCAGGGGTATTCTGCTGACCATGAGTAGACATACAAGGGTGAAACAGATCATGCTTCTCAAAGACAATGACCCTTCACTCTTAAGCCAAATCCAAATCATCAGCTACTCAAGATCAAAATTAGAGTTTCCTAATAACTTTTAAACAGTGGGAGTACTCTGTGTCTACATAACCAACAAGAAAGAACTTCTAGCCTTTTTAAGATGAAAGAATTTCCCCACAGGGATGAGAATAAGGAATGTCTGTCCAAGAAATAAAATACCACTTGAACATTTGCAAGCTTTTACAATGGAAGTTAAAATATTTTAAACAGACCTGTTATGTCAACGTAGCAGTGCTATCACTCACAAGAAAGGCTAATATATTCCAGTTGCATTAACTTGTTTATCCAAAGTCTCCCCATACATCTTCAATATCCTAATACAAGTTTGACATTTGACACTAACACACATCCTCCTCTTTGCAAAATAACTCCCTCTGAGGTCTTACTCTTTCTTTTCAAAATATGATGATAGTGGGAAATGGAAATTTCAAGTCTCAGAGCCTATTTCTAAAGATGGGTAGTATTAAAAAACTCCACCTGACAACTGCTTCTTATTTGAGGCAAGCCAAGCTAGCTCTACTGTGTTTAGCAATTGCTTTCCAGCTGATGGGAAAAGAACTTTATATGTCAAAAAAAAAAATCAAAATATAAGAAAAAAATTTTTAAAAATATTTTAAAAAAATAAAAGAAAATCCCAGCTGAAAAACCACAGAAGCCAATGAGATCCTGCACTAGTATTTGTATTTTACACAAGAATTGTAGTGTCATGTTGCATCTTCAACCAACAAGAACACATGCTGAGGTCAGAGGTTTCATTTGCACAAGGAAATCAGAAACTCTCCTATGAAACAAAAGCCTGAAGAATCACAGCTCCAGAAAGTTATGCACTCAAGAGATATTCTGGGTCTTAAATTCATTCAGAAGTCTTTACTTACACTATAGAGACACACCCCTAGCATGCATCAGGACTGTGCATGTGGCAGATCTTAGGCTAGTACCAATTTTGGTGGAGGGATGAGTTACTTATGGAAGAAAATACTCTTTTCCATCATAAATTATTCTTATGGACTTCTCAGAATCTTGGAATATTAGCACCAGGGGAAAAGGCAACAGTGATTACACAAATTATTTGTACAAAGACTCTGATATTACACTAGACAAATATTTAAAGATTGTCAGTAAGAAACTTTATTGATTGCTAAGTGGAACAATTCATAAGGAAATGCTGCCTACTGATGTCTATTTACTGCACTGCACATAATTGACATGATCAGCTCCAATTAAGGAAGGTGCATTGACACAGCAGAATACACAGGTTCTCCATGCCTCACCTTTTAGCCTCAGCTTGGGAGCATGAAGATTTCCGACCTATAAACATGCAATGCCTACAAAAACCTATTTCTTATCCTGGTCAAAGAGGCTCAGGCAATGAAAAAGCCACATTTTATCAACTACTGAAAGATATCTTGCCCCCAAAGACCAGAATCCACAGTCCTCCACCTTTTCCTTAGCCCGACTGTTTTAGAGTTTAGCCAGGCAGATCCTTTAACACAAAGAGGCAGTTTGCAAACAGTAGATGTACACCTTGACCCAAAGTCCTAAGAATATATTATTTCATTATTCTAATCGTCATAGTAATAGAAGATTAAATGTGTAGCATTTTCTGAAAACTAACAGATTATTTTATTTCCAAAGATTGCATTTCACTTCCAAAGACTCCTATTTGCTACCATGATCACTTGAGGAAAATCTTCCACTTGCTGCATAAGAGAACACAGACATAGTCAGCTCAAAGAAAGAAGAAAACCTCAGAGAAAATGTATCATCCTCATATATGGAAGAAATTCAAACACAAAAGTTTTTGATGAACAAAGCTGACACATCCTATATTAGAGATTTCTGTCTCATCTAGAGGGTTCCTGCAGCTGGGAAAAGGACCTAGCTTGAACTGTGGAGAATGAAATGAGTAGAAGATCCTACTCAAATACTATCAATCTAGCACAGATTTGTTATTTACAAAAGTATAAGAGGTGATAAATAGTATACATTTTACCTGCATTAGATTAGCAACTGAACAACAAAAGGATGTCTGAGCAACACTTTAAAACATATTACAAACAGAACATTCCTTCAACAATACTGTTTAAATACAGTTGTAACAGAGTATGATGGGGTTTGTGCTTCTCTTTGCAACACCTAAAATGATACAAGCATGTCTGTGGAAAGACAACAGAGTGTATCACTAAGTTCCAAGCATTCCTTTGACACAATGAGAAATGTAGTGATGATTTCTAAAACAACATTTCCCCCCTAAAACAGTGGAACACCCTTTGTAATGGACAATTCATTTTAACGTTTTCAAGCTAATAGCTTGTTTTCTTCAACATTAGCATTGGACTGACTGTTGAACTCTGGCTCCAGAACTGAATTTCATCCAGCTGAATTAAGGTCAAAATCAGTATTCCTACTGCGCAAGGGAAGTTTAAATCCTGCTGGAAAAAAAAATAAAAACATGTACTGTTAACTTCTTCTGGTAAGGAGAAAAAAAAAAGGCAATGTAAGAAAAATGCTATTAATACTTTAGTACTCGAACACTAACTTCAAAAACAGTGAAAAATTTGCAAGTTATAACCATGAAGATTTATTTGACACATGAAGGTTTGGATTACACACATACCTTGCATTAACTACTTGAATACTAGTTATATGCTAACAGTTATTATGCACACATTATTAATGCTCAGTTGTAGACATATAGGAGAAAACTTTGCTATAAATATTATGAATGTCTGGAATGTTATTTCTTCTTACATATGTTATCCCTTGTACTATATACTGTGCATGTCCACATAGTATGTTGAGGATAATAATAAATCTACTGTTAAAAGATAGTATTTAAACTGCACTGATACCTATAGTCTGTGTGCTATGCTCTCTAGTTGACAAATTCATATGAATTATATTGCTACCTCCCCCTAAGACTCTATTTGCCATACCTGGCATTTTTGAAAGTGAGACAGGCAGATAAGAGGTCTCTGTCAATTTACACTAAAAGAAGGACAAATTTTAAAGGTCTTAACACTATGCCACTCAAATCATGTAAGCTTTTCTGTTAATTTCACAAAGAGCAAGTCTGTCTGCATTGCTGTTACATGAACAAAATCATGCTGCCAATGTAAGGGATCAGTCACTGCACTTACAGCCTGCAGAACTTGCCCACTGCTAAAGGCTATACAGGGATTAACTGGCACAGCCCACTGTAAATTGGCTTGTTTGTTTTTAATTTAAACACGTTAACAAGGTGTGAAAGCTTGTATTATTACTGCCCAAGCTCTGAGAAATGTCCACTTCGAAAAATTGTGGACAATTTTTAGAAAGAGGCTTTGAGAAAGTAAGAGAGATCTTGGTGAGATGGATGTACCATTAAGCCTCATAATGCTTCCTTAGGTAGAGGAAGACACTTAATGGTGATGCATAACAAAGGCAATTTTTTTTGCATCTGCAAATAAGTTAAGTTTCATCATATCTCCTCAAACCAGGAAACAGTCTCTAAAACAATACATTTAACCTGAAAAACCACCATGCATCTGAGAGTAATTTCTCACCATGCCCATATTCCGTAAAAGCATTCCATAATTTGTGGGTTAATGAAAAGTTATTACACTGAAAGATTTCTACAGCTCCAAAGGAATTTGATGTAACAATTGCAGATGCTGGGTGCCTATGCCTTGGAGGGACGCAATTTTATACAGGATATATTCAACCAACAGCAATACTCAGTGTAGCAAGTAAAATGCTAGATACAGCTTGTGTAAATCTTAATAAATTTTAGAAGGGCACACCTGTGTCTAAATGAAACCACAGAAAAAACATTCTCACAAATATCAGCTGCTAGCACATTGTCCTAAAGTATCTTTAGCCTTACAATAATTGGTGCAACACGAACAGGTATTGCACGAAACTTGCAAGAAGTGAACGTTTCTCATAAGAAGCTTAAAAGACATCAGAGCTTCAGCATCTCTGAAACCTCACTCCAGTTACACCTTACAGAGGAAGGATGCTGGTAAAAAGGTCTTGCAAAACCTTGAGGTGCTCCCTCAAACCAGAAATCACCTGAACCAATTACTGTTTTGCATTCTAACATGTCTTTTGCCTAAGTCTACAACCATAGTTAATATCTTACAAAAAAAAAAAAAAATACAGAGAGGACAGGAAAGAGTTCACAGTCTGAACACCATCATCTACCACCCCTCATCCTATTTAAAATTGTGTTGAGATGGAGCGTTTTCTGACAGCGACATGACATGAAGCCGCACACTGCCGCAGCCTGCCTCTCCTCCCGCAGCCGCAGCCCTGCGTCCGTCCCCGCTCCGACCGACCTCGCCGCACAAGTTTACGGGGAAAGGGGCAGTACGTCGCATTGAGGTCCTAGGCGAGGTTTACTGCTCGGGCTGTTACGCCAGTCCGGCGGTACGGGAAGAGGCTGCCTTCCCTCCCCGACACCAGGTACAGCCGCGCACTCCGCGCCCGCCGCCTCACAGCCGCTCACAGCGCGGGGCCGCCGGAGCCGCGTCCCGCCGGCGCCTCTGCCCCACCTGCCCCGCTCGCCCCCACCCATTCCCACAGGCAGTGCAACGCAGCGCGGTAAGGACAGGCACTGAGCCCCGTAAGGGGTAAGGGATGTCCGCCGAGCCCCGCGGCAGCGCGGCCGGAGCGCGCCGCCTCCCCAGCGGCGTGGAACACTGAACCGCGCCGAGCGCTTCGCCTTCCCGGCGCAGGGCGGCCGCGGGGCGGGGAGCCGAGAGCACCCACCGGGGATGGCCAGGTTGGTGAGCGGGGTGCTGTGGAGGCTGGCTGGCAGCGCTGCCATCCAGTCGGCGAAAAGCAGCTCGTTCTTCCCCTGCGACGAAGCCATGCTGCCGTCGCTCGCTCCAACTCGCCCGGTCCCGAGCGCGGCCACCGCCACAGCCCCGCCGAGCCCGGGCCCCGCCCGCCTGGCACCGCCTCTCCCCGCCCCGCCGGGCCCCCCCCCCCGCCTCCCCGCGGCGCGGCGTGAGAGTCCTCGGGGCCGGCACCGTCGGGCTGGGCCCCGGCGCTCGGCGGGCGATCCAGCCCCAAGTACGGCGGGGGGCGGGGGAGGGAGCGGCGTCACGGCCGGGCCGTGGCCGGTCCGCACCAGCCCGGCCCCGGGCAGCCGCGGGCCCCCTTCCCCGGCCCTGCCGGGGGCCAGCAGCCGAGCCCCCGGGAGCGCGGGGCTGCCGCAGGCCGGGCGTCTGTGCTCGGGATGGCCCTCGGGGCCCCGGCCGGCGGCTGGTGGCCCTGGGCCTCAGCAAAACCTCCCTGACCTTCGTGATGGCTCGGCTGAGTGCCCCGCGCCGGGACACGACATCCCCCGCAGCCGGCTCCCCGGCAGCTTCATCTGCCCCTGATGCGAACGTCTCTGTTTGCAATGGGTTGTTCCCAGGGGGAAAAAAAAAAAAAAAAAACAAACAAATCAGTGCGCCTTAGTTGAACGTGCCATGGAGATCTAATTTTTTGGCAATAGTTTTCTATTTTTGTTTGAGGATGATCCGAAGTAGTATCTTCTGTTATCATCTCCAGACTGTCTTTGGCAGGAAGGAAGCATCTGCATGGCTGTCTCCGTATGGATGAATCAATGAGCCTGATACAGCTCTGTGAGCCATTTTGAACTGTTAGAACAAACCTGGTCTTTTCACCTTCAGTATTACCCATTTTTGTGGAAGTTTTTTATATGTGCATAGAAGTTCACACATATAAACAACATTTATATGTGTCGCACATTTTGACAGGTGGAGCTGTCAAAAACGGCCCGGAGAGAGCCATGATTGAGACAGGTTCAGTTTATCAGTTCACCTTGAATTCTTATGAGGGTCAGCTTTGGACCTGTAGCTTGTGCTCTTACTCAAACCATTCTATAACAGCTGGGTTTGGTAATAAAACTTCAGGGAACAACTAATAATAGCCCTCCCTTCTCTTTTCTGTCTAAAGTTTCCAGAGCAAATATGATGAGAAACTCTTCTTTCAGCCACAATTTCTTGAATATTTCTGAGGTATTGAAATAAAGGAAATTTTGCTGACTCACTTTTTGCAATAGGAATAGCTCTTGAAGTGGGATTTGACTGGGGAAATTTGATTCTGTGGTTGACCTTGGGGGAGATGTTGAGTCAAATTTGAACAATATGTGAAAAAGGGGAACGAGAAAGCAAACAGCCACCAAGGCCTGTTAGGTTTTTGCACTGTTGCATCCTGCGTATGAAGATGCTAATCTGGCCCTTCCAAAATCACTGGTATTAGCAAGGATGAAAGAAAGATAATCCACATTTTGGATATGATGATATAAACCTCACTTAAAAATGGAAGATGTTACTCATGTAACAGTGGAAGATGTTACAGTACATCATCTTCAAAGAATGGGAAGAAATTTTAGTAAAATTTCAGTATTTCTAAAGAGCATTCCAGTAAGGAGCTATGAATGTTTCTATCAACATGATTAAATCAAGTTTTTTTATTTAAGGAGCAAAATTATTCATGGATCACACTGGTCACCTGGAAAATTGCTGCTGAACTTTCATTCATTTCACTATGTAGCCTGTCTTTTCTCAGAGAAAACTGAAGTAAACATATTTTTGAAAGATTAAACATGTTGTTAGTGTTGTTGATTTCTTATGGTCTCTGAAGCTTTGGGGATAGCTCAATGCAAAATAAATACCAGCAAACTCATAATTTTAAAACATGTTAATATGTATTATAATCCTAAAACTACCTTTCAGTAGTTCTTTCTGCTCTGCTGAAGACCTGTAAATATCCCCCTCTGTACTGACAGAAACTTGTTGACATTTGCTTCTGCAAGTAATTCAGGCTTTTTTTTTTCTTTTCTTTTTTTTTTTTTTTTAATGCCCAAAGTAAGATTCTTCATAGTCTGGATTTTAAAACCATGGATACTCTGCTTCATGAAAACTGGCCCACTCTAACGTGTCTCACACTAATCATGCTTGAAGAGTCTGCCTAATGTAACTGTTAAGATATCTGACTTAAAATCTGTTACTGAACTTCTGTGAATTTGGGAATCACAGGCTTATATAATTTGAAGGGAGGTGGGATAGGAAAGGAGACTTATGGGACAGAAAGTCAGAAACATTTATAGAGCAAAGTCTTAAGAAACACTGACTTGGAAGCTTTGACTTCAAATAAAAAGGTATTTTTTCTAGCTTTTCAGTGCTATGAGACTTCAGCATTTGTCTGTGTATCTGCTTGGGAGGTGTTTAATAAAAAAAAAGGTATATCACTTATCTTGATGAAAGAGCAGCTTATTGTGGTTTAGTTTGAACCTGTCGTTTTACTAATTTTCACTGATTTGTAAACAATGGCAGCCTGTAAATCAAAGGCAGAGTATCCATACTAGCTTTTGTTCCTATTTCAAAACAGTAAAAAACAAAAATATCACATTTTTTGCCATATTACTGAAATCCTTACACATAGCAAGAGTGAACTGTTAAAGAAAGTAGATTCCAGGAATTAAATAATTTAAAAGCTTCAAACTACCTGGTAAAATGAAAATTTAAAGTGGTGCCAAACTACAAAAAAATATGATCTTTGCTATTTTATTCACAGATGTGCTGAACTCACTGAAGATTCCATGAAGAGATGGAAAATTGAAATTGTGCTATCTGTTCATCATGTATTGTGTTCTCTCCAGTCTGCAGTGTGGATGAATAGAGATACCTCTGCTTCCATGGAATTGCAAAACAGAGTAATTTAGCCAATAGGAAAGTTGCTTCAGCATTCAAAATTAATTACACTGTTAAAAAAGACTTTCTGTTGTTTTTATTCTCCTAAAAATTGCATTTTAACAATATGCATTCACTGTTATGCTTTTTCATTTTAACAATCACATAGTTTGCTTTTTCTTATGTCCTTGTCATCTATTTTAATCATGTGAATAACAAAGGACAAACAGGATTTTTTTTCTGTAAATTACATTAAGTACATTGCACTCTGAAAGGCAAAGGAAAAATTTACTTATTGGGGCACTGTATTTCTGTGACTTTCCTATTATGTAGAAAAATTATTTATTTACTTCACATTTATTGTTAATGAATTCAAAATTAATCTTGGAACTGAAGAATTATTATTGTTTAAATACTTGAACTTTTTCAGTGGATTCTGCTTCTGAGGTTGGTTCCTTTCTCCTTACTATCCATTTCTATTAATAGAAGATTTTCAGAACAAATCCTAGCTGCCATCCCATGTTTGCATCTCTCATGGCTTTGAGTGACTCTATCAGTAACATTTGGTCAGTAAAGCCCTTCCAGTTGTTTGCAGCTGAGTTCCTAATTATATTTTCATTACTTGGGAACACAGTAGATTAATTATATTCTCAATTTTGCTACTTCTCACTGCTAACAGGTGTAACAAGTAGGACAAGTACATAAAATCTGAGTCAAAGCATATTGACTGAATGAGATAGTTTATTCAGTAACCATATGGGTGAATAGAAGTCATGAGAGGTATTTTGTTGTCATTTTATATTTTGTCTGGCTACTTTGACAATCTCACCCTTCATTTATTAAGCAATCTCTATTAAGCAGTATTGTCCTGTCAAAACAGATTACAAAATTCCTCAGTAGTCAAAGACCTCACAGAAACAGGAAAATAGTATTTTATTCATTTTATGTGATAGAATAAATCTGCTTCTGAATTTCAAGCAAAAGAAAATGTGGTTTATTCTGTACTCTGACTTGTTATTCTCTACTATGAAAACCTGAGCATCCTTACTTGTGCCACTAATGAATCTGAGAAGAGACAATATTTGTTCTGAGTGGCTACAAATGTCAGAATGATGCTAATGTTATCCCTACTCTCTTGCAGTAAGTTACAGTGATTGGGAAGATGATGAGTTAATATAAAGGTACAACACATGTTTTTACTTGCATACTTTATAACCAAACCAAAGACATTATAAAAATATACGGACAATGAAGTAATTAGTGTATGACAAGGCTGTTATAGTGAACCAAATTCTGGAAGCTTGAAATGAATAAGATAAAAGGCAAATTAGAGTATTTGTATGCAGTCCTCAGGTGGAAATCAATTTCACCTTAGCTACTTCAATCTGAATAGTATTTTTCAGGTTTCTGGAGGAAGGTTTTGCCTTTTTGTTTTTTAACTTTGTCAAGCAGAATCCTACTGTGTCTTACCTAAGATGTCTGCATTGAAGCATACCAGTGGCTACTTTTATACCTGGTTAAAAACAAAAAGGATCAGTTGTGTTGGCATTACTGAAAAGACTCTAATGGCATTACCAAGAACAGCAGTGGCAGAACATGAAAAACCTTATTTTCTCATAGCCAGTGCTATCAGATCACAGCAAAGTATGCAAATTTGTTACAGGGGAAGGTGAGAAAGAGATTGCTTTTTATTTATAGACCAACCTGACAATGTTTAAAAGCTTTCTGTAGAAGCTAATGAACATTTTGTCATGAATAAGTGTTTCTGAGACTTGGAGGCCTAATGTTTGACATGGTTAAGAGCTTGCAGAGAAAGCTTGATTCAAGCATTTGAATGTGAGCTCATTCTCTAGGTTGAAAACTGTTGTTTTATTGAAAACAAAAGCTAAATGAGATGGTTTCATGGTGGGCTTACAAAAGGCAATGCAGTAGGAAGCATCAGTGCTGATCATAATCCTTGTAGCCTTCCCAACACAGTATTGATATGGTCACAAATTACTTTATCAATATGAAAATAATCTACCTTTAGTTTAAAAAAATGCTTGAAAGACTCAGAAAAACCTGAGTGTTTTTCTGTCCCCTGTCCTCTGCTATGTTTTCCAGCCCTGTCAAAAAGGAATTAGAAGTTTTCAAGGCAGTCAGATACTCCCATGACTGTACTTAGTTTTGTCAGACAACACAGCCCTTTGCATGAACAGAAAATTTTGAACAGTCTAAAATCTTCACTAAAAAGTTATGATAGACAAAACATTCCAGAAAGTTGCTTGGATAATGTTTGACCTCCTTTGGGGTTGTAACTAGCACAGTTCAAGGCAGAGTAAAAACTTAAAAATGCCAGGACCACACCAAGTGAAATAAAATAGTTATTTTCATTTCATCACACTGTATTGTATTGCCTTGTAGTGGTAAATAAAAACAAGTCCATACTCAGAAAAATCAGTGAAAATAGCAGGAGTTAAATAGATGAGATAATGAAGTGGCTAGTGCTTGCAGGATTTTACAGACCACCAGAAACAGAAGATGCAATCTGCTTGTATGTGTAAACATGTTAGGACGCAGTTCAGAGCTACCATGAATAGTATTTAGAAAAGAGAGAAAAGGGGAAAATAGTATTTCTAAATAGATATTAAAGTACTTTTTAATTTGTCAAGCTATGAAAATTAGTTGCTATAAAAAGAAATGCTCAGATTTTACAACTGTTTCTTTACCATCAAGATATTTACAGTGGCATTTTGTAATTGACCCTGGATTTGACTAGCAGCAGATATGTACTATTACATGCTTCCCATCTCTTTGCTGTATGATTACTTTTAAAAGAGTCAAACAGTGAAACAGTTCATGATCTGTGGTGTTTCTTGAAACATTCTGAAAGGAATGGGAACTGCATTAAATGAGAAAATAGTGAAAGCAAATAAATGTATAATGAGTGCTTAAGCAGTGAATATTAGGCAATTATTAAGTATTTTTATGGAGAATAGTTCAAAGTCAGTGAGATGATGAAAATACTCCACTGAATTTGGATCCCCTGGATGTAAAACTAGTATCAGTTGGTTAATAGCTGATGCACATACTGTGCTTATATTCTAAGCCACTGGACATGAAAAGTCTTTTCTGTTTTTCAATAGAAATGATGATGGATGACACAGAAGACTTTCCAATGGGAGCTGCAGAGTGTTAACAGTGGTCAGTTCTACTCTTGGCAACTAGAGGCATGGTTCATGAAAGATGCACATTTGCATTCTGGAGGGGGCTTTCCAAACAAGCTCTTGCTGTTTGCATGGTAATGAAGCACTCCTAAAAGGTGTTGGAAATAGTCAGCAGGACTAATAAGATTTTAGCACATGGCTCAAATTATTGTGCCAGCCATATTTCACAGGCTGCAGTCGGTGCCTGCTGAGTAGATGAGAGGTGTTCCTTTTTAATTACACCCACCCCATGATCGGTGAGTGGTGAGTTGTTTCAGCCTGGCCTTTGCAGGTTGGGTAGTAGAGGGTTCAGGGCAGTGTTTCAACCCCTAACAAAAGGGTGGTGCATGAGACTTCTGTAGGGGAGCAGGCAGGAAGAGGTTGGCACAAATGCTAGAGAAAGAGAGGTAATAATTTTGTGTGAGAAGAAAGATTTTTAATGGTCTCCTCTTCCCCACTCCACATTGTGGTGTAATGTGATGTGATGGAACACTATGTGTTCATTACTCAAGATGCAAGAACATAAAACTTCTTACCTGAAACAAGGGATTCTTATTCTTCTAGTGCAAGAAATAGGGTGAGAGAAAACAGGAGATAGAACAAGAGAGTGGAAAATGTGAGTGGTAACAAAGAAAGGAAAGGAATCCCCCAGAAGCATGGAGAAAGTTGATACACAAAGGTGGTTGTATCGCCAAGAGCTTAGAAATCAAGTTCTGGGATTTATATCTGCCCCTGGACATCTATTCTCTGGGACAATGGCGTGGAGGAGCTGGTCTTGCTTTTCCTTCAGAGTGTGTCTGTTCTGCTGCCATCTAACTCCTGGTTTTTCTAGACTCATCTCCACATCTCACTGCTTTGAATTGCTGCCTCATCCCTTGGCCTTCATGGCAAATTAAATTACACACCTAAGACCTTAATTTCGTGACTGCCCTGTACCTAGTGTAGCATTCAAAAAATCTGTGAATATTTCTACCTAGAGATTTGAAATCAGACATCAGTTTCTGAAAGAATTTTCTGCCTTCAGGACTGGGCCCTAATTGCTGTTCATCGCAACTTGCTACTTGTTAAAAACAGTTTCATTATATGCAGCGCAGCTCAGGATTATCAAGATAATTGAGTTTGTAATGATCCATATGACACTGAGTGAATAAAAGATATCTGGAATTCCTAATAGGAGTACAATCCCCTTAAGACTAAAATTCATTATTCTTTGCAATATAAACTGAAACATTTTAGCCTCCAGACCGTATAGTATTTTTTCAATTTTCTTGGGGAAAAATTGGGATTACGTAGGCTGAGGAATTAAATAGGATCAGAGGCTTTTCCCCAGGTAACCCAGGCACCATAAACCAATGCAAAGGACGGGAGGTGCAGTTTTGCTCTGGCCAGCTTCCTTCATCTACTCATGAGCAGGCAGGAGAGCCCACAATTCACCCTCCAATGCGCTGCATGTGCTGCACGGTTCCAGAAGCTGATAAAAGTTGCAGCTTTAATACATTGCTTCTAACAACCTCATGGCATTTTAGCAGTGTTTTCCCATTTTAACTTTTTTTAACCTTTTTTTATTGCATGCAGTTGCTTACTAATCAGAATAATGCCTTCATCCACTGAAGCACCTGCTAGGGTTATAGTCTAGCAAAGATGGTTTCAGCAGCTGGTTTTTGGGATTCAAGCCTTAAAGTCTGGTTGTGTTTCTGACATCCTGAGTCCTGTTGAAATAAACACATTGGCCAAATTAAAAGTCTTTGGCCATGAACTGAGTCAAATAAGGCCCAGGGAAAACGGATCTCAGAAGCACAGCAGAGGGAGGGATGAGGCTGTTTGAGATGAGCAGCTGGGGGAAACAACCATGCTTGCAACCTTGCCAGCAGGACTAGCATGGGGCTGGAAGCATGGCTGTTTCTGTCTTATCCCCACAACCACCACTGCAAGCACTGTGGGTCATCCACTGGATTTATTTAAGGGAGGAGGATTTCTCATCAAAAGTGGAGTCTAAATTCCAAGGCTCCCTTGCAAATCCAGAATATCACTCTGATGGTCAAACAAAGCCCCAGTTCTTCCCACAACAGTAGCAGCAGCTCCTTTCCTTGACACAAAGACTGAACTCTGCATACCATCACTTTGACTTAATATATGTTTGAGTTGCTCTGAGGTTTTTTTCAGGTACTCAATTTTCTGTTTACAATTTTTAAGGGCAATAGAGAAAAGCAGTCCTTTATAGAAATAGATAGTCCCTGTACTTTCCACAAACCAGCTGCTTTAACGTGTGCCTTGAAAGGGCTGGACAGGTCAGAGCATGACTGTGCTATAATGTGCAGTGTCTGCTCTTCTTCACATTGGCTCCAGGCCCTGTTGAGATCAGTAGGGGCTCATCTAGACAAGACAGTGAAAAGCAAAAGAATTCTGTAGGAATCTGCACACAGACATACAGACGTCACTGAAATATTCTTTCTTCTGTGTGTGAAACAACAGATTTCCAATTTCTCCTGCTGTGGAAAACAGAAACTTAATTCAACCAGTGAGCATGCTGTTTTTGTTCACCTGGGGGATATCCAAGGTATTTTCCTCATGGTAATTAACAGCTTTGCAACCTGCCAGTGCCTGCAAAGGCACTGTGAAACAAAGAGGGCTTAGATAGACTTGGAGGAGTGGAAGAAGCTGGCGATGAAAGCCCAGTGTTCAGTTTCATTACTCTTCAGATGAAAGAAAAAGCCTTTCTGAGCAGAGCACAGTGGCAGAACATAACAAAGTATTTATTATTGCATTTAATTAGTGCTAAGTTCAATTTGAAGGTTGTTAAGTAGCCTTTTGTTTTCACAGGATTCTTTGTACATTGAAGTGTGGCGAAGTTGTGTGCATCAGCAGATTTTTGCAAGTGTACATATGTAATCATGTCAAAATCAGAAAACAGGTATTTATGAGTAGAAAAAAATGTACATTGATTCTAGGCATAAGTATTCTGTTTTACATCTTTGTGTGGAAATGATTCAGCAACAGCTGGATTGTAAAGGTAGAATGCTGAAGTCTCCTCACTGTTATATTAAGCTTATACCATCTGAGAAACACAAGAATTGATGTGCTATTCCACAAGCCATTTGAAGGGAAAGAAACACCAAAACTCTGTCCCATTTTTAAAATTCAGTTTTTGGAGGAATTTTCCACTGCTAAAAGGGAAGTAGCAGTGGGACTTTTGTGAATGGTCTAGATGATAAATAACTTGAATCACACGCAGACTGTGGAGACAGTGGTTAAAATCCTGCCCCCTCTGAAGTTGATGGGAGACTCTGCAGCTGAATGTGAGACAGCCACCCTGCACAAGTGCTGTTTTGGCTTTCCCTGCAATGTTGCAAGAGTTTTGTATGTTATTTTTTTTTTTGCTAAACAGACCAAGTGTTTTGGAAGGAGAAGGAAAGGCAGGAGCTACTTTTTCTAATGCCAATGACAGTCAGAAGTGCTCACTGATCTGCATCAGTTTTCTTCCCTGGAACCAGATTTTGGATTGCAGGTTAAAATTTTCTTGCATGTGGGGAGAGATATGTCATTAAGATATGAAACTAAAGAAAAACGTTTTAACCAAACTGCCCCAGGAAGAGCAAAGCCAGGAAGCATATTTTGAGAAGCACACACACGTGCAGTTGGAAACCCATCTGGATGTGGTTCACCACTCACAGTAAAGGGGTTTCAGCACTCTGAGAGAATAATGCCTATTAGTCACCACCAGAGCTCCCTTTTCCAATGCTTTTTTCTATAAAATATTCTAGAACTTATCCTTATAGGAAGAAGCTGTTTGAGCAACTTTCAGTAAATTAGAGAAGTTTAGTTGAGATTGGTTTGAAGTGCCACCATCTTTCTGCTGCATACTGAGGAACTGTAGGACATGAAGAAGGATAATTAAGAAAAATACAAGAGCAAAGGATTTCAGAAGTTGTGTGTTGTGCCAGCAGTGGGTAAATGGTTTGCTGATTGAAGTATAATGCCTTTAGGAAAAAAAAAAAATGTCACAAAAGTACATTGGTGTAATCTGGATGTTCTTTATACTGTGCACCCAATACTTAAAAAAAACCAAAGTCTTGCTAAATGTGGAAGGAAATTCTGGCATTTCATTTGCACACATTAAAAAAATGTTTGAAAACATTAGTATGAAAAGGCAATGAATCTCTGTGCTAAAACTGTCTGTGTCTGTAAGAGATAAGAGGGCAGGAGGAAGGAGAAAGAACAGTAATTTCTTTTAAATTATTCTTGTAATACATTTACTTACAGAACAGCACCTACAAAACACCTTGCAATGACTGGGCAGATGTTCTGGCAGAAATAAGTACTCTCACTGTTCCCTCATTTTTCCATTTCCTTGCAATTCACTTTTTTTTTTCTAAAGTAGTGAATTCCTCAGGTCAGGTGTTGTTCAGTGTGATATGCTAACAGGGACCTCTACTCATCAACGCAATAGAAATTACTAACATGAAGGAATTATTAGCATACTAGTATTCATGTGGTAAAACATGCATGTGAAGTCTTTGGTGGGCTTTTTTTTTTGCAATATCTAAAGCTCAACTTGGTGGCTCCCACAGCTTCAAAGTTCTCTGTGGTGGGGAAACCTGCAGAACCCACCATGCTAAACCTTCTGCCAGTCATCACAGGGACTGACTGTGCAAGGCCTTGCCCTGAACAAGAGGGGAGTAGTTACTGGGAAAGATTTGTCTTGTTTAACATTTTTGTTTTGCTTCCCATCTTTCCTGTGGGAAGATATTCTGGTGAAGCCTAAGAAGCCCAGCTCCATTCCAGAATTTTGAAAGAAAAATTTAGAAGGATGAACAATGGGCATTTAAGATAATGCCTTTAAAAGATTCATAAGGGGGAATAAGTGTTGCTTGTGCTACATCTGATAAAGCTTGGGAAGTGTAAAATATATCCCAGAAGTTATGAGGAAGGCTTAGGACAGCCTGTGAGGCACAAGCAGCAGCAGGCATAGCAGTGACAGCTACAGTAAGTTCTGGGGATGAGAATGAGCAGGGCAGGGGATTCCTGGAGTCAGGGACACTCAAACAAGGCCCTAAAGAAGTCATACAAGGAACTGCTGAGTTCACTTGGTTTGTTCAACCTGGTGAAGAGGAGACCTCATAGATGCCTGCATCTTCCTCACAAGGAGAAGCAAGGGGTAGGCACTGATCTCTGCTCAGTGACATAACCCAAGGTAACAGCAAGAAGCTGTGGCAGGAAAGGTTCAGGTTGTGTGTCAGGAAATGGTTCTTCACCTGAATGGTGGTTGGGCACTGGAACAGGTTCCCAAGGGAAGTGGTCACAGCACCAAGCCTGACAGAGTACAAGAAGTGTTTGAACAACATTCTCAGGCACAATCCATGGGATAGGGCTGTGCAGGGCCAGGAGTAGAACACAATGATCCTAATGAGTCCCTTCCAACTCAGGAGATTCTGTGGTTCACTGAAGAGCTGAGAGACCTGGAGGCACCTCTCTCAAGCAGGGTGATGTGTCAAGGTTGTTGCCACAGGCAACCACGGCAAATTTCAGTGACAGGAGGGGAGCAGTAACAGCAGGAGAAGAAGCTGGGCAGGGGGACCAAGAAAGGACACCTGGTGGTTGAGGTTACATACAGGCCCCTGATCGGGAGGAGCCTGTTGATGAAGCCCTCTTGCTTTGGCTGCAGGGCATATCATCCTCATCCCCTCTCATCCTGATGGAAGGGTTCAACCACCTGGACATCTGTTGGGAGAGCAATGCAGCCAGCTGTAAGCAATCCAGGATACTGCTGGAGTGTGCAGAGGACAAATTCCTGGTCCAGGTATTGGCTAGACCAACTGAGGAAAAGCATGACCAGGCCTGGTGCTCACTGATGTGGATGAGCTCATTTAGAGGGGTTTAAGTCAGGACACAGCCTGGGCTGTAATGACCATGCCCTGGTGAAATCTGTGGTCTTATGGAGCATGGGCCTGGCAAAGGAGAATGCTCAGGACCCTGAAGGTTAGAAAGCTTCAACCTGTTTAAGGAGTTGGTGAATGAGATCTCTTGGGAAACTGTCCTTAAGGACATGGGAGCTGACCAGAGCTGGCAGCACTTTAGGGCCACTCTTCTTAGAGCACAAGAGCTCATCATCACATTGTGTAGAAAATCTTGCCAGGCAGGCCAGAAAATGTCATGGCTGAGCAAAGATTCAAATTTCTTCCTCAAATTGAGAAGAAAGAAGAAAATGCACAGCCAGTGGAGGAGGGACAGGTGACTTGGGGAGAGTACCAGGATATGGTTCAGATGTGTAGGGACAGCATGAGGAAAGCCAAGGCACAGATGGAACTGGGAAAGACATGTGAACAATAATAAGGAGTAATTCTATTAAGGATATAGGTAAGAAGAGACAGGTCAAGGAGGTAATGGTCCCTTATAAATGAGAATGGAGGACTGGTAACAACAGATAACAGAGAAAGCTGTTGATATAAATACTCAATGAGTTTCTCCCTTCAGTCTTCACTGGTTTGTAGTCAGCTTACCACTTCTCTCAAGGTCTTGAACTTTAGGTAGGAGTTGGGGATCTGAAGCTGTGAGCAAAGAGCAGGTCCTGGACCACTTGGTGAAACTGAACAACCACAAGTCTATGGAATCTGACGACATGCATCCCAGGGAAATCCCATCCCTGAGAGGAACTGAGCGCTGTTATTGCTAGACATTTCCCATCATATTTGAAAAGTGATGGCAGTGAGGCCAAGTACTTCGTGACTAGGAAAAGGGAAACATTGCTCCATTTTTCAAAAGGGAAGTAAGGAAGATGTGGGGAATTACAAACCTCTTAGCCTGACCTCTGTGCCTGGGAAGGGCACAAGGAGGTACACAAGGAGGTGTACAAGACAAGGAGGTGGTCCAAGACAAAGAGCATGGCCTTACTAAGGCCAGATCATGCCTGACTGTCCAGTGATCTTCTATAATGGAGTGACTGCAAACGCCAACATCTCCCAAGCATCAGCTCCACTGATGTACATCAGTGCTGTGAGTGAGCAAGTAGGCAGCTTGATCCTGAGTCTGAATTCCTAACTCTTCTGCTCTGTGGCAGTTCTGGTCATGGAGTGTACAGAGTAGAAGACAATTGTAGTTCCATACAGAAATTGAATACAGTTTGTCTTGGCCCAGTAATTAATGTTTTGGTTCTCCTCTGTCTTACTTGAAACTAACAGTATTCTGGGTTCACCGTTGTTTTTCAGTGATTTTGGTGGTCTTTGGATGTCAACCGGAATCTGTAGCCTGTACTGCCATTATGAGCATTAAAGTTGAGGCTCTACACAGAGTTTACCACGCAGTCTGTGATACAGCAGAGTAATTGTAAACCAATTTACAATTCACTTTTCACTGCCACCTTGTAAGAAAAATGGTAAGAAGATATTCTCGGTGATATTTGGGGAAAACTATAACAACAGGGTGATGTAGAAGGACAAGAAGCTTTCAAGTAAGACATTGCAACCAGGGCAGAAGGGATTTTTCTCCTTATATTTTCAGCTGTTCATAGTATGGAAATACAATATAATGAGAAATGACAGAGCCGTAGGAAATACTCTGTATAAGTTCTTATAGAAAAGTGTAATAGAACAGGATAAGAAAAGCAGCAGGCAAGCTTCTAGCCTGTTACCCTCATAACCTTCAGCATCATTGCAAGGGTCACCTTAGATTTGGAATTGACTTTATTTTTGGAATTGTTAGTAGGATCAACATTGGTGTAAAGCAGTATAATTTCTGACACTAGTAGCAGGACATACTACAGAGCAGTAGTACTGTTCTTGGTAGGGTGTGCTACCTTTCACTGTGCCACTCAGGGCTGTGGGATGTCTGCCGGGATCGATGAGATCATCTCCTTGTTGCCCACGATTCCCTGGAGGAAACCCATTGTGCCAGCGGACGGTGCTCACTTGTCCCTGAGAAGTCGGGGTCATCCCATTCAGGCCTTGCAGGTTGTCCCTCATTGTGATCCCTCCTTCTTTGCTCTTCTCTCTGTGTTTGTCGCCAAGCACTGTGGGACCTCCTCCGAGATCGTCTTCTGGTTGCCCGTGATTCCCTGGAGGATTCCCACTGTACCTCCTGACGGTGCTCACTCCTTCCCAAGCGGACTGGGACATTCCGTTCATGCCCTGCAGCTCTGTCCCAGTCTTGAGAAGGTTCAGAAGCTGTGTCCTGAGCCCTGCCATGCTGCCATCTCCTGCTGCTTGAGGGGTCATAGCTCTGGGCCTGCTGACCCCTGCTGCGACCATCATAGTTCCTCCTCCGAGATCTGCTTCGGTCCCTTTCCCAGGCTCTGGCACGGCTCCTGCCTCGCTCTCTGCTGGAAGATCTGCGGTGCCGGTGGCCTGCGGAAGGATGCCGCCTCCTTTCTGCAGAGTGGTGACGATCTCTCCTTCCCCGATGACGTCTGGTGGAGCTGGTGAAGTACACCTCATAGTTATTGTCTCCCACCTTGCGGAAGAGGTATTGGAAAGGCTCCCGGCAGATTGGGCACACAGGTCTGATGAGGGACCATTCCAGTATGCAAGGAAAGCAGAAAGCATGTCTACACCAGCTCACGGTGGTTTCCTCCTCAATGGTGTCCAGGCAGATTGGGCACACAAAAGCTCTTTGCAGGATATCAAGAGGCCACTGGTTGTTGCTGGCAGTAGAGGAAGAGGTGCCAGCCTCTGAGAAACCCTCTTCCAATGCCATCTGACACTGCAAACCAAAGTGATGTGAGGCTCCTGGCCTGCCCTGGAGACACAATCCAGAGATGCAGTCTGCAGACAGCAGCCAAACTGTCCACATCAAGACTGAAGGGCTGCCCGTTCTACCTCAAGGCTGTGCTTGAGCTGCCACAAGGGCCAGGAACTATCCTGGGGCAGACAAGTGACACCAGAGTTGTCTCTCTGCAGGGCAGGGTGGTGACTGACCTCTCTGACATGTGCAAGCAGGAATTGTGAAGGTGTAAAAGCAGTTTCTGGTCTCTCAGCAACAGCAGCTGAAGCCTGGGAATGTGGCAGGTTGGGACCAGCTCCCCAGGTCCTGCCACTATTGCCACATAACAAATCTTCCCTTATATACAGATTTCCCAGTGGAGGAGGGCAGGCATTCTGGCCGTTTCAGGGCTGCCTCACACTCCAAAAGGGATTGTTGTCACACATGTCACAATGACTTTGAGATGACACCACAGGGCTTTCAGAGCTATGCACAGAACACACAAGTTCCGGCCTCAGGGAACAAAAGGTTCCCATATTCACTTGGCCACCTTGCTATCAGGCAGAATCCCCTTGCTCTGTTTCTTTATATAAAGTCACAGGTTTTGCCATTCATACTCAGTACTATGGTTTGTTAGAAATTAACCATTTGAGGCTTTCCTTACTCCTCTGACTTTGCAGGTCTGATTCAACTCCTCCTGCTCAGCACTGGGGAGGCTGCACCTGGAGTACTGTGTCCAGTGTGGGACACCCCCTCAGGAGAGAGAGGTGGACATACAGGAGAGCAACAGAGAAAGTTCTCAAGGATAAGAAGGAACTAGAGCATCTCCCCTGTTAGGAAGTGCTGAAAATGCTGCTTACAGACCATTCAACCTGAAGATTCTGAAGGGGGTAATTTTTCAAGGTATATCCATACCTGACAGGAGGGTGCAGAGAAGACTCAGCCAGGCTCTTTCAAGGGATGCCCAATGGCAATGGGCACAGAGTGAAACACAGCAAAGCAAAAACCTTCCCTTTGAACATCAGGAAACCTCTTTTTTTGTTGTCACAGTGACTGAGCAGTGAGAGATGTAGCCCAAGGCACTCATGGGATCTCTTTCCTTAGATAAACTCAGAAGCTGTGTGACTGTGGTCCCTGACCACCATCTTTCAGTAGCTCTGCTTGAGCATGGGAAGTTGGACCAGTTAACCCCTGGCAGTCCTTTTTCACCTCAGCCATACTGAGGTGATTCTGTGACTCATAGCACACTTGTGCAAGCTAAGAATGCAAATTTGGGTTGCCTGACATGGGAAGTTTTCAGTGCTTCTTTATTATCATGGAGAGTCATGTTTGCCTTGTAAAAGTCAATCCTCCATGAATCTGTGACTTTTTATCTCTGGGGGCTTTATCAGTGACTGCACAGAAAACTAACAAGCAGATGGAAAGCATGAGGGCTGTATAGGGTTAAACATCTCCCTAAAGGTGCTGGTATATGTTTACAGCATGAATTGCACATGACTGTAGTTTTCCCAGGTGCTTGTCAAGTCAAAGTTTACAACTAATTCAACCTGCTGCATGTCAGTGCTGTGAGTGAGAAAGTGGGCAATTTGATCCTGATGTGAATTCCTTGATGACAGCATTCTCATCCTTCTGCTCTGTGATAGTCCTAGAGTGACACAGAGTATGGAGTCAAGGTCAACTGTAGTTCAGTACAAAAACTGAATACAGTTTGTATTCAATCAAAGTTTGGATCACCTCTATCTTTTGACCAAGTTTCTCCTCATACCAATCCAATAAACTGTTGAAACCTTATCTCCACACACTTCCAAACTGAACCCTGTGTAATCAAATATGAAGGCCAACAAAAAGTGCTATTTAGGTCTTCATGGTCCCCCAAATAAGTGGAATTATCATCACAGATTAATGTCTGCAATTAAACCTGCATACTCATCATTCCTGAGCACACCTTACACTGGATGGTTTTCTATGTTCTGTGGACTAACCCTCACCTCTCCAAAATGATCAAGGAGAGATGTGACTGGTATCCTGGGGACAGCATTAGGACTATTATAGAGAATGAATGCTGAAGTCCTAGTAAAAACAATAAACTTGGTACAAAGTGTTTTATACCAATTGAAACCAATTGCTCTTTTCAGGTATATTACCTCAATGGGAGAGGATTGATGAAAAGGATTGCCATCTTATATAATGACTATTCTAGGTACCGCCTGTACCAATACCTATTAGTAGTATCCAAACTCAATTGTGGGTACAACTTCCTGCAGCGGCAATTATAAGGGAAGGCAGTGTACCTTGCCCACTGTAATTCTTAAAGTAATCTGGGATAATGCAAATAAATTTCAAAGAGAATTTCCATTTTGCTGACATCTAGTTAATTTTACCTACCCAGTACATCACATACCCGATCACTGCACTGTGGAATTATTCCCTATCTGATGTAGCACAGAGTACGGGTCCAGCAAAAGGGGAACAAATAACAAACTGTTCATGTTGATGCATGTGTTGCATGGTAACAACGAGGATTTATTGGTGGAAGTAACACCATTAAGGCCCGTCAAGACATTTATCTTGACACTGAACAAAATGTTTGTCAGTTTGAAATCCATCCTGATGAAAACCTTGGAACTGTGCTTATATACATTGGAAAGGGATGTGTTTGTATGAGAATTATTCCTGATTCCATATTGAGAGACAACTTCTCTACAGAAACAAACATCTGTGTTCATAATTTTACCTAAATTAGATTATTCTGTCATAATAACAAATTGCTGCAATCTTGCTCACATCCTGTCAAGATTTATTATGTGATTTTATGTGATTTATTGCTCACCCCCATTTGAATGAGCCTTGCATTGGTGAAAAAACTAGTGCACCACGACATGTGTTGGCTGCTGGAACACATCTGAAACAATGGACAATGGTCACAACTTAATCACCATTCATCCTGGTATAAAAGAGCTATACCATACCTTGGAAAGAATGAAGATTAATAATATCACTAGTGGGATATTTTGTTCAGGTGGTCACCACCAACAGCAGGAATTCTAAATTTAATGTTGCACACTATCAATAATTTTGTTGTTTTCTGTCATGCCAAGCTTATTGTTAAATATTGTTTTATATGTTAGAGTTTGCATACTAGAGGTATTGCATGCATCTCCTCACATAATATTGTTCTATCACATTCTAACAAATCTCGGTAGCCTGATCAAAATTTTTCTCCAGTTTATATTTGGAGCATAATATGTCTCTGTTTACAACTCCAGAGGCAAGAGGGTGACCACACCATCATTCACTGAAGCAAGAGAGGGGTTGACTTTAGTCATGGATTACACTAATGCTGGAGGGAAACAGGTCTCAGAGTGACAGAAAAATCCCTACCAGCCTTCCTTGCCTTCCCAGGTGCCCTAAAACAATTGGTATAAGGCTCTGAAACTTGAGAGGCAGGCAAATTACACAGTAGATGAATATCCATCCAGGGATGGATCAGTGAACCCCATGCATTACAACTGTCTCAAGTTCAATTTTTGCCAAACTCAAGTTATTAGTAGCAAAAACTGCTTTTTCCCTTCCTTTGAAACTCCATCAACATTAGGGTGAGCAGCAGGCACTGCTCTGCAATTTTAAAATTCTTCCAAAAAGTTTATGGAGTTTTTATGCCCCAAATCCAGATTGTGTCTAATTATTTTCCTCTATCACACAACCTGTTCAAATTCTATGCTTCTAGTGATTACCTACAGAAGAATGAAAATTCAGTATTTTTTCCTCAGGGAAGCTGTTACAGCTGTGCATTACATAGTTTCCTTTTTTCCTTTTGTTAAATTAAAGCAATATTTTAAATATCGTGAATATAAATTTCTCTTTCCTCACTTACTACTTGGTCTGAAGAAAAAAAAATAGGAGATGGTCTTATTTCCTTAGCAACAGAGTCAGGTGTGATTTATGCCACTGTGTGTTCCTGCAGCTGTCTCCAAGCAACAAAACAAACTGCAATGCCAACTCTTGTGGGCACAATGTATGGAGGGGGCTGAGGGAAAACTTTGGAGCTCAAATAAATACCTATCCCTGGCATCAAACAGGAGGGTAGACTGAACAGACATGGAGGTTTTCTAGAGAAAAAAATTTCTAAACATGTCAGTTCAGCCTGACAAATGCTCAGTATGCAAAGAGAAGTCTATTTTAAATCAGTCAGTGTTTAGGAGACAGACGTAGATATGTCTTAACATTTTACCAAGGTTTTGCCTTAGCTTATGGAAGTGGTACCACTGTGTTTGCTGTCTCTGAGCTCAGAGGATACTTCTCAGACTCTCTGCACAGCTAGAGCTCTCATGAAAAACAGAGTAATTGCATGGAAAAAAAAAAAAATCAGTAATAATTGACTGTTAAAGTAGTTGCCAGAATTTGCCAAATTTAATTTGCCATTTCAAAGCTGTTTCCTCTTTGAAGTCAAGAGGTTTGCATCTACAGTTGTATCATGTTGGCAAACACTCTCTCTCTAAATAACAACTTTAAAGCTAGTGAGGCTTGCCAAATGCAATCATGACAGATAACACTGTTTTCCTGAAAAAAATTACAGTTTTCGTTAAGGTGAAATTTGCTTTGGAATCTGAGGTTTTATGAGTAAAAGCTGCAGTTTGTGCATCAGTCTCCACAAGCCAATACCTTTAAGGTGCTTGTCAGGAGCAGAGGTAAGACCTGTGGGTGAAAATGAGAAAGCAAGCAACCCTCTCTTGTGTAAAGATTTCATCCCCACTGCTATTTTACTCGTACTGGAAATCCATAAAACCTCTGAAATTCTGGGATTTCCCCAATGCTGGAGGCAGTGCACCCATGTTTCACACCCCTGAGCACATGTTGTCCATGCCAGCCAGAATGCAGAGGAAGAGTGGGCAGAGAGCATCACCCTTTCCTGGAGTTTCCCTGCCATGTCAGTGTGAACTTACTGTTTTCTTTTGGCCTTTGTAAAATGGAAAATTGGGAAAACCCACAGGCCAGGGCCCTCCACCCAGTGTTGGATGCAACACCAGCACCCATGGCTTACAATACCAGCAAGCAGAGGGGAAACACTTTGTAAAGACCACTAGACCAGCCCTCATTTTTAGGAATCAGCTTCAAAATGGCATGAAGATCTCTTGAGAGCCAGGTTGCTGGGGCCAGGTTTGTATCACTACTGGCAGCTCTGCTCAGGGCTCATCCCAACCTGGTAACAAATTAACTGCAGTTTCTGCCTTTCCCAGGCAGAAATCATTGACCATCATCCTTCAAACTATCAAGTTTTCAGTTCCTGAGCTTCTACCTAAGCAGATGTGCTCTGAAGCCAACCATTTCAGCACATGAGGCAATAGCCGCTTTGCCTTGTACTGTATTTGTGAAAATTCCTTGGGTTTTGGGGTTTTTTTTATTCAATATTTTTGTGCTAAATGGTTTAATCTTCCTTTTTTTTTTTTTTGGCTTGTCTGTGGGCCTCATCCTTTAGGAAAAGGAATAGCAGTCTTACAGCAGAACATTTGGAGCATTTCCTTCTTTTTAGACCATCTCCCCTTGGTTCACATATTTGTCCTGAATTTAAATATCATGTTTCTGTAGACCTTCTCTAGAAGAGCTCTCACTGAAGCATTTTTATGATACTCTACCAAAATTCTCATTATCTGGTAGCTGTTCCTTAATTTAAAAAGAGCATAAAGCTGTAATGCAGAATGTTGATTTTTTTTTTTTAATAACATTTTGACCTGAAGTGATGGATTGTGTAAGCCTGGATTTATGCTGCATATTGGATTAAAAAAAAGGTAAGGATTTGCTAGCTGTCTGCACATACACACTCCCTTTGACACTACTTCTGTAGATCAGGTCTCGCTGCAAGTTTCAGTATTTAAAAAGAAAATATACTACATCTTTGAGACATGATGCAGTACCAAAATCATGCTTGTTCTCCTATTCCCCTTTTTACCCAATGCAATCAAAACCAGAACTTTACATCAAAAAGCAGTCTCTAGGAGCTTCAAGAAATGCTAGCTGGTCCTATCACTGAAAAATAATAAACATGAGTCTAATTTCTTTTATGAGCTACAAAAGAATTTTAATCATATTAATAGTGTCACCAAACATGTGGGACTAACTCCATGCCTAGTGATGTCAATAAGCTCAAATAACTTCTTCTTTAATTTGAGATACAAATTCTGGTTCAGTTTTATAGCATGCACCTGTCTCTTACTCTCTGTGGTGAGGCAGGCTGCTTCTAATTGTAAATTTGCACTAGGTGAAAAAATTAAGACGCTAATTCTCTCTAAAACACAAGGAAAAGCTACCAATACTCCCAAATGGTCCCCAAAATGTCTTTAGGTCCTTCAAGAAAAGTGAAAAATGTGAATGTCCCTCTTGAATATATAAGTACATTGACATGAATATGGTTTTCTGGTATAAAACCTCTTCTAAAGGACAACCAAACATATGGAAAATACAATCCCACTTCGATGTTTTAATACTTATCTGCTTATTATCTGTATATGTATTTTTATAAAATTTTATATACTTTTGATATGAAGTTTGAAAGTATCAAAACGGAAATAAAACTCTATTTTATAGTTTGTGTGGATTGCAGTTTCTTATACTTAAAAGAATTCAGAAAGTACTTCAGGACACCAAATTTTTTGTTTGGATGGTTGGGTGGTTTTCTTGGTGGTTTTGGTTTTGGTTTGGTTTTTTGTTTGTTTTTGTTGTTGTTTCTTAGTTTTGTTTTTTTTTTCTTTGATAGTGCCTCCTCCAGGAATATTTAAAGGATGAGTTAGAACTGTCAAAATTTTTATTGTTCATCAGCAGGATATCCTTTTCATTAGCTATTATGTCTCATGTGCTCTTGTTTGCTTATAGGAAGCTCATTTTAAATGGCACGTCTTTGGTTTTGTTCATTATTTTAATTAAAATAAGCACCCTGTGATTGTTAGAGCTAACTTTTTATCTTAATGTTTTACCCTTTTGTTTGTTCATAAATATAAATTTCTTCAGTGTCCTAGTGAGGCTTTTCAGTCTATTTAGTGCTGCATATCCAGAAGTCTGACTATGGGATAATAAAAGATGGATTTCTACACTGCCTTATACCAGTCCTTGTAGAAATAATTAAATTTAGAGATGAAACAGGCTGTCAGCAAGTCTGCATGCTGCAATTCTCTTGGAAGAGTTGGAGGTAGTCTTTTCCATCAGAATGCTGCAATACCACCTGAGTTCTAGGAGGAAGTTGGTGCAGAAGAGTAATGACTAAATCCACCATCTGAGAAGCTTAGGAGGAAGAAGAGTGTAAAGTGACTCAAACACAGCCACAAGGTCTGTACAGAAATTGTGGCCCACAAGTCTGGACAGCAGCATCAGGGGACCAAGCACAAGCCAGCAACTCCAGATTGGTGGATGCCCACTCTAAAATCATGTTCTCCATAACCCTCTCCTCTCCTCTCCTCTCCTCTCCTCTCCTCTCCTCTCCTCTCCTCTCCTCTCCTCTCCTCTCCTCTCCTCTCCTCTCCTCTCCTCTCCTCTCCTCTCCTCTCCTCTCCTCTCCTCTCCTCTCCTCTCCTCTCCTCTCCTCTCCCAAACTTAAGGTCGACCAGGCACCTCCCCTCCCCATAAATCCACGAAACCATGATTTACCATGAGGGGAGAGGTCAAGAGAAGAGCACTGTCCTATATTCCCAAAAAGATAAGATGGGATGATGACAGACAAACACTCCCCCTCCCAGAATGACTCAGTTCATCTCAGGAAAGAAATGGTGAGCTGGCTTTGCTTCTGAACCCTTCAAGGCAGCTCAACACTGGACTCTCTATGTCCCAAGATCTGTACTTTCTGCTTTTCCTTTGTCATTGTAGTAGCCATGAAAAAGCATCTGTGGAATGTCTATGCTTGACATTTCTGAGACGAGTTTCCAGCTCTTCTAGCAGCAAAGTATGTATCTGGGAGTTTGGAGTTGGGGGGCCGGGGGGAGGTGAGGGATGGTATGGGATTGGTTTGGGTTTTTTTTTTTCCTTTAACTTCCATTGAACAGTTTTGCTGCAGATTCGCAAATTTCTCTCAATGACATACACATTCTTTCCTGAACATTTTTATCTGGTCTATGTGCATTGAAAAAGTCTTCTGTGCCTGCACCATAAATGCATGTTAGCCCTAGAGGTGCCAGTTCCCAGTTGATATACAAAACCCATCTTCAAGCTCTTGCTTCTTTACTCACTATCTAAAAGAGTAATTTCTCATTCTTTGATGAAGCTTTAACCAGTAAAGGATCATAATGACTCCATTTAAAAATTTCCCTAAACAGCAATAAAACATTACTAATCCCTGTTCTCTCTCTGGTCTCAGATCAACTAACAGCCATCATAAACACAGCAAACTGGGCTATTTGTCTATGCTTCAGCTCATGTAGGAATAATTTTCTGTTTGGTTCTTCAATCAGATCTGCAGACTTTCCATCAGCTGCCTCTTTTATTCTCAGCCCACACAAGACAGTAAAATTGTCATATTTTAAAAGCAAATATTGTACCTTCCCAGTTACATTTTCATTAAAAAATAAATCAATAGAGTTTGCAACTGATAACCAGATTGTGATTGCTTTTAAGATTCTGCTATCTTTCCCATGAGATAATCAGACAGCACCACAAAATACATCTATTTATTAGGAGGAAAACTCACATATTCAATCAGCCTGTTTTAAAAGGGACCACAAATGAGATTTAGGATTTTAAACAGCCTGGGTAATTTTCCTTCTTCTTAATTTCCGGTAACTTCCAGTTAAGTCCTTCTCTGAGAAGGGTTTTTAAGAATGTTTCAAGACTTTCATTTATGTACTTAGTTATGGATACTCATACCCCTACTCATATAATTAAGAAACTTTTTTAGTGTTTCTTTTACAGAAACTCAAAAGTGCACTACTTTGTTCTCTGCACATCTTATCTCAAGACATCCCTCTCTGCACTGTCCCTCTCTGCAACCTTCACCACCAGCCTAAACACAGGCACTGATCCCTGCCTTAAAACACCTGTTCTTCAATCCACCCAAAAGCAGAAGCAAAGGGCTTCTTTAAAATAATTACCTCAAATAGTGTCCTAGTATTCTGTCTTGCAGCATAGGGTTGTTGTGCTTTCACAATACAGGGGAAATGTTGTTTTCTCTCAGGGTTTGGAAAGGAAAATAGAAGAAAAGGAGGACAGAAGGTGTATGCAAATATATTTTACATAGGTTTCTGTAACACTCTAAAACACTGTTCATCAGATGTTTCTGATTAAGTCTGAACAGATTCACTGAGGATTTTTGTCATTAAAGAAGAGTTAGGTCTGAAGTGCAATATCCTCAAGCTTTAATGCTGTAACATTTCATTGAAAATATTCAGGTGCAGACATCCTACCTGTGATTATCTCCAGCTGTGGGCATGAAGAGGCTGAGTGAAGGCATTTGCCATCCTCCCAGCATGTGGCCCCCGATTCCCCTCATTTCTTGAGTTCTGTGGCAGGGTCTAAGAAACAGAGTCGTGATGCAACACTGAACTGCCCTACAGCATGGCACGACCCTCAGTGCTAGCAACAAAACTGAGTGCTGAACTCCTGCTTTCACCTGGTAATCTTGCTGGAAAGCTATAGTGTTTTAAATGCATAAAGACAGGAAAAAATATGGTGGTGGTAACTCTGATAGGTTTTCTTTCTTTTCTCCACTACATTGTGTTCTGTTTTCTTGACTGTTGATATTACTATAGGCACCTAATCAGAATCATGCTAATCCCGTTGCAATGGGAGCAGTGCTTTAATGTCAGAAAAGGCCAGAAAGCCACTCTTCAGGAAGCAGGAGTTTTCCTTGGAGTGAGAGACAGCTTTAATGCCAAAGACCCCAGAGTTAAGCCACTTACATCTAACTCCCCAGGTAGAACAAGACCAGTCGGAGTACACTCTCCATTAGAAACATTACAAGCTACATATGTTAGATCATTCTTGGTGCTGCTCCCTAGCCCAAGTCAGCCCTGCAGTGTTAAAATTCCAAGGCGCAGGGAGCATTGCTGGCTCATCCCCTGCATCAGCACTTGGAGCTGCACGGACTCTGGCCACATTCAGACTTACAACTACTGTTACATTCATACATTTTTAGAACTGATTGTTCCAAGCAGTTTGGTGTCATTGTGGGTTCTGAGCTGCAGTGGTTTCCAGCACAGCCAGTAACCCAGCACTGCTCAGGGGCTATGCACACCGTCCCATTGCTCCACGGCCACGGGCGACGCTCCTTCTGCGCCGTGCCTGGGAGGAGCAGATCCCTGATGTGGTACGTCCTGGTGAAAATAGGCATGTGCTCAAACTCCATTAGCACCTTTCTTCTAGCAGCTTTCCATGTTCGTTTCTCCTGCGACACTCTGGCTGCTTAAGAGCGTTAAGTGCGTTTCCCTGCTATTTGGCATAGGCAAAGCCACACCCCACCGTGCCGGTGTTACTGTATACAATATTCCACAATGCTCCAATTACACCAGACCGAGTCAAAAGCCTGAGCTACATGGTATATTCAGGATGAATTGATGTAAAATACCATACCGATACCACAAAAGAACTATTCATTCATGTTGTTATGCATTTCATTCTTGTTCTCTATTTGTTTCACTAGTGAAAAGTTGATTTATGTTGCGAAGCTATAATTATACATGAATTTACATCTGCTATAGGTCCTTCACTTCTCTAGTTCCCTCACTATATTTTATAATTCTTGATAACAGAAGGATCCATACAATGTCTTCAGAAGATTGAATAAGGTCACTTAACTATGCTAAGCTAGTTAAATAGCTGCCCACACAAACATAAACACCGTGTACCCCATCTCTACAAAACCTCATATTTTTGTTACATAAAAGCAACATTTAAATGGAAGTGGGAAATGAGATAAATTATATGTAGAAGAATTTAAAACTAGTTTTATTTGATAATTTCCTTGAATTTGCCGGGCACAAAGGAAAAAAATAGCTTATCAAATCATATTCCACATTAAAAACTCATTTATTATGAAATACTGTGAACTGAACTGAACAGATTGTTCTGGGTGACTATGTCTTCCAGAAGTTTAGAACCAATAAATTTCATTGAGTTCCTCTCATTCAGCGTGGTAGTGACAGGGCAGGAGGTCCGTTGCTTCTTGAGATGTGGATGGTGTGCGTGCCTGTATAGGGGATGGTTCATGATGGCTCCACCAGCCAGTCTCCTCAGACTCCCTTTTAAAACCTCTTGGCCTTTCTCCTTCTCCACTCAGCTCTGCCACCAGCCTGAGCAGATGGTTTATCTGGTCGCACCTCAGGGGCTGGTGTTTCTGCAGCCGCCAGGCTCCGGCGCTCCCTGCGCCCAGACCTGGAGCCCGAGCACCTTCGCGGGCGCTCGCTCTGGGTCGCCGCGTCCTTTCTGGTGCGCGCAGGGGACGTGACTTCTGGAAAATGGACGAGTTCGGGCTCGTGGAGTTTTGACGAGCGGAAGCCAAGTCTGAGCTCCTCGGGCGGTGCTTGACCAGCAGCCGAGCTCAGTGGCGGGTCCTGCGCTCCCTCCGGGCGCTGTTCCGCGCCCCGGCGGTGTTTGAGCGCTCCCTGAGCGGTCGGAGCTCCTCAGGGCCAGGGCTCCACCGCGTCCCGCTGGGACGCCTGTCCCTGCTCCAGTATCGAGGGCCTGCCAGGTAGGAAAGTTCCGGCTGCTCGATGTCCTGGGGGATAGGGATGCGACTCACTCCACCTTTGAGGTTCAGGAGGGACCCCGGGCTGGGCAGCGGCTGCTTTGTGACCTGTTCTTAAGTAAGCACCTGAGGAAATCTTCACACCGGCATTTCGGGATAAGCTTCAAGCTCTTACAGGGTTTCTGTATTTTTCCCCCTCCTCTCCTCTTCCTTCTCCCTGTCCTTCTCCTCTCGTCTTTCCTCCAAAAATTTTAGGAATTTTGAAGCTGGCAGAACAGCAGTGTTGGTCAAGATGATGTTGAGTTTAGAGTAGTTACATCGTCAGGTGTACATGCTCCCTTCTGCTGTGTGAAAGGGGACACAGGCACTCACTCAAAATACATGGCACAGACTTTCACATTTGAAATGTAACTTAATGATGTAGTCTTGGGCTCTTCCTGTTTCATACTCATTTATGCTCTATCCTTTCCCTTACACTTCTCTGCTGCTCAAGACCACACCTCACAAATAATGCTGCAATATCACCACTTCCTTTATAAAATTGTCATGGTTCAAGCCTTTTTTCACAAACTCAGGTGCAGCTCAGAGTTCAATGAAGGTGCCATCAGATTAACTAAAATCAGAATTAAGATCCTGCGTGGATCTTAAAAGTAATTATTGAAGTCTCTTCATCTGAAGGAAATATTTTCTCTAAAGGTTATTTAGCCATCATTGTCCAAATAAAGGAATGCATTTATAGGAATATAGGAACTCAAATATAGGAACTCAAATATAGGAACAGCATTTCTCATGTCTTTGATTGCAGCGGTTTATCCCTTTTCAAGAACAAAATATTGAGAACAAAATATCACTATAGCATCTTATTATTTGATTTTTAACTCTGCTAGCATCTCTGTGTTTGCTTATGCATAAATAACAAAGATGTTCTCTGCAGTTTCATGTGGGGAACCCCACTGGCACCTTATGTCTCTCAAGCTGTAGGAAAAAACTGTGACCTTCTTGTCCTCAACCATATAACCAAGGGAGCTGCAGCTAAAACATTTATTGGTCTTAAAGAACCCTTCACTGTACAAAGCTAGGCAGATAGCACTGTTGGTCCAGATCAGATTACCCTTTCAAAAACCAATCACTTCAAGTTCTTGGTGACATTCAGAAATTTCCACAAGACTAGATGAAAACCACATTATTCTCTGACATGCCTCAGTAATGCCTCAGTCATATAAAGTCCAGGCTAGAAAAGATGAGAAATAGAAACAATTTTCAGTGTGGCTGGAGAAATCTCACCTGGTTGCTGATATGTCAGCTGCCAAGGAACTTGTCTGTGAAGAAGCAAAACTCAGTTAACAACTCAGGACATTACCTAATGAGCATCCTTTCCTCTTGGTGGCTCAAAAATAGCATAGTGTATGCAGTCTCTTTGGAGCAGAAAAGCACAAACACTGACTCTTTTACTTGAGCTCTGGGAACTAGACAGTATTATGAAGACATCCAGAAAAGCACTGATAGTGATGGTCCATTCTGGGACCAATACGTTATCAAACCAAACTAATCAGATGTGAGAAAATAAACTTGGCTCCATGTTTTCTGTCCCCAGGAGTGAGACAGGAACATTATAGAAATCATGGAGACACATCGTTAGTCATTTTAATCAAGTGAAATGGGTTTTCCCAGATTCCTAAACAGAAGGATTTTTTTTAAAGACTGGGTGACCAATATTTCCTGTGTTGCAGCAGTAGTTACTGGGAATGGAGGGAAGTGGAGCACTAACGAAGGTGGTGGTTTAAAAATAGGAATATATAAATGAGATAAATAAAACATTAACTCAGCAAATCACAAACAAATTGACCTAAAATGACAGAAAAAGTGCAAAGAAATAGCTTTCCAATTGATAGAAATTGCAGGAAGAAGCTGAAAGAATTGGAAATTTCTTATTTTAGAGAAGACACTTAATATAATTGACATTACAGACAACTAGTGGGAGGAATTGCATGTCTAAAATGTTAAAAGCATTGTTTTTAACCTGGTTAAGAGAAATAAAATGGGTATAACACAGGTGGAACAATTACAGCATGTGTCACAGGAGCCATTTGCTCACCTTAGAGACTAAATTATAGTCCAGAGCACTCGAGCACACACACACACACGCACAAAGGCTGAACATTACTTATATCACCTATGAATTGGTTTGATTTTCCTCTTTTAGCTCTTTTTTTCCCATGTTTGACACACATGACAAGATTGGTTGTAAAGCAATGAGAAGAGTCCTTATGTAGATAGACTGTTGTTATGCTGCTATTCTGAAATTTGCATCTTCAGCTTGAATGCTACCTGGTGCTGCTGGATCCTGTCTGTTCTGTTCCTATCCCATCTGTTCATCCCTCCAGACTGTTAAGTGGTATTTCTCTGTGTTTCTTTAGTTTGCGTTTTGGTTTGGGTTTTGTTTGGTTGATTGTGGGTTTTTTTGTTTTTGTTTTTTTTTTTTTTTTGGGGGGGGGGTGGTGTTAGGCTTTCTGTAAATGTTCACACACTTTATTTCACGTTAGAAGGTAATGGAGAAAAAGTTGGGTTTTTTTCTCCCCAAAGTTTCATTGTATACATTCCCCCTTGAAAGTCTTCAAGGTCTAACCGTTTTAACTATTCTTGTTCTTTCTAAATCTTGTAAGGCAAGATTCATGGATTAGTGACAGTGACAGTGACAGTGACAGTGACAGTGATAAAAAGGAGACAATTCTTCTATTGCATATGGGGATAGTTTTAGGCTGAAGATAGTTTTAGGCAGCTTCATTTGAAAGAAAGGACCAAAAAAAAGAGAAGGAACAAGAACAGGTATTTTAATTCTTTGAGAAAAATTTTAGATGATGAAAAAGCTACAATTGAGGCAGAGAATTTTTTTTTTTTTTGGTCAAACAGTCCTGTTAAATAAATACAGACCAGGTAGAAGTTATATATACAAAAACAAAGACAACAATAAGTTGTCCAGCTCAGAGTATAGGAAGGTGTAATAAGAGAAGTTAATATGTTACATAAAGATTTATGGAAGGCTTAGCAAAGAACAAAACAACATCCATTTACATGTTTTAAGAAGAAAAAAAAATAATGAAATCAAGATAGGCACCTCTTTCTATCTCATTAGGAACAAACTTTATTAAAAAATTTACTACTTTGTATCTGGAAAAAAGCAAGATGAGATACCTGAAGTATTTTCCTGACAAATATGAAAAGGCAAGCAGAAGAAGCACAGTAATCTTATAGCAGATAAACACTTGAGACAACAGAGCCAGATAACTTTTTCCCAATTTTCTGTGGAACATTCTAGACAGTTGATTTTATATAGAAAATACATTCTAGCAGAGGCCAGAAAAAATGTATGATGCCAGGAAGATCTGCAACATTGTCTACACTTCAGCTGGAGCAAACAGAATGACAGATGGTGGCTTAATTTGATAGCAATCTCAGGCAAAATAGTGGAAAATCAAATAATCAATTGTAGGAGATTCAGCCGACAGAAAATGAGCCATCTTGCATCTACCATGGCAACACATCTGCCACTTCTGTTCTTTAATCTGCCCAAATACTTAGTGAAGGTTTTTTGCCTTGCAGACTAGAAGAAGATACAGCTAATCTCAAAAGTTAAGGTCTTTGTGATGTTACCCCCAGCTTTCTGTATTCTCCATGTTCCTTTCTCCCTTTCTTCCACTTTCCAGAGTCAATGCTCTTTAGTTGTAGATGGAGAAACAGATTATACATTGAACTTGGAAAACAAGTTTTGCGAGACGGTGGATTTAATTATGGAGGGGCAGAAGGCAAAGATAACGTGAAGCCTTGAATGGTGGTGGTAAATTGTGCTTGGCTCTTCTTTGTAAAGTCTCAACAGAAAAATGAGTGTTCTAAAATATTTTCAAGGTGCTGGCTAATGTGTTGAAATATTAGTTTAAGATAATAGGAAAAACGTTGCCTGAAGAAGAAAAAATCATCATCAGCTGCAGTTGCTAGAGCTCCAGTGCTCAGCAGCTTGTTTGTAACCAAAGCAATGAGCTAAAACATGAAACAGACTCACTTACAAAGTAAGTTTGCATTATAGCAGCAGAAGACTGTAAACAAGATACAGTGCATTTGAGAAATCAGCAGAGAGCAGAAATGCACAGCAGAATCCTCACTGAGGTAATCCCCAAGCTGTGAAAATTTAATCAAAGAAGAAACACTCTTTTGACCTAACTACAAATGCAAATACATACTGCGTCAAACTAACATTATGAGCTCTGTGGCACACAGGGATCCAGTTGAGTTTTGAAGACTGATCATTGTGATCAGATAAAAGAAAGCAGAACATGTTAGTCAGAGTCAGTTTGTACTTGTGCTTGTGTATATATATACATACATATATATTTGTATGTATATATGTACATACATATGTATATATATGTGTGTGTGTGTGTGTATGTGTGTGTGCGTGTGTGTGTGTGTATGCATGTGTGTAAAAAGAAAGACTGCAGTACCTGATAAAGCACCTTGAGTTTCTTAGCTTTTGAGAGAGAACTGTTTCTTATGGAAGTTTTGAGATACCAAGAAGTATTACATGAATGTGTCATAGCATGAGTCAGACATTGAGTGGAAAACGGGCTACAAGGTTTTCAAATTATAAATTGGTTTAAAAACAGAGTGAATAAATAGAAAAGAATATTACATGGATAGGACTGGAAAAGACTGCATGGCATTAAGCAAATAGTCATGGCACAGAGGTGTCCCTGGTCTCTTTTCTAAAGGGCTTTTGTAACCCAGTCTGGAAGAGATGACAGTACCCAGTGCAACCATCTGCTCAAAACAGCAGTGGCAAGAAGGTCAGATCATGTGGCTTGGGGCTCTCTCCTGACCAATCCTGGAAGCTCCAAGAACAAAGACACCACTGCCTCTCTTAGCAACCTGCTCTACACTGGATCGTCCCTACAAGGAAAAAAGTTTCCCTTTGTGTATAAGGTGGACTCCTCCTGTTTCAGCTTAGACACACACTCTTTCATCCTGCTGCCTTCTTGGACTGTTGCAGAAAGCATGGCTCCATCTTCTCAGTGACCTGCTCAGAGGCAGAAGGGGCTCTGAGGTGCTTTGCCTTCTCAGCGAGAAGCAGTCCTGTCCACCAGGCTCCCCTTACCAGGCTCAATTCTCCCTACTCAACCTCTTCTTCAGGTTTTGTTATTCCATGAAAAGCCAAAAAGGCCTTCTAAATAATTTCAGAGATTTATAATTTAAAATAGACTACTGTTGGTCTGATAGTATTAGGAGAGAGATATTGTGTTCATTGCTTATACAAACCTGTAACAGCTCCATTGGCCAGGCAGTATCAGTTAGGGATTAATCATTTCCATTTCAGGACGCTGACAATTGTTGGTCTTGGCCACTTGTAAAAGACCCTTTTAATAATGAAAAAGGTCAGCCTGCTACTAATTATGGATAGAGGCACTTTTGGCTGGACAGGACATAAGTTCATCAAATTTTTTCAGAGTAATGAGTAAGATCTGTTTTCTAACTTGGGAAGATGATCAATTATTCTGGGCCAAGTACTGCCAAGGAGAAAAAAATCCCAGCAAAACAAAAAGAACAACCAAAACCAACCACCATCACTAGCCTATGTGTGAATATTCACTTAAGATTGTTCAAAAATTTAACCTGATTACAATGGGGTCTCTTTTCATTTATGAATACAGTATTCGTGAGTATTCTGTCCAATTAATTTACTCTATAGTCTGATAAGAAAAGCACTGATGTTAAGGTGCTTGGAGTTGCAAAACCCTTGGTCTGGCAGCTTAGACTTAAATGCCATGCAACATATATATGCATTATATTAAAGCAACTCAAGATAACTACTTTTCAAGACTACCTACTCTTCAAAGCAATTATTTCAAAAATGCATTTAATAGTAAATAGAAATTAAATAGCAGGTATTAAATCAAATCTCAATTTCTGGACAACAGAAAGTAAAAATATGTTGTTCCATATATGTGTCATCTTCTCCAAGTCCTACATGCAAATCTCTTACTCTGAAATATCAATTTCCTCCTTCACCTCTACTTTTTTATGCTCAAGCCTAAATAAACTGCTTCTTAAAAATTTGCTTCAGATTAAAATAATTGATAATTGTCACCATCTTTTATTTTTGAAGTGTTGGAAACAACAGAAACATTACAATAGAGATATTACATTCCCAGAACATATCTTCTTAAATGGAAATCAGATTCACCCAGAATGAATAAGCCCATGATAGAAGCAGTGCACATTGTGCTCAGAGAAAGCAGTTCTCTTCCACTTTGAAAGGAGCCTTATTAACTAATTACACAGTAATAATCAGAACATGCTGATCCCAGCGAATAATGACCAGAAGGGTGTGATTTTGTCTGTGCACACCTTGACCCAGCATGCCCTGAGTCATTCATCCTCAGCAGACTGCATTATTCTTATTGGCAAATTAAACTGCATATGAGAGCTGAGCCTGCAGGTGTATGGACAGCTTAATTTTATTGGCTACTGTGGAAATAGCTGTGTGTACAGCAAAGGGAATGAATGTCATTTATGTCAAATGCTATGTATGTTATATTAATTGAGAATATTCCACAGACATTCTAGTTGCTCAATAATTTTAACAGATTTTCCAGTAGTAACATGACTGATTTAATTTCACACCACTGTACTTATAACAGTGTTTTGGGTTTTTTTTTAATAACACTGGTCTATATGAAGCCTGAAATCTTTGGTGTTTGCTGATTTCAAAATAGTAATTGCAGTCATTCACAAAATTACAGAACCTTTGAAGAGGGAAATAGCAGAAAAGGAATTAGCTGATTTTTTCCTTCTGCCAGCAGGACTTGCTTCACAGAGAGGAGAGTCTCCCATTAATTAACAGCAATTAGAACCATGATCCCAAAGTTCCTGGAGAGCTGTGGAATGGTAAGTCCTTGCATTCAACAGCCTCCTTCCTGAGGCAAACAACCATTAGGAAAGGGCAAAGGAAAAGCCTCTTTCCTGCTGAATATGTTTTTCCTTCAACATGATTTCCCACAACATAAAATATAATAGAACTTCTTTGTTAGATCTCAGCTAGACTAAGTCATTTCTAGCAACATCGTTTTCCAAGACAAAATAAAAGTAGCTGTACATATCCCCAGACTTGAAATACATTGCTAGTGCTATTACATCTAAAACTAGAGCTAATGGCTTGTTTTGTGACAAGTAACTTTAGCATGTGTTTTTTTCAGCTCTGCATTTTTCAGCAGCAGTATTACCAGAGGCTTAACCAAGGAATGGTCTGCTACTGGCAACAATGGCTTGGTCGCATTTGTCAGCACAGTGTGACACACACCATTGTGGTAACCTTTCAGACAAACACAAGAGGAACATATGCTCTGGACTTGAGCCATTTTTTAGAAGCCTTGGTCTTATCATTTACGAAAGAAACAGTATCAAACCACTGAATGTGCCTTCCTGAGAAAGACAGGCTGAATTAGAAAAATGGGAAAGCTGCTACCCCCTAACCTAGTATAGAAATGTGAGAATGAACAATTCTATGGTGATGTTCAGCCAAAGTGCTCCAAGAGGTTTAATTAAACGTATCTTGAATTCTTTACTTGTCCAACATTTGTAATTTCAAAAAACAATCTTTGATATTCATGCATTATGTTTGAGTTTATCTGAGTTGACTATAGATTTGAAAGCTAGTAGTATTTTTCCCCTCATTATGTTATCCCAGTCCCTAACAATGATTTATTGACATAATTTAATTTCCTGTGAATAAAAGACAAAAGCAATATTTGAAGCCGTAATTTTACAAATAAGATAGCAAGGTCCAGAAAGATTTTAAAAATGAACAAGAAAAGCTTGGAGATAGCAACTTGATCACAAAATCCGCTTCCTGCTTGCCTGGCCTGCTTCCTTACCCTACTGCAGGGTGTGAACATACATAGAAGGAGGTATGGTATGTTGGCTTTTTTGCTTTTTGGGATTTTGTTGTTGTTGTTATTGGCATATGTTATAATCACAGAATGGTTATAACATTATGGTAGCATAATGGTGACTACCTTAGAGACGAGTTCCAACCCCTCTGCCATGGTATTGGTTTTAATACATATCCCTGGTCTTAAAGAAGAATATGCTATACACTTCACACTTCACAGTAAGGTTCATGGTCAGCCCACTCCTCCCTCTTCTGCGGGGAGACTCAGCTGAAGATTCCCTGTGCATCTGGAGAACCTGTCCCAGAAGTACTATCTTGCATGGAGTATGGAATTTTCTGGATGATGGAGAAGTCTCTCAAGCAGAAAGCTTATGATTATTCTGGCAATGACTTTGTCAGTGAAGATGAGGATTTTGAATTGCTCACCTTGGATGTCATTGTTTTTGAGACATGTTAGCTGCATGCTATAGAATCACAGGCTTCTCACAAGCATTCATGTTAAGACATAGGAAAAAGGAGTTGTGAGAACCTATACTAGACATGACAGGAAAAAGGATCAATAGAGGTGTTTCTTTGCTGGAAAAACAAAATAAGAAGAAAGTTTCTGGACTACCTGAAAACTTCCTGACCAAAACATGAATACAATGCTATACTTACTTTGCTAGCCTGTTTTGAGGTGCTGAAGATAGTGGTGAGACAAAAATTTGGATTCTTAAGTGTTTCCTAACACTGGTACAAAACTACTAACGCTTATGTATGTCTTGTCTAGGTAAAAGCTCCATCAACTGCTCTCTGTCCATAGGTTTAGAATTTCCAGGCTCTGGGGTTTCTGCCAAAAAAGAAAGGATGGAAAACTCTCTCTACAGAAGTGTGGCACAGGTACCTTGTTTCACATCCCTGAGGATGCATGGTGGGGCGGAGAGAGGGAACAAAGTGGGGAAAATAGAGCCTGGGTGACTCACTAATACACAGACCTACATAAACAGAAGTGTCTGTCTAACCAGGATCAAAAAAGTTTTCTCTCTGCATGGAGATCTTCAAGTCCTCGCTTATGGTCCATTAAACACCTTGATATTGCAGTTTTGCAGATGGCAGGTCAGGCACAGCTTTCCACAGAGGAGTGGGTACTCTTGAACTCCCATGCTATGGGCAGAGATTCAGCAGACCATGAACAGCCTTCTGCATTTCTGTTGGGAGAGGGCAGATGTAAGTTTCAGTAAGGCCATTTCTTGAGTTTGTTACATCTAAGCAAAAATCACTATAATTTTGCCTTAGAAACAAGAAGAGAACCCTGACAGCATAACTGTCAGGCAGGACTAATCACTCTGTGTGTGCCACACAGAGATATTAGACTAGTTAGGATTTGTCTGATACAGTTGTGCCTGAGAGAGAGATTATTTATATGCCTGTTGCAATGGCAACACAGAAAGACATCAAGAGTTTTCAGCTGTGCTTATTTTGAGTCAGAATTAGTTTTCTTCAGGGATGCTGATCTCCTATATTTTTTGCCCCCTACTTTTAATATACTTAAGACAAAGCAATTAAGAATTGTGGGGCCAATGAAGTGTAGTGGATTAACCTGACCAGATGCCAGGCACCCACCAAAGGGTGGTTCTCACTCCTTCTGCTCTGCAGCTGGACAGGGGAGAGAAAATTCAATGAAAGGTTCATGGGTTGAGATAAGGACTGGGAGAGATAACTCACCAAATACCATCACAGGCAAAACAGGCTCAACTTAGAGATATGAAGTGAATTTATTACTAACAAAATCAGAGCAGGATAATGAGAAGCAAAATAGGTCCTCAGAAACACCTTTCCCACCCCTGCCTCCTTCCCAGCTCTACTCCTACCCAGCAGTGCAAGGAGACAGGGCATGGGGGTTGTGGTCAGTTCATCACCCAGGGCTTCTCTCACTGCTGAGGGAGAGGAGTAATTCCCCTGCTGCACCCTGGGGTCCTTCCCACGGGAGACAGCTCTCCATGAACCTCTCCAACGTGAGTGCATCTCACAGGCAGCAGCTCCCTGCAGACTGCTGCCACGTGAGCCCACCCCACGAGCAGCACCCCTCAGACTGCTGCAGCAGTGGGTCGCTCTTGCATGGGGTGCAGTCCTCCAAGGACGGGCTGCTCCAGCCTGGGAGCAGGGCCCTCTTCCCACAGGTCTCCCACAGGCTCCCAGGCTCCTCTCGGGCCCCCAGCTGCTCTGGTGTGGGCTCCTCCAGGGGCTGCAGGTGGATCTCTGCATCCCTGGGACCTCCCTGGGCTGCAGGGGCTCAGCTGCCTCACCATGGGCTGCGCCAGGGGCTGCAGGGGAATCTCAGTTCCAGTGCCTGGAGCACCTCCTGCCCCTCCTCCTTCACTGGCTTTGGTGTCTCCATGTTGTTCTTCACATGTTCTCACTCTGCTCTGCTCTCCCTGAAATTCAAACTGTAGCATAAGCTTTGTTTAGATTTCCTCTTAAATACATTCTCACAGAGGTGTTATCACCTGTTGTAATGCACGTTTATGGCTTTGTGTTGCACTGAGGATGGTTTGTTCTGTTTCCCCTCTCAGTTTGTAACGTGGTTCTCCCCTTCCCTTAACCCCTTCCTTTTCCCCCTGGCCAGCCCTGAGTGGCTGTGACCCGGGGTTCCTCCGCCCCTGAGTTGGGATTGAAAATACCCCGCCTTTGCCATGGTCTCTGTCTCTTCTCCCTGGAACTCTTCAGGACAATAAACTTGGATCATCCTGGGAAGGAGAGCCTCCTCTAATCTTTTGCCTTTGTCCATGCCAGAAAAGAATCCCCTATCTCTCTGACCCCTGAGCTAGCTGAAGCATGTCAGAAAGACCAGGGGAACTCCAGCAATCACCATCTTTAGCTGGCCCAGCCTTGGCCAATGGCACATCCATCTTCAGATCCACTAGGGAATGGCTCTGCCAGACATGGTGGAAGCTTCTGGCAACTTCTCACAGAAAGCACTTCTCTGATTCTCCCTTCTCTCCCCAATACTTCCCCCCAAATGGAAATGAGGCTGTACAAAGCCAATGCATGAAGAAATGCAGCTGGGTTTGATCAGATGTGGTCAGGTTCTGTGGTATTTCATTAGTGTACCAATATGTTAATCTCTCTGGTAGTGAATTTTCTTCCATGTTGTTTGAAAATTCTCAGGTTATATTTTTTCCTGCGAAATACTGTCTTGAGACTTTCAAATAAAAGGTCAATTATCTGATTTATCCTTTACTAGGTGATAGATCTGTTTCTGAGGATTAATCTTCAGCCAAAAATAAGGGGCAAACTTCTGATCTCAACTGGATATCTTAGCATAATATATTAATTATATAATTTTAAAATTGCTATGTATTTTTGGGCTGGATAAAAAATAATATAGGGTTTCATAGAACTACTAGAGCTTGGAAGGTGCATAAGGGCTCCCTTTGCCACCTGCTGGAATTCAACCATCAGTAAAGAGGAGCCATCTCTGTCACAGACAAGAGCAAAACAAGAATGGTTGGCAGACATCTCCCCCTTAGAGAGATGAGGACACCATGTCTGGCAGGTGAGTGTGCTGACAGCTGGAACAAAGCACCAAGAGACATTGATGTTCAGCCATCACTTGGTCTCTCTGAATCAAGACTGGGTGTTTTTCTGGAAGATAAATCATACATAGATCAATGAGCCAGGGTGAAGCTTTATAGCATGAGGCATGTGGGTCAGACTAAGTAACTAAAGGTGTCTTCCAGTGTTTATTTTGATTAATCAGCTAACCATGGGAGTGAATGACAGATCATGCATTCAGTGAGGACCACAGGCAGGAACTGAGGCAGGCAGGGAGTGTTAACTCCTGATCTTCCACTGTGCAAATCACTGCCCCTTAAATAAATAAAGCCTTAACATATTATATAGGAATCCAAATTTTGCCCCTGTATGGTAGGGCTTTTTTTCCATAGGGAACTCTCTGTTTCTCTCCATGTCTTTTGTTTGTTTATTTGTATTATGATACAAAGGATAGGAGCAGTACGTGACTTTCTTTTTGTAGCTCATGATTTTATGTCCTACATCTGAAAATGAAATGTAGCATGAAATTTACTTTCTGTAGTAATGTGAAATTGGATCAAGTAAAAGCAATTTCTGTACTCTTAGCAGGGAGAGCCCCTTAAAAAGGCTGAAAAGACCTCAATTCAGTTTAAAAAAAATAGCCATCAGATTTGTACCTTGTCTCACTGTGATTTTATTACCATCTGATATATGACTGATATTGAATTACAGATGGATCACCATATCAAGCCAAAAAATTATGAGATTTTTCCTTTTGCTCTAATGTATTGTTCACATTCTTTCTCTCTCTGACTCAATAAAAAGCATCACGCTCTATGCAGCTGCAGCTAAAAGAACTTCCATCATAAAACATTGGCTCTGTTTGCAGCAACTGAGACAAAGGTTTTTATTTTAATAACAGCATTCAGTGATTCATGTTAGTAAAATAATCCTCAAGAAGTATAGGCCTTCAATGCTTAGATTTTTTAAAATTAATTATTCTCCCTTTTGAGTATGATAGTACAGTTGAGAAATCTTTGGTAAGAGTGCCATATTATGACAATTGCTGTTATTCACCCTCAGGCTAGCAGAGCAGATCAGCTGCCTGAGAAGTTGCAGCAAAGTAAGGAGGAAGCATCACAGCCTCTTTCCTGATGGCTTCCTCTTGCACTTGGTCCTGCTGTGTGAACTGGGTGACAAAATAGGAACTGTCACAGCACTGCCCAGCTGCCCCCACATCTGCCTGGCAGCACCACACAGCAGCATATGCTCTGCCACAGCCCACAAGGTACAAAACAGCCCTGGGGTACAACTAGAGAAGCTCTTGAAAGAGCTTCTTATAAGATGTTATTTACCAACCCCATAAAAAAAAAAAAAAAAAACAAAAAACACACAACAAACCAGACCTCATTCAATAAAAAACCAGCTCTGAGACTAAACTGATCCCTAGAAGTCCTCCAAAACACCCTTCTCACATTGAATATTAAATTGCACTAATACACACATGTTGGCAGAATAAGTGAAGTGTGGGTTCCACCATGCATCTGTAATGCTGGCAGCCAGTGCATGGGGAAAACCAGCCCACTAAGAGAGCAACTCTCTTCTTTGCATTCTGCATTGCCATGCAGAGTACCTAACAATGCTGCTGAGCCCCTGTGGTTTGAGTAAATAAACAGTTCTAGTTTGTAATTAGTATGAAGCAGAATGATAAAATATAATGAAAAATGAGACCTTCACCAGGCCATAAATAATTGCTTCTGACACAGCACTGAAGAGTGATTTGTCCGCATACAAGAACAATGCAGGACAAACAGCAAACTGTGAGAGCTTTTTTCCATGAATAAATTAAAATTATCTCGTTGGAAATTATACACACGCTCATAGTATACACAGAGGTTTCACTGACAAAATTGCTGTTCCTCTGAAGCTTTAGTGGTGGAATGACCAGACTCAACAAGTACTCAGATGTTTGGCTTCACCTACTCAGGCAGCCTTACCACAGGAAAGAGATAAGCAACCAGTAACAGCTTTTGCAGGTGCAGAATAAGCTCCAAGACAGCAAAGCTGCTGTTAATTTTGAGAAAGTCTGTTTCCATGGTTTCTACAAAAATATTCCAGGTAACATCAAACCACTTGTTCATCCTGTTTCAATGATATTCCCCCTCCTGATGGCAATGGTGCAACAAAAATCCTTGACCTAGCATTCATGCCTTTCAACTGCAGATTGTGTATTCCATGTCAGGGAGCAACAGGTTGATCTCCCTTCACTCTGCCATTTTGCACAAGGGGTGGGTGATGGTGCCTAGGTCACTATGGCTGGCCTGGTGTCCATGCACCCCAGGAATGGCTCAAGGCATCACTGCATCACTGGGTCCCTAAAACTTCCCAGTCACCACTCCAGGATTCAGTCACCTATTTAAACCTGCGATTCCCTCCTTTCTTATAAATTTTGGGTATCAGCACTGCATCCCTGCTGTCAGCTGTAAAGACCCTGTGGACCACAAGAGCCTGCCCAGATTCCCATAGCACTAGGAAACCTAGAAGGGTGTGAGCAGAGCACCTGTCTGAGTGTCCAAGCCACCAGCTGTAGATTCACCTGGAACATCACTTTGTAAAGGATAATGAAATACTCCTGAGGGTGTGGAGAAAGTGAGTTTGACCATGCTCAGATGTGTTATTGGAGCTCACATCCATTGGTTTATTACATGGATGAGGTCTTACCTCATCCAGGGGCCAACATTAAACAGTATTACTACAAAATAGAAAAAGATGTAACATGATCTGAATTTAAATTTTTTTTTAGATTTTTTTTTTAAGGTTACAAAAAATGTAATTTGTCTGCAGAACAAATTAATGTAGGCACACATCAAAATGGGTGTCTGGTGCCTGTGAGGGCATGAAACATCCTGGAGCAGTTAGCCATTGGAAACTATTGGCAAAGAGCAGTGGAAATTTTCTCTTGAAATAGAGGATGGATAAACTAAACAACAGAAAGAGGCATATAAGGATAAGAGATATTTGTTTGGCACTACAGCAAAACATGCAAACTGCCAATAGTAGTATCAGGCTGGAAGTGGGGGGACAGTGGTCAGCCTCTGGAGCTGTCCCTGAGCCTGGAAAATGGGCAAGATGACATGCAGAAGTGGGCTTGGTAGACATGTGAATAGAAAAACAAGAAGTGGCAGACGGGGATAGTGGGATACTGTATTTGATAGCTCAGGAAGACTTGATTTCTATTTGCGCACCTGCAGGCAGACAGAGGTCAGTCTGAAGATCACTTTGTTTTTCATGGTGCTGATGCTGGATGGAATCAAAGAATGGTGCTTTTATCCTTGCCTCTGCAAGAGGTTCATTCCCATCATCATATGCAACTTAGCCTGTTCCACAAATTTTTATTAATGCCACCAGAACTGCAGCCATTAATAAAAACCCAAAAGACGAAACAGTTCAAATCTAAACAAAGTAAAATACTTTTCTGCAACTACATTTTCCTCTCTGATGACATACTACAGAATGACCCATAACTGGCTGAAGCACCATGGAAACCTTTCAGATACTACACTGAGGGGGGTTCTGTAAAAGCCTGTATAAAATCTGTACAATCCTGATTAGAAATGCATACCCTGAAGGGAGACGTTAATACTATGCATTACAGCCTCTGCAGGGGCACACACTGTGCATTGCTTTTTATAGTGTCTTCTTTATTCTTTAGTGTAAATCTAAATGTGGTGAAAGAAAAAACAATCTCTCTTCAGATCATCTGGGAAAACTCTGTTTAATGTCATTAATATTATAAAAGATTTAATTACAAGCCAGCTGTTTCTTGTGCAAAACAGTCCAACTCTGTAGACTCAAGAGTTTTTAAAATATCCTTGCAGCCTGCTTTGGCCCAGCACTGGGCACTATGTGGATTTTGCTGCATTGGTATCCACAGAGAGTCAGGGTGTTCAACAGGACCAGCAAAACCTGGGTCTTTACAAGAAGGAAGAACGGTGTTGCTCAGCCATGGTCTCTAGGGCTTGAAAGCATCAGCAGCCAAGAGTACATGCATACATGCATGTCCTAGTGTGTGAGAGACTAAACATCCATGAACACTGCATGATTTTGAAGATTAAATGAGTGACAAGGGGTGGCTGCATTCACTGCCTGGATAGTCCAGAGAATCCTCTGTTTTTCACTTTGAGTGATGGCATTGATTGCGGTCTTCACCACCAGCTCAGCTTTTGCATGTTCTGAGTAGAAAGAGGGGAATTACATCTTGGGGGTTACTAGCATACATACCTTAGCTCCTGTGTAATGAAGGGCTGCCCTCAGAGGACACGGCAGTTATACCTCTTGCAGGAAGTGGATATGCAGGATTTCTGCAAACTGGGAAGAGTGACAAAAGTGTTCCTAACAATTCAGACTGATTTAATTTTGTTTATGGACAGTGACAAAGCTGTCCAGAAAACCTCACCTAACACAGCAACTCCTGCTGTTTCAAGACACAAGAGTCCCACGCACACATGGAAGAAGATGCTGACATTACAGATCCACATGCTTCTCATTTAAGGAGGTGGCAGGCTATAAAATGAGCAGCTTTTAATAATCCTTGGTCACAATTTCTATGCAGACTCTTTGTATAGGATCCCTAAACAATGTGCCAGGCTCCCATGGCTACTGTTAGAGATGGTCCTATGGACTTCTATGATTATAGATAATTATTAGTTATAGTTATAAACAATTTATTGACCTTTTGGATTTCTTTATTAAGTTAGCCGTGATTATTTTGCTAGCTTTCCCATGGCAAAGTGCTTAAAACCAAAAATGTAATGTAAAGTAAATACATTTATTTCCAAACTGTGTTTTTCAAACCAAAACAAAAATTCCATACTGAAAGATAAAAATGTCAGTAGGAAGTATTGCTCTGAAAAAAAGGACACTTTCTGCCACTGACACACCACATCTATCTGCCTGCATGTACACAGATATGCCTATTCAGTTCCAGGTTTTGTAATTGCCCAGAATCTCCTTACTGGGCCATTGCTCTCACTTTCTGTCTGGCCTTGCTGGCATTTCCAAAAGAAATCTCCCTGACAGATGAACTAGTTTGGCCTTTCATCTTCTGTTAACCAAAACTGATCACTAGGGTATCCTGCTGCAGAGAAGAAAGAAGTCAGGTAGTGAGGAGCTGAAGACCTATTGACTGACCTGAGATTCATATACTGAATCAATGCTTTCACAGTATTTTTCCTCACAGTTAAGCTTTTCTTTTCATCTTCCTACCACGCACATGCACACACACACAAAAAAAAAAAAAAAGTAGGGTTGCATGCTGCTAATACCACATGGGAAGCTTCACAGATTTCCTGTGTCTGCTTTTCCATGCAGAACAAGAAAAGTATACAGCAGCAGCATGAATAGTAGGAAAATGGACATGCTGCCTCATTTACCTTCCTTCATGGTCCTAGAAGTTGTAGATGCTGAACCCCTTCCTCTGTTGAGATTTTACTCTCAGTCTGTAGCGGGTCACTTAGGAAGTTTTCAGAAGACATTCAAACACTTAGTGCAGAAGCAAACAGAAAGATTGTGCTTTTTTAGAACAGACCATACTCTTAGGTGATGCTGCATCACATTCTCCCAGGAACACTTAATTCCCAAAAAATTCAGCATTGTTTCAGTCTGTGCACCATCCTGTCAAAGTTACCAATTTTTATTTTTTTTTCACAGAATTGCTTGTTCAGTGGCATTTGCCTGCCCTTGAAGAATATAGCAGAAGATAGCTAAAACTTGTTTTTCTGCTCCCAAGAGCTTCCACAGTTAGTTCTAGACACACTGCACCTAGCAGGTCTCAAGGCTTACTGTGGGAGAAGTCTAAAATCTACAATTCTGTCCCAGGCAAAGACCATACACTGCTGAACACTAGCGAGACAGTTAAGCAAGAAGCTTTTTGCAAACAATTCCCAGTTGGTGGATGTTATATTTTGAGGTATCACAGGCCCTAGCTGACAAGAATTAGCATGTTTGATGAGAAAAAATTTTTTAAGCAAAAAACTTCATTTAAATAGAACTTTGTGGTTTCATGAAGGAAGGCTGAAAAAAGTGCACAGCAGATGGACAGAGGAGGGTGGTTTTAGTGATGATAATTTTGTGAAGATTCAGCCTGGAATAAAAACCTTACGAAGTAGCATCTCCTGTTTTCAGGGGTATTGCAGGGCAATGGACAGTGGTCAGGCAGTTCAGACAAGAATGCCAAGCCATTGGGACTGTCATGATGACCAAGTGTTGGGCAGGAACAGTCAAATTTAGAGGGACTCCAGGACATCCACCCATCTCCCAAGACATTCTCAGGCCACAGACTCAATAAACTCAAAGCCTGAGAGGGTAACCAAGATTCACCCATAGGAAGAGAGCTGGGCATATCAGGGGATCTCCAGTTACTGCAAATTGGTGTGCTACTGCAGCTGTTACTATTTCCTGCTGTTGTTTAAACCACCACAGAGGTTTAAGCAGAGCAAAACAAGGAAACATGCCCTGACTCCTTTGAATGGCCCAGCAGCAGTGCATGTTTCCACTGCCCTGCTTTACCAGTCTCTGTCTTGGGAAAAGAGAGAAATGTCCTTCTCAGAATCCCAGAGACCTCAAACATGAGTAATGACAAAAGTACAAAAAACGGTGTTAGCAGAGGTACAAACCTCATTCCTTTTCTCTGAGAGTTCCTCCCTTCACCTGTTCTGCCCCTCACATGGGGCCATGAGGCTCCATCTTAAAACAAGCCCAAGATCTCCACTTCTGTGACCGAACAAGCTCTTCACATCCTGCCTCTTCAGATACCCAGAGACTGTCTTCTATATGGAAGTCTAAATTTATCCATAACCAACACATAGTCATTTGATCCTGAGCTAATAATATGTTTCAGCTCAAAAAGATTTTTTTTCTCTCCTCAGCATTTACCAGCAAGCATATTTATTAAGAGACACTATATCTCCTCCGACCTTTGTTTGACCTGACTAAAGGAGCTAAGCTCATCAGAGGAAATGTTGTAATTGTTTTTAAATACAATTACCAGTGCTGCTAACAAGAGAGAATAGAGAGACTACAAAGTCAGGGGACTTCAGTAACAACTAAAATTGGAAGGTGCCTTAGAGGTTTTAGCTGGAGACAATTGATGCCTTGGGGTTAGCTTTTATATTTCTCAGAATCTCTGCTGCTTAGTGTGTAACTCTGAAACTTCATGTTAGGTGTTAGTAAGTTCTCTTCGCAGGGTGGTTAAACAAAACAATTTCTTTCTAGCTAGAGAATCAAGGACCACCAATACCCAAAAAGCAGAAACAATGGTGAAGGGAAAGGGGCCAAGCCAAGACGCTGATACTTCACAGCCTGGGGCTGTGGTTGGATAATTGACTCCCAAATTGTAGATGAACCAAAACCTATAAAAGTGTAAAGGCTCCTGTCCAGGATCCATCTTGGATTTGATTTGGGTGTAGCCTTGGACAGGCTCTTGCACTGCCCAAAGTATATCCTTTCAATAAATACCTATTTTAGTCCTTTTGCTCTTCCTAGTCTCTGTTCCAGGTCAGCCTTTCCAGGCATCACAATCATTAATTTCCCAAATACGTGTTTCCACATGAGACACAAATGAACAAGTCTTCTACTGAAGATAAGGATAATTCACTTTACACTCCACATTATGAAACCTGTCCAGCATCCAGCCAGCCTCCAGCTGGAACAGCTCTTTGCACATCTTCTGGTCTTTGCCAGCATGGATCTCAGGAGGCACCTCCAGCCACAGTGCAGGCACTGCGTGCATGAGCTGTGTCAGGAGGCAAAATACTGGCTGTGTCAAGGAGCACTGTTCCACAGGTTATTAGTGAATTTGTGTTCCACTGACACAGACCATTAGACCTGCTTGGCTTTATGTCCAATCGAGTCTCTTCAATTTTTTTTTAAAGAAAACACAACCCATGGGTTTTTCGCTTAAGCCAAGCTGTGATTTTAAGACACTTTTTTTTTGACTTTGGAATGTCAGAAGTTGTAAGGCAGCTAAAAACTAACTGGGAAATCTGACCCCACATTAGGGAAGGGGCCTGTCATTAAACCAGAAGCAGTCCATATGCTAAACACTCAATTTCCAAGAAAGAGCATCAGAAAGAAAGTTTCTGATTTAAATTACAGTCTCCTCCAAGAAGTCAGTGGTTGAACTAACTGGACATGAAGCTGTGCCTGGGACATGGCAGTGCTCACCAACACCTGGGAAGAGGTGCCCTGGAAGGACACTCTGAAGGCATTTGTCTCTTTGTTCAAATTACAGCCCTGAAGAGGTGATGGGCACATCACTAATAAAAACCTACTCCAGCAAGAAGGATTAATCTACTTTCTCTGTCTCACTGTGCTTAAATCATGGTCTTAGAATATCTCTATGTACCCGAGAAATGTATCTTATGTAGATAAATAATACGTGTCTGTGTGAAACCCTGTCGTGGGTTAAGCTTACCTGGCAACCAAGCACCACACAGCCACTTGCTTACCCTCCACACCCCAGCCCCTCCCTGGTGGAATGGGAAGGAAAATCAAAAGTAAAACTTTTAAGCTGAGATAACTCAAAAGGAGCAAAATATAACAACAATAATAAAACAAGATAAAACTCAAGAAGAAAAACAAGTGATGCATAATAAATTGCTCACCAAATTTTGACCAATGTCAAACCCTGTCCCCAATACCTGACTGACCCCTTTTCAGGTAATTCCCAGTATTTATATGTTGGCCATGTCAGTCTGTGTATGGAATATCCCTTTGGCCAGGTCAGGTCAGCTCTACTGGCCATGCTTCCCCAGCCTTTGTGTACCTGATTGCTGCAGAGCACGGGACACTGAAATGTCCTTGTCATAGGGTAAACATTAATTAGCAACAATCAAAATACCATTGTGGTTCCAACATGATTCACATACTGAATCCAAATCACAGCACTGTAGCAACTACAAAGAAGAAATTATCCCAGTGAAGAAATTACCACAGGAAAAAGTTTCTTCTATAAATGCTAGAGAAACTGCTTCTATTTGCATAGAGGAAGAAAAATATCTTTGCCCTGCAGTCTGATAAAGCTTGTAAAAGCTGTAGACGATTACTTCTCTTCTTCATCTGTAGTTCATTTTTCCCAAACTGTTACATTTTCATCCATGAGCAAAAACATGCTGATGGAATGTTACAGCTCTCTGATAGCAAACCACAGTTTACATCCTGAACATGGCCTTTTGGGCCCCTGGTACATCTCAGGGAGGCTACAAGAGAATACACAGCTAAAAGCTCCTGGCAGAAACTGGAGGTGAGCAAATGGCAATAGATGACAATTAGGCTGTCTGCAGGAGACACTTGAATCACTCAAGAGCCTAGGGCATCACCACAGAGCTGCCTCATTGATTGCCTGCCCCACTGCCTGCCCAGGCTGCACTCCAGAAAAGGGAGATGGGGCAAGAAAAAGAAGGCTTGTGTACTCATGGATACTGCCTGCATTCATCTGTATGGCAGGTGCTTCTCCCATCGCTTAGGATGATTTAAGCCTGGTCTTTCCTAGGTTTCCAAAAAGCATTATTCTTTTGATTTATACTTGCTGATCTATGAAAGAGATGCATATGTGCTCAGGAATAGTGCCCATTCCAGTGCTGGAGCTTCTGGATGCAGCCTTGGTGCCAGCCAGATCTGAGGACACAGGTTTGCTCTGAACATGCAATGGAGCACTTTGCTGCATGCCAAGGTATAGTGCAGAGTTCAAGGCAGACTGCAGGGATGTAGTGCCCATCCCCATGGCATCAGCTGTGTCCTTCATTGTGACTGCAATAGAATGAGAAATTCAAGCAATTTTATTACTTTCCTACCTGCTTCAGCCAGGTAGTGACAGCTTTAATTAGTTAGATAATGCCACAAGAATAAAATCCTGATACAATGTGATGTCTCTTGGTGGTATATAAATGTCAAGACATTCATGGAAGAGAAGTGCTGCAGCAAAACAAATGCAGTATTTTCATTTACTGAGTGATAGATGAACGTGCAAATGTCACCACATGGCTGAAGGGTGCTGTGCAGATAAGTGGAGGTGGCTCGCTGTAGCATGCTGCCCAAGATGATGGGTACCATTGCTCCTGGGAAGGGGACACCTTAGGAAATTTGTACTAGAGCTGCCCAGGAGGACATTCGAGGAGCAGGCTTTGGTAATTCATCATACACTCACTGAATAGTTTGGTTTGGTAGAGGACCTTAAAGATTATCTAGTTTCAACAGTCTTGCCATGGGCAGGGAACCTTCTACCTGACCAGGTTTCTCAGACCCCCATTCTGCATGACTTGGACATTTTAAGGAATGGAGCACCCACAGCTTCTCTGGGCAACCTGTTTCAGTGACTCACCAACCTCACAGTGAAAGATTTCTTCCTAATATCTAATCTAATCTTAGCTCCTTGGAGTTTAAAGCCATTCCCTTGAGTCCTGTCGCTACATCATCCTTGTAAAAAGTGCCTCTCCAGCATTCCTGTAGATGACCCCCATGGATACTGGAAGTTGCTGTACAGTCTCCCCAGAGCCTTTTCTTCTCCAGGCTGAAAACCCCCAGCTCTTTCAGCCTCTTTGGCCTATATATTTTGGAATATATCCCTTCAGCTATTTCTTCACTGGACTAATCCTGCCTCCAACTGATGTGATATCTGTCTTGTCCATAAATCATGCGTAGGCAGAAGAAAACTCAGGTCCTTGAGAAACAGATGGGGAGAGAGAGGCACAGAAGACTGTGTCCCCAGAGTCCTTCACACAGTGAGGATTTGGGCTCCAAGGCACCTTAACAGTATAAGCAATGAGGAGTAATAGGATATAGCCTGGACACAGGACTTCAGTTTGAAGATGATACGACTTTAAATTAAATTAGCCTTTATGTTCTGTTCTAATCATAATCTAATTTCACTGACATTTTCAGAAATCTCCAACAATATACACAGCACAATTAATGCATTAAAAATTCAAATGGCAAGTCAGGGATAAGCTCATAAATGAAGAACAGAAATTGTTTTCTAAAAGTGAACAACATCTTTATTCCTTTTGCCTCATTTTTACTGTTGGCATTGAATGATCTTTTCCATTTCAAGATTTTTAAATGTGGACCCTGGTTTCATCAGCACATATAGCTCCAACCACTGAACACCACCAGGTCCCCAGATCATGGTCACGGCTCTGTGCAGCCTCCCAGCAGCTCACCACAACAGGAGTAGCTCGAGTTTGCCAGACAAAGCACAAGAACACATGCAAGAGTTTCACATGCACCATTTACTGTGTGGCTGAAGATGATTCTCATTCCCTTCACTCCTGCTGAAAAAGAATCCAACCGCAGTAGGAAAGGCCAACAAAGACCTTGCAGCTGGAGGAGCTTGTAATTTTATGCAGCTCCTGAAACTCTGAGGAAATATCCTGGAGTAGCAAAAAGATTATCTGCCTTTTATTCAGCCACAAAGGGATTTATCTGAGAGGTGCTACAGGAGAGGAATTCCCTTATGTGATGATGCCAACAAAAAAATTTTATATGTAATTTAGAGAAAACGGGCTATAAGTCCACATTATTCAATGCAAATTCCTGTTAAAAGCAGGGTTTTCATTAGCAGGCAGCTTAGGTGAAAAATCAGTGATTAAAAATGTCAGCTGATGGTCATCATCTAAGAAATGACAGAAACTACCAGAAAACATGGTAATTTAGGCATGTTAAAACAGGCTCTAGAGAAAAATCAATCAAACTCTTTTCTCTCTACACATTAATGACATCCTTTCCTTCAGAAAATATTTTTTTCAGCAGTGCCCCACACTGTGGGGAAATTGCAATACATTAATTTATTTTCCAAGTAGGTGATTTAAAACAGTATTAAAGCAAGGCAGAGCCAAATTGCTACATTTCTTTCCTTTAAAGGACTGAAGCTCGATCTTCCCTGCTGTCAATATTTTAGTCTTTAATGCATCTATTTTCTTAAGATTTTTGTTTTCTTTTTAAATAAGATAAACCCTTAGATAGGATAGCCTGATTTTTGCAGATAATGCTGCTCCAGAAGGCAGGTCTCCTTGCCCCTTTCCTCTGTTTTTTTAGGTCTCCTGTCATGAGCACCCTCCTGCAGCACCTGCCCATGAGCATGCCTGCGAGCTGTGGGTGAGAGACAGAAAAATAATTAATGGAAGCAGCTTCCCTGTAGTCCATGTGCAAAGGCAGACACACTGCCAGACAGGAATACAGCTCCAGTTTTGCACACTTCCAAAAAACCTGGGTTTATCTGCAGGCAGTCCTGTCCTCAGTAGGAAAGTTCTTGTCAAGCTGATCCCATCCCATCAAAGGGAAGTGTAGGCCACATTTGAGGGATGTGGCCATTGCTCAGGAGCACCGAAGGTTGTGAAATACCAGTAAAGCCACTGCAGAGTGAGCAGAGCCTTGGAAGGACCAGACTGCAGGGTGCAGTAGGTACTAAAGGGATTTTGGGGGACATTTTGTTTGCTTGACTTTTCTTTTAAACCCTCATTTCTATTCTGTCTCATGTTGAGGTTTTTCATCAATCTTTCAGTTTGCTGCTCAGGCCCTGGGGTTCAGTGGCTTTTGGTGTCCTTGGCAACTGTGTCAAGGGAGTGATGCTGCAGCTGCCCTAAGAGCTGGCACTGGCTGGAGGCCTGTCAAGAAAGGGGGATGTACCCATAGACCACTCCATTTTCATTCAAAGGCAATATGAATGACCGTAAGAATTAGAAAAAATGCAAAAGGTTCTAAAACTAATGGTTTGTAATATTAGAGGCTGTGTGACTTGGAAAGGCATCTTTGGAGGTCATCTTGTCTAAACCCCCTGCTCAAGCAGGTCACTCAGGGCAGGCTGCTCAGAGCAGCATCCACTCAAGTTTTGAACCTACTCAGGGATGGAGACTGCACACCTTCTCTGGGCTGCCCAAGGCATGAGGAAGGAACTGATAGGCACTATATCACCATCATAAATGTTTCAGTTTCGGTTTTTCTAATATATGGAAACGCAGAAAGTAGTTTCTCTCTCTCTCTCTCTCTCTCTCTCAGCTTAGCACAACTAGTGAATCAGAGGAGCATTTAGTTTGGAAAGAGACTTTCAGATCGTCAGCTGTAAGAGGCATGGATGAAAGACTACAAAGAACTAGGAAGTGGCTGTTGCTGTGACCAATCCTTAATTCCTCTGGTGTGAAAGTACTTTCAGAAGTGTTTTACACTGTCCCAGGCCCCAGAGCAAGAAGGGAAGGCTGCCGTTGCCTGTGCAGGCTCTGTAGTGCCTGAGCACATCATCCTGACCAGTTGAGATTCTGGTTGTAGATTTATTAGCAGACTACACACACAACACCTTGTCTTTAGCTCAAGCTAGTTCTTTCCAAATAGTAATGCCCCTGTGAATTACTTTACAGTGTGACTTCAATGCCAGCAAACACTTGTCATGGTAACAAGCACGGAGAACCAGCTAACCAGCTGACCTCCACTGAAGGGTGCCTTTCCACCCCAGGGATAGCAGGAACACTCAAGCAATATTCCATTCCACTGCTACTGCTGGCACTGTGTTTGATGGCTGCGGGCTCATTTTCCTCTCTAGTAAATCTGTGCCTGCAGTGGAACAAAGTCTGTCAGTTTCCCCACAGCACCCCACTGTTCCTGGTGCCACACTGAGCAGCCCCATGGAGTAGACTGAGATTGCAGAGTTTGCTGCAGCAGAACTCCCCCAAACACTGGGAAAGTTATCTAACACTGCTCCCAGCAGGTGCCTGCCACTGTGCCCCATCCCCACCAGTCAGCTCAGCCCTTGGGAGCAGCATCTTGGATGGTGCAGCCTGAGAAGTTTGCAGCCAGGATGTCAGTGCAGAATCTGGATATGGCCCTGGCAGTGTGTGCTGTCCAGTAAAGGCAAGCCCCTCAGATGGTGAGTTTAGGTTATTCTTTGCTTCCCTTTCCTTGGCTCTTTCACCTGCAGAGGAAAGGATGCTTGCAGAAAGCACAGCAGGGCTTGAGCCACTCATCTTTCTACACTTCCCCCTGAGGCCACTCCAAAACAGCCCTACTGCACCGACTCAGTGTCATCACTACCCTCATGTTATACAGCTGGTCTGCTTGAAATCCTCTTCAGTGTTCATTTATTTCACTAATAACACTGTCTAACCGCCTGGGTGCACCTGTGAGCTCCTTGAGGAGTACACCAGGAAACAGCACCATCTCCTTGCTATTTCACCACTCCTGAATGTGCAGGAGTATGCAACTCCTGATTTGGAGAATAAAATTACTGGTGTTTAGCTCTCAGTTTACAAAGGGATCTTTTTCTGCCTGACACAGAGAACAGCAGATGCCTTCTGCAAGGGACCCCTGCAGGACCTGGAAATATCTGTTTCTCTGGGGTAGATCCTGCTGTTTTGGCTTGCCAAGCAGTTCCTGCCAGGGACTGGGGGGAAGAGGCTGGTGGGGAGCAGTAAAATCTGGGACAATTTGCCTCTCTTCACAGGCCACTCAGGCTGAGACAGGCCCAGCACCTCCATAAGATCCCAGCACAGTTCAGCCTCCACCTGATGTCTTGACCTACACTGTGGTTTTACTTGCTCCCCTGATGTTCCAGGGATGTTCTAATTCCTTTCCAGGTGGGGTGAAGAGTAAAAGTGGTAGGGGGAGACAAAGGACAGAAAGAACTTACATCCCTTAATTTGAATATATACAGGCTGACATCCAGAGCTGGGCTTGAGTTCCTCTAGGATCTAAAACTTAAGGTTTCTGTTTCCACTTTTGCAAACTTGGTTCCACAAGTCTCTTACTGTGCAGTAACTCACCTTGTGGATCTATATGATCCCATATTTCTGTGAAGAAAAATAAGAAAAAATTCTTTTTCTTATTGCTGCAGATATGTAATACCACAACATTAGCTTGCTTCTCCTAGGAACATTTCTGAGCACATGAAGAGAGAGAAATCACAGATAACTCCTCTGACTGCTGGCTTTATGAACTGAAAACTAAATAGTAAAAATCACCCATCACCTCAGAGGTAAATGAAGATTGAGAATTCAAAGAAAAGGGGCTGAGTCTCTCTTAGCAAGTATTCAGTGAGAAGCAGTCAGTTACCTTAACCAGGTACCTGGGATGTTGTACCCTGGGCCCAGGATCACTGCTCAAATGTGGAGTCAAAAAGAAGAGCAGGTGAAGTTCAGCAGTGAGAACTCGAAGGGAATTGATACCAGCACTGCAAAATTAGCCCAGTGTGTCAGGAGATCATTTCAAGGTAGAAAGGGAGAAGCTAAGAAAGCCATGAATATTCCATAAAATTTTGATTTTGACAGATTCCATCTGTCATTGTTACAGTGGATGCCATCCTACATGTCACCAGATGATATTTTTTTGTGATCTGGCTGCAACATGCATTCCTGCAGGACAGAGCCTACCACTGTGAGGTGCTGCTAAGCTGTGCTGAACCCCATATACCTTCACATGAGAAATCAGGTGAACTGCAATGTTTTGCAGTTTTACATCCTGTGGTGCCCATCAGCAGCTACATCCCTCCCAAACTCCATGCTTCCCCTGTGCTTCTTTGATCTTGTGAAGGTGCACTAAGCTTCATCAGGCAATCACAGCCCTGCTCATATTACTTCACTGATCCTGTGATAAAAAGATTTCCCTTTACTCCAAACACCACCCACAAATTCACAGGCATCATTATCTACTCAGCTGTGGACAGGTCTGCTCTCCATCGTCATGATGATCTCCAACAAAACAAATCACTCTGCTTTCTGTAAGCAGATAGGCTGGTTCATGAGGCTGGTTAATATTTTAAAAGCTGGAATAACATGAGTTTGGTGAAGAAACAACGTACCTTGTGCACTCCAATAATCTCCTCATGCATTTGGGTTGGGTGTGAATTCCCATATTTTATTCCATTAGTGTCAGGTGCTGACTGACAGTGCTCTCAGGAAGGAAAAACTCAAGATGAAAAAATCAAGTGTGTAAAAAAAAGGCAGAAAACTGCCTGTGGGGTGTTTCCTGGTGTCCAGGCAATGATGTAATGTTGACCCTTTTGAGTGTCTAAACACTATCCAAGGCATTTAAACCTGTTTCATAGTGTTCAGCCAAGACCTCAAACTTCTGAACACATCACTTTTGGAAATGTTGTACTGAGTGGGATGCACCCTTCAAAGAGAATCCAGGCAAAGGAGGCAGGAGAGGAGGGGCCAGCAGGACCTAAGCAGTTTTTCTGTCCTACCACCTCAGCACACTGTCCAGCACAGGCTGTCCATTTGGAAAGCCCCTTTGTCCAAAACTAAGCTGCTCTCCAAGTTTCAAAACCTCAGTTACTGCATCATTACTTTCAAAAACCCAAAAGGTGATTCTTTTTGCATTCAATGTAGAAAGAAAATTTTAAAAAGCATTTGTTCCCCTGCCTTGTAGGATATGATTAAAACCTCGCCAGCACTGGGGATGGACAATTTCAGCATTTTTTGCTTAGTTATCTGCATCTTGAATGCTGCTGTCTGGTCCGCCTTGGAAAACAACTTCCCAGAGAGTATCTAGAAGCTGCTTATTTTATTTTGCAAATGCATTGAAAATAAATTCGTCTGTTGCACTAGGAAGGAATATTTTTATATCTTCCTTTTTTATGTGGATTTTTATTCTGAACTGCTTTATTTTGCATTTCATTGAAACAAAATGTTCCAAATTGTGGATTTGAAATTAATATTTATCTCATTTTGTGTAGGAAATTTCACGCTTTGGGTTTCCTTTTCATTTTGCTGTGAAAACAAATAGCAACAATCTCTGGCTTTCCCAGGAAAAGAAGTATTGAATTTCAACCAGATCTGGTTAAAAAAATCTCCCTTGTTATAGTCTCAAGCATATGAATTTCAGAGTTTTCTCAGTATCTTTACAAACAGTGATTATTTTTTCCCCATTTATCCTGAAGTTAACAAAGATTAGTGAGAGAGCAGAAGTGGCTAGGGAAGAGTCTAATTTGTTGCTTCTTAATGGTACAGATGTAAAACATTATCTAGATCCCTATTTACAGCTAATAGCAAGATAACATACCCAAGAGACAAATCATAGGCTCTGTAAAGTGCATGATAGCTCCGAAACACAGCACCCCACAGCATTCAGCAAATAACAAAGGCTTGCAAAGGCATTATTAAGTTTATTGTTAGAGAGTAATAATGATGTGAATGGACACAGGACTATAAATAATATAATTTCATGAAAGGCTGCCAAGAGAAAAAATTGAAACCAGCACCATTGTGGCACGACAGCGGAAGTGAACAGGGTGAAGACCTGATGAGGGTGATGGAGGAGGGTCCTGGACCAGCTGCTCTGAAAGCTGGTGGGAGGGCACTCAGCCACTCCAGTGACCCTTACTTAAAGTGAAAAAAAACAGCCTGAAATCCCATTTGTTTGCCTTCAGTTCTTGTTCCCAGGCTTTTTTGCCAGTGTTGCAGTTCCCCTGAGGGGGAATATTTCTTTTACTGAAAAAAGAAATGTTGGCTGGAGTAGTGTGAGATGCCAGGGCGGAGGAGCCCCAGGCATGCTGATGTGGGTGAGTACCCAATACCAGGCAGCACAGCTTCAGCAGCAAAGCTTTCAGCTTTGATAAAGGGAAGAAGTAGTGATTTTTTTTTGCATTTCTTGCTGAGAGCAGTCTCGTTTGCCAGACTAAAGCACTTTCCTCTTGTGTTATCTTGTGGCAGAGCAGGGAACCTGCCCTGGTGATAATTCAGGAACACCTGCCTCTCCCTCTGTTCCATGCAGCACTTCCTTCTGGCCCCACAGTACTCTACACGGCATGATAAATCACAAGAAATAGTAATATCCTCATCTTTTTCTAGGGTTACCTGAGGACTTCTGTTGTGAGCAACCTGGAAAACTGCCTTGAAAAACAGTATCCTGTAAGTCCCCTTAGCCACAAATGTCAGAGAAATGACCTCGTTGTAGGAGCGTGGGTGAAAGGTGTACTGTCCCTTGTGCCTGCTCTCTTGGTTTACCCTCTTCAAAGGAATGTTTGCATTGGAATACACCATTATTTGCTAGACTTACCACCCTGAGAGAGTTACTGTATAATTAATTATTAAAAGGGCATTTAACTGGGGGAATGTACAAATGGTCAAACCTGCTTAATAGTCAGTAACAGCTGATGTGAAGGTTAAGAAAAAGGATGAGTTTCTAATGATGCTGCCAAGTGGCAGGAAAATAACTCTTCTGGTAAGAGGAAAACTGCCACTATTGGCCAAAAAGTTTCTGCTTAAAACAAGTTTCACAAGACTTTTCCCAGCCACTGGCTTAGGCAATGAACAAATTCTTCTCCTGTGCTCAGGAGTACAGCAATTGGTCTTCTCCAAAACTTGTGAATTTTAAAATGAGCTGGCTCTTCTAGATAGATGATAGATGTACCAAAATCCTCTGGGGACCATTCCAGAGCCTGATTAAAAGGCAGAGTTCAAACTGAGCACACACAGAGCACCCTTATCCCAAGCCCTGGACTCCAGCAGGTCCTTGCCTGGAGGCTCAGCTGCCCCAAGGGCAGAAGTGGCCTCAGGCTCACATCAGTACCCTGGCCCCGGCATCACACACATTCCCCATTTTGTAATCAGAGATATATATTTTTACCTGTCCAAGAATAATCCATGGGAAGTAATACGCATCTCCACTACTGAGGTCAGATCTTGCCCTGCCAGCACTTCATGTGCTTTGTCAGTTCTAATACAGTCCAAAATACAAATTGTTAAACTTTATGTTCTTCAGTGATCTTAAAAGCTCTCAGACTCCGAAAGTTGAACTTTCACCTCTTTGCTGTCTCACTCTTCCCTCATTTTAAGTGGCTGCAGGATTTTCAGCCACTACAGCCTTTAATAAGATGCACAGTGGCTTTTCCAAGACAGGCAACAGGACAGTGACTTGGCCAAAGAGATTTTAAATTATCCTAGAATGATCCTGTGGCATTTCTAGTCCCATGGCACTTAATATCACTGTAACATTTTTGCCTACCATCTTCTTCCTCTCTATCTTGCACTCATACAAATGGCGAGGATCCTGCTAGATCCTGCTGGATAATGTAGAAGAGGTATTTTTAAAAAATTCTTGTTATAAGAAAAAAATTTAATTTTTTTTCCTCATACAGAGAAAAGGGTGAGAAAATACTGTATTTGTACATGACTGGGGGGAAAGAAAAACAGTGGAGAAACAACATAGGAAAGCCAACCCCGCCTGTGCTTTCTGGAGATGGTTCTTAGCTGCAGGCATATTTGTTTACTAGGATTAGCATATACCTCTGTGGTCTTACTGTGAACACTCAAATAGCAATAAGAGCCCTCTTCTTTGAATAATACCTCAGCCACAGCTCCATGTCATGCTTAAGGACCTCTAATGTTTTGTGATGCCTTAAAAATTAGTAACAGCAACAGAGCTGGCAGAAGGTGCTAGTGGAGGCTGGCTGGCACCCTGCCACCCAGAGCCTCACAACTGAGGCAGCAACCAAACCCTGGGACTCACACCACCTCAGCAAATCAGCTTTGGGGAAGAATTAATGGTCATGTTACAATACCAAATTAATTCACCAAAGAGAACATAGCAGCTTTCCTTCTCTACAATCCTGGCTTTAGTGCCAGAAACCAGTTCAGAATTTACCTTTCCTCCAGTCATTTCAGTGCATTTGGGTATTATCCTTCTGTGGATGAGGATGTGCTGAGTGCACATTTCCAGCTGCATCCCCACCACTCCCCTGGGTAATTGCACAGATCCTGAGCACAGGATGCTGACCTCCTCCTGCTGTGACACACATAAGCACATTCCCCAGCAGGGAAGGCAATGCTGATTTATCCAGCAAACCCAGTTATCTTTTTCATTTCCCACCTTAAAGATTCTGTATAACTACTGGGGTTCCAGCTGTATTAATTTTTATTACTGAAGGCTTCACCTGAGAATAGTGGTGGTGGTAAAATTAGAGCTTGCTTCCTCTTCTCTGGCCCCAGTAATTATGAAGATGAATGTCTGCTGCTGGGTTTGATTTGACAAAGTTCTCTTAAACTGTGAAGCATACGAAATTTGGAGTGGTAAGTGGCAAGAAATTCACAGGAAAGCCGTTCTTTTCCTACCATCTTAATTTACTAGATTTTTGCAGAACTCATTTTTATATTATATTGTTATTATTAGGTTAGTTCAGATTATATTATAATTAGATTATTTCTAGATTTTAGTGCAACCCTTCCTAATATTTGAAAGCAAAGTACTTAAAACATTTACTGTTTATTCAAAGATGAAAGCCCACACTGGGGAGCAGTAATCCGGGGATTTTAGGCCACAATGTCACTAAATTAATACAAGTTCAGTAGTTAATGCTTAAGTAGCTAAAATTGCTCTGGGCAACCTTCACTTCACCACACCTGCCCCAGCTAAAGCATTATGCTGTGCATATTGTCTCGTACTAAACACTGGGCTCCCTTAGGGGTAAAATTGTCAGGTACTGCCAAGATTTGTCATGTCAGAAGTGTTATTCTATACACAGAAAGCCTTCAGGTGTGCCCATCCAAGCCAGGGTTCAGCACTCAGCATCTCTGGGAAAAGATGTGTGTTGGGGGTTGGTTCTTTCCCTTTTCCCTCTATGGAATTTTCCCCATTGCCATGCTAAGATACCTGTTGACTGGGCCCTGGTGGCAAGGGGAAGGGGAGAGAGGAGGGAAACCCCTCGATATCCAAACACCCAGAAGAGCAGACAGAAGGCTCTGGCTTTCCCCATTTCCCCCACGGAGTTCGGACAAGAAGGACGATCGCTGCCTCAGCTCCATCCCTGCCATCCCAGCACTGGGAGCCATCCTCACTGCTGTCAGACCCTGCCCTGCTGCCTTCTCGCTGTAACCTGCCACCATCCAGCACTCTGCTGAGCAGCAGGACCCACACCGTGAGCGGAGAGCTCTCTCTCCATCTCTCTCTCCCCCTGGGACAGCTCTGCCATCACCCCCAGCCCTCCTGCAGCTCTGCGGGACCCGCCCGCCCCCAGCACCGGGAACTGCAGCTCAGGGAAAAGGTGCCTGCAGCCAGAAAGGGACTGGGACTGAGTTACTGTTCTGTTTGTGGGTAATTTCATAGCTGCTGTTGTTCTTGTTTGTCTTGTTACATATACTAGTAAAGAACTGTTATTCCTATCCCCAAATCTTTGCCTGAGAGCTCCCTTAATTTCAAAATCATAATAATCTGTAGGAAGGAAGGATCACATTTTTTAGTTCAAAGGGAGGCTTCTGCTTTCCTTAGCAAACACCTGTCTTTCAAACCAGGACAATGTGAAATCTCTGCAAAGCAGGCTGAAGGGTCTGCCCTCATCACACAGCTCTGCACAACATCAACCAGACTCAGAGATGGGAATTGGCAGCATGGGGAGACCTGCACTGAACAGCACTTCCCAGCTTTCCCATCCTGCCATACCTGGGAGAGCAGCATGTCCCCTGGGAGAGCACTGTGTCGTGCACACACTTCACATTCCTTATCAGCTGGCCAGTTCTGCCTGGCCGTGCTCTGCTGAAGCCAAAAAGCCCACACAGGTCACAACACCTGTTGTCTGATTTCCTCTGAACTCTGACCTAAGCTCATGCTCCTGGAGATGCTCCTGGAGGTTTCCAAGAACACGCTTATACATTATTAAATTTGAAGATATATTTAAACAACCCATGCACTTGTAGAGATCACCCCAAAGAGGATCCCATCCAAATCAAGAGCCAGGAATCATGACCTTGGTGGGTGGGTTTGCTGCCCCAGGACCAGCAGCAACATGATGTCTCTCTACTTGTTTCAGCTCCACCATGAAAATAGTCTGTTGCATAGTTAAAATCCCCACGGAAAAAAAGGTCGTTTCTCAGAGGGATTGTTTTGCAATAGGTCAGATAGCTTGTTTGGTATACACAGGGGTGATTTGGATAATTAATTACCAGACATGACCTCACCACTTTTGAAGTGAAGCTATCAGTGAACATTCCCCTTTCTCAGTTTCTCTGTGACAGGTTACCTCCAGGTTTTTGTCATTACAATAGAGTAATTTTTTTTTTTTTTTTTTCAGATTGGATGAGTTTTGCAGTTCCACATCCAAAGTGGTCTGAGGCTTTCCCTTGTAACTTTGTCCCACTGGTGTACAAGTGATTACTTTCCTGTGCAACTGAGGGAAAGTACTTCAGAAATTATAAACTGGCTTTTGTGAAGTTGTGGTTTATTTTATATTGATCTGCAGTTTCTTCTTCTTGCTGCAGCAGTCAACATGTCCTAAAAATGCTGAATTGTCTTAATGAAAACATGGATATGCTGTTGCAGAATAATTTCACCATCCTTCAGTTTTATAGCTAGCAGATTTATGCAGTTGGCTTTTTTATTTTCATCCTTTTCCAGGCCAAAGGTTGCCTGAAGAAGACAAGAATCTGAAAATGTTGGTATTAATCAATTCAGCAGTAGAAAATCAGCAATACCAGGCTGTAATCCTGAAGAAGCATTAGCACTACGATGAGAAGCATCCCTTGGTGAATTCCAGCAGTGGTTCTGTCATGCAGGAGAGAAAAATGGGTTTGTGCCATTTCAGTCCCAGATCTCAACTCCTGCCAAAGAAGTCCTGAGCTATTCTCAGCCCTGATCCCCACCACTGTATAAGCACAGCCCACAGGACAAGCATCTATGATCTCAGAAGAGTCATGTCCAAGCCTGATGTCTTCTTTCTTGTCCCAATGGGCACTGCAGTCAGGAAAATGCAGAGGGCTTGGGTAGCCAAGCCCCTGGCTCTTTGCTCAGATTCATCCTCTTCATTGGAGTTCATTCTTTAAATTCTTCAGAGCAGCCATGTCATCTCCAAGTTCAAATAAAATTAAAATCAGAGAGAAGAACATACCATGCATCTGTTGTTTTTTTGTTTGTCTTTTTTTTTTTTTTCTGACAGGAGATGCGTGCTTGGCAGTGGATTAGAAACTGGCCAGAACACCAGAGGTGCTGATGCTCAGCAGTGGCTCTCTAACATTATTTCCCATCACTATCTCTGCCCATGAGGTCCACTCTGCTATTCTGGTCTCAGTTGCCCTGCTGGCATGGCCCAGCAGAACACAGGCACAAAAATTTCTGCTCCCTCTCCTCCCCCTGAGAACAAGCCCAGGCAAGCAGGAAAACTGATGAAATCTGAGCAGTCTTCCTTGAGCAGAAGGAGACACTTGTTTAGGATTAGTAGGGTGCCAGAAAGAGGAAAGCATGGGTGATGGGTTTTATTGGAGCAAATGCAAGATGGAATTAGACAAAAATGAGTGGCAAGACAGAGTGCCTGAATGAAGTTTGCATTTTTAGGGATATTATTGAACAAGACAGTCTTGCCTTCTAGAGAATCACATGGCTTCCCTTGTTTTCGGACAAATCAGAGTGGAAGTGTTAATTGCTCATACAGCCAAATTTTCCACATGGGTGGGGGAAAATGATTTTGCAGGATATAGGCATCAGATTCAATTAAGAGTCTTTATTTGCTTACTGCTTAAACAGATGAGATTAAATTTGTATTAAATTAATGCATACTTTCTTAAGTGGCATGAATATGTTGCTTCCATTTGTTGCATGCCTTTGTTTTTTGGGTGGTAATATATAACTTTGCTGTTCATGTTGTTTTTATTCAGTTTCTGCAACTAATTATCCTCCTGGCTGCAGTTTTTCCTTTTCTTGAAACAGGTTTTCCCTGCATTTAGAGATTGCAGTTCCCTTTTCTACCTATTATGTACTTTTCAGCTACAGAACCAAAGGGAATATTTAGGAACTTATTCATATAATAAAAGTAATTGACATGGACATCTACAAATAAATTTGATACATTTAGACAATCCAATCTTAAAAGGGAAAATCCCTCTGCATACTGTGCTGAAGTGCCATAACAGTACATTGCTTGACCTGCCAGTACTTTAAGAGACTTCACAGTTTTGTTGTTTGCCCTGAAACACCTTGCAGGTAGGTGCCTACACACAGGGCAGCTGGAAAGAAGTGAGTTCCTTACACATTTGAAAGTGCATGTTAATAAAAGAGCCATCCTCTGAAGGATAATTCAAGCCTTGCCACTGGTAGACTAATGACTTGCACACTACATGAACATCTTCTACTCCTTCTTGACTTCATTCACAGCCTTGTGACTTTTGCTATTCTTTCTGCAAAAGAAGATATTATTCCCAGGAGCAGCTCTCTCCCCTAGCTCCCCAGGCAGCACGGCTCATTAGGTGTTTTCCTGGGACAAGAAAGATGTACTTTGAATCCTACTGGACAGGGCTAGGAGCTGAACCTTTGCAAAAACTCTCCCTGCTGAGTTAATACAGGGAAAGAATCGTCATCATAATTTTTCAAAGGAGCTGGGGCTGTGCCACTTCTATGTTGAAAACAGTACAAATCTACATACATGGTGGTACCCTTTAGCAGCCAGGTGGGTGGACACTGGCTTGGGAACCTCATACAGGCACAGGTTTGAGAGAAGCATGATGACCTGCACTACACCAAAGGCAGCATTTCTCATCTGTGCAATAGCAGCAGTGGCAATGCCCAACAGCACTACAGCAGCTGCAGTCTACTCATCTATCACAAATTAAACAGTTTTTACTGTCACATGCTCAGGTGACAGTTTTAAGAATATGGGCGGAAAAGAATATCTAGTTTTAGACTCTAGTGCTTCCACAACTAAGTAATGTTCTGCTTGCTTCTGCAAGACATTACACCAATGAAATAAAATCAATAGAAAGTATCATGGGAGGCAGATAGAGAACCCAATCTCTTTGAAGGCAAGGATTTCTCCCATGTCTTTACTTCTTCTAGGTGTGTACATAAACATGTGAACCAGGAACAACAATTTTTCATCACACAAACACAATTGCTACTTTTATCTTTGCTGAAGCCTCAAAACATGATGTTTTGTAAATACATTCAGAAAAGGAATTCCTTCCCCATCCTGGTGCTCTCTGAAATTCTTCCATTTAAAGCTGCCAAACACATTGTGGCATGGTATGCTAAGATCCCTGGTCTCCAGGACCAGATGGCTATGTGCAGAAGAGGGGTTTTGCTCTCAGAAGACTACAGCAGTGCAGCAAAGAAATTATGTCCCAGCCGAGCCCCCTCCCAACTCCTCTGACCTCCCACCCTCCTCCCTGGTGGGGTGGGATGAGAAGTAGAAAAGGCCTTTGCTCTGTGCAAACACTGCAGAATAAGGGAGACATCCCTGTGTTACCAACCCTGTGTTCAGCACAAATGCAAAACACAGCCTTATAGCAGCTACTGTGAAGAAAATCAACTCTACCCAAACCCAAACCAGCACAATGGGCAAAACGGAAGACATACAAGGTACCACAATACTTCTCAGATATGCCTGTAACCAACTTTTTCCTTTTGTCAAAGGAAAACATAACCTTCCACATTTGTATGAATGGATTTCAGAGCTGTAAGATTGTTGTATTATCTCTGGGGGGTTGGCACTTACCTTGTAGCCCCCTTCACAGGGGTGTTGGATTTTGACCATACATACAAATTACTGAAGAGTTTCATTTCAGAGAAAAACACCTTTTTTTTTTAAAAAATGACTCAAAACACTTTTCTTGACATTTATCAACCTGCTTCCTGATGATACTGAAAATGATTCTATGACACATTTATGCATGACCTTACGACAGGTATGGAAGGATGACCCCACTACACGCAGACATTTTCATCCCTTCGCAATCATCTACTTTATCATTCAGTAGGTGGTTAATGGAATTTGTCTTCATGTGTCATCTAGTACAATTTTCAGAGTGCAGCCACACGCTAACATAGATGATTAACATCTCGAATGTGATCAGTTCTACAGCAGTTTTAATCAAAGGGTAAAAAATCATTTCTCTAAGGACTACATATGCAGTCCATTATTTAACTTGATTGAAAAACAAGTAATTTCAAAAATGAATGTGATAATTATGTTTGAGATTGACCCAACAGAGACATCAGTGAGAAGAGAGAACATGTAGAATCCAGCTGTTAACTGATTTTTGAGCTTCATTATTTCTGTTTACCAAACCCATTCAGACTCAGACAAGACCTTGAGGTTTTGCCATGTGCTGAGGTGTGAGATGCTGGTGTGAACACCAGCTGAACTTTTACTTCTTCCAAAAGCAGAACAGAACACCACAAAAAATGGTAACAGAAAAATAAATAGAGAAAACCTGTGATTTTAAACCTTTATTGATGGTTTTGCAAATACACAGGAAGGACTTTGATGTTTAGTTTGCAGAGTTTTTACAGCACAGCTATATTTTCTATGTTTTTTACTGTTTTCAGGGACAAAAAAAAATCAATAAAATATAACATAAAGTCCAATGTGATAATATAGTAGAATCATCTTCTTCAGGACAAAAAGTAACAACTGTCCTTGTCTTTTGAAGTGCTGTCAAGCAGGGAATTATTTCAGCCCCAATAAACCTTCATCCCTGCAATACCAATTGCAACTGCTGCTCAGAGTATACCTTACCTGTGAACCAGACTTGTGTCCACAGAGAGGGAAATACTTACAAGTGCTTTAATTTTTATTTTGCTCAACAAATTAATTTAAAAAGTGGATTCAAAGCTTGTTGCAATAAGTTTGTGCAGACTCATGACATTTTCTTAACAATATCAATATTTTACCACAATCATTTGTCCTCAAGATAAAAAATTTACGTGCGACATTCATATCTTGTCTCCTGTTGCTACAGCATCATTGCTGTATATGGAGAGAGCCTGTTCTCCTTTTATCCCCAGTTTTCAGCACCATATACTTTTGCTCTCTTGCATTTAACACTGACACAAATAGGACACAGAACTCAAATGTACAGCACATTTGACAGTCTTCAAGTACTCTTCCACACTCTTGATCAAGTGCGATCCCCAAGTTCAAAAGAAACAAATAACCTTTTGCACAGACCTTAGCTTCTCATTCCTCACAACATCCCTGTGAGGTAGGAAGAAAAACATCCCCTTTTCCAGCAACAGGAGACAAGGCAGAGAACACAGCTGTCATTCTGCAAGGCAGTAAGTGGAGAACCAGAAAAGCTGGAAATCAGGAGTTCTTGGGTCCTAATTCTTTGATTCAGAAACCAAGGTGCTAAACTCCCATACATTACAAGGTCATTAATCTTTTTATAGCCATGTATTAATGACAACAATGGCTTCTGTGCGTGTACCAGCAAAGGGAATTCTATGGCAGAAGCAGTGTACACCTGATCCTGTCCTCAGACACTTCTCCTGTACTTCATAGATGTGTAAATGTCCACTGTAATTAACTAATCGGTCCTACAACTAATGTAACATAGGTAATTGCAATAGATTAAAATTTTAATTTATATATTTCTTTAAGACTTGCCCATCTATTTAAATGTTTGTGTTCTTTGGTCTTTTTGTTTTTGTGAGTTTTTTTTACTCTGGATAAATTAACAGTAACTGCTTTCCCCTGCATAACAGTTTTTATAATTCTCCCCTAAAACTATCATCCATTTTGGATACTCTATATAAGAGCTTTGAGTGAAGATGAATAAAACACTTTCAGGGATTACACCCATCCCCTCAGAGTAGGTCTTCACCCATCTCTGGCCCTGAAGGCAATGACAGGCACCCTTTGTTGTCTGTGTACAGCACCACAAGGGTCAGAATTGCCACTGAAGTGTCTTCATGGATTAGGGAAGGGGCCTCTGGGCTGCTCTATTCAAAAGTGAAACTGTTTACAGTGAGCTAAAACTGTCAGGTTTTATTATATACAGATTCTAAATCTTCAAAACCTCTGTGATCAGAACTTGAGTCCACCTCCACAGCAAAAAAAAAAAAAAAAAAAAAGTCAAACTTAACTTGTGTGGAATGAGTGAGTAACACAAGGAATACACCTAAATAGCTTAAACAGAGAAAACATGTGAAAACTAACATGCTGTATTAAGATATCCGGGAGCACTATAATAAACATATTTTCAAGTCTTTGATGCAAATTACCTATCAACCAAATCACTTGTATACATTAATCATGAAATTAACACTGGTCTTTGTACAACACATTTCTTTCCCATGGGCTCAGCATTATAGATCTTGCCTATAGATTGAGGCTACACAATGGCCTACCACCCAGCAGCAGCCACGAGTTCAAGTCACAGCTCAGCATTATGGGAATACTTTCGTACTGGCATAACGGTGTTTACAAAGGCATTTTTTTTATTTCTTTTTGGGATGGAGGGTAGCCTGTTTTGGTATTGACAAGAGGTTATCAAAGAACTGTTATGGGTAAGTGCAACTATATGATATCATACCTCCAATCAAAGCAGTTTTACTGCTGTAAAACCCATGGGCAGATCAAGACAAATTTTGTAACTGTTCCATGAAAGACAAGGATTTTGTATTTTAGAATGGAAAAATGCTGTACAAAGGCCAGTACAAGAGCTAAATATTTCTGTCTGATTGCCCAAGAAATGTGTTACATTCCTTCCACAAGACATATTGACTGTGGTGAATCACTTATTCATTTAGTATTAGAATGCCTTTCTATGTCATGTTATTACATGTATGATAGGCATTATGTAGACTTTTTCTTGTGCACCTACCTACTTGTTTTTCAGTCACTTAATATGCTCCAGTCCTGATGTCACACATTTATGTCAGGAATTATTTTAACTGAAGTGCTTTACATTTTAATACAAATGATAGAAATGACAGAAACCATTATATTGGAGAGAACACTGTATTTTAGTAAACGTTGATTTCCAGTCAATTCATGCTTTTATAATAAAGACATATTGTACTGATTTGGTATGCGAGCTCCAAAGCTGTCATATTATCTGTTTGCAAAAGTAACAAAATATAAAAATGATTTTGTAATTAACAGGGAAAAGAAGGCCTTCATCAAAATGACTCTGAGATAATGTCTTTTCATTTTGATTGTCTCAAGTTATGGTAAAATTGGGTTCCAAACTCTTTAGATTTTGCTGGTGCCTTGATTGACTAGTGATGCATATTGCTTTGACCCTTAACCATCTCTTTCCCTTCAAAAGAATTTCCAAGTGCCCACGACCTTCTCTTCCCCTGTTTCTCTATGAGACACTGGAAGGATGGACTTGACTCCAGAAACAATATTCATTTGCCTTTTACTGGGAGCTGGGGCAAAGCATTATCTCTGGAGAATAAGAGCAGTTCATGTGGGAAATTATGCAGCTACCAGTTGTCTGCATGAGGATGGACACTTTTTCATCTTCCTCCTTTACATTAGCCCCATTCTAGTTTGTATGAATAAATATGAAGGGTAACAGTTGGGCTTTGGGAGGTACAGGCCTCTCAATACTAACAGACACACACTGTGGAAACAGCAGATATATTTAGGTCCCAATTATTTCCACCAGTTTAAGCAATTTTTTTACAGATTGATTAAAATATTCAGGAAAAGGAGCATCCATATTCCCAATATCTCTCTATAGATACATATATTTTTTATAGACCACTCGAGAAAACGAAAACCCACACCTTTACAGGAGAATGGACATGATAAGTGCTGTAGTTCCAGAACAATCGATGTCAGGAAACACTGAAGCAAACATAAGTTTTGCATGTTTTTCTAATTCTGTGTAAAAAAACCCCTAGTATTTGGCAGAGAGACTACAAGGCATTATTTTTTTTTTTTTTACAATGATCATTAACATTATACTATAACATGATTCAAAACTTAGAGAATATATTCACCATTCCATTAAAGTTGGTAATGTTATAAAAGCAGAATACAATTAGGTTGATAGTCACAGCCTGAGTTTAACTATATGGAAACTACTTAAGAGAGCCCTTAAAAAAAAAAGAAAAGAAAAAAAAAAGTAAAATTGCAAGACATTAATAAATTTCTTCCCTTTGGAAACAAGCCTTCTTGCGAATTAAGCCCAGTCTGTAATTCACATTTAAATCTGCCTCATTGGTATTAGCTTCGGTGAAACCTAGCAGAAAGGAAGAGGAAAAAAAACACAACAGTTGTCATATAGATAAGTTCTAGCGGTAAAACCCACCATTCACTCCCATCTATGTACCACTGAAGACTAGAGACACAGTGCCATATTTGCAGGTTAACACCATATTTGCAGATAAACACTACCACAACTAAATTTTCTGACACAAGATTATAAGGTATGTGTGGAGCTAGTATCCAGACCCCCAATTGAATTTATTTTGAGATAGGTATTTTATAAGTGTAAGAATGCAAGCATATTAATCTCAGGCAGATGAACCTGTACTTGCCATTGCACAGTCTTCTCCGCAGAAATAGTTAACTTAGTTTTGGAACATGCATGTTAGCAGGGGATGTGCAATCAAAGGTATACGTATATAATAAAGACTCTGCAACTACTGTATACGGGCACATTTTACAGGATTATTTGATGATGATATAATACAATATCAAATTTATATTTTTAAAATATCTTTCTTCCATTCATATTCAATTTTATTTGCTTAATGATTTTATAATAAATTAATTCCAATTTTGCTTTTTTAATATAAAACCTTGCATTTTCCCATTCACATTAATTTTTGTGTAAGGACATATTTAAGTATTCTATTGCTTTAATTAATTCATTTACAAAATACAATTAGTGATATTATCAGATGTACAGCAGACCAAAAATAAAAAGCAGCAGGCCTACGTGGGGAAGCATATGAGGAAGGAAGATGTAAGCAGGAACAATACAGAGAAGACTTTGTAGAGAAGTGCTTAACATTTGCTTGAACTATCACCCCAGGCTACACAAAACCCCTGAGGAGCTGGTCTCCAAAGAGGGTCCAAGCTTCTTTAATCATCTCCTGTTCCCAGCCTGATGCCCCAGGATGAAGATCAGAAATAACTCATGTGATCTTACTTTTGCAGGATGAAAAACAGTTCCCTGGATAATCTGGCTCCTAGTTGATTGTGCCCCATGGAAACATCACTGCCTCATCCTTCTGCCTCCTTAAACCATCTTTTTCAGTTTACACTAGTCAAGAAGCTAACTCATGAAAGAATAATAAATAAATAAATGCCTTTTCAAGCATTCATGACACTTTCTTTTAGAGGTACAGGGCTGTATTTTTTGTACCACTTGGATTTCTATGTGATCTTTCCTCCAGCCACTATGTATCATCATTTATAACCTTATGAGAATAGCCACTGAGGAAAATTTAGTTTAAGAAGAATGTGTTTACTGTATCAAATGCTAATGAAATGTTTTCAGTGGATGGCAACAGTTCATTGATTTTTCAAAGTTGTGTGTGAACTAGGATAATAAATAGATGTAATAGGTAAAATTCATCAGCATTCCTGGATTAGTTCCAGAAATGTTCCAACATTTCAAAGTCCAAGTTACTACGTGCCTCACTTCATTTGGGCCTATTTCTGCCACAGACAGATATGGTTCCATTGAAGTAAAGCTAAACATTGGAGAATGAAAATAGAAGCACTAAAATCTGTATTCTGCGAACAACAACAGCAATTACTGGAGAGATTTCTATTTTTTCTGATGTTGTAGATTTCAGTACTATCAAAACATTCAAGTGTTTTACATTTGATGAGCACATTACATTAAATGTGGTGTCTGCACATCTGATGCTAACAGCTGTCATTTGTGTGTACCACTATCCTCTTCAGATGGGTCTGATGCCCGTTGAGTCTGATGTGCCATAATGTCTGCTCAAGATAATGGAGGTAGTGAAAGCCCAGCGCCACTCAGAACTGGACCCAAAGGCAACTTTTGCTCTAACTAAAATGTGATTAAATAAGCAGAAAAATGCCTGTGTGACAAAACGGATGGTTTGCGCTTGGAAAACAAGGAGTAATCAAGCCTGAAATGTAGAAAGCTCCCTGATTCCACTGCTTTAAATCCCACTAGAGACAGTTAATCCAGTGTTACCCTGTGCTAGGAGTGCAGCATTTGGTAAGGGCTGAAGGGGTTTAATGCAGACTGTATTCATAGTGCACAGCTTCAGAGTTGCTACTTTCTTACGGTACCTTCCTAAGCAACACATTCTTAATATTAGTTCACTTGCAGGAAGAACACCTTATCTTGGAAGCTTCAAATACTTTGCTAATGTTGGACAAGTAGGTGTTCCGGGATGAGTTTGCCTTTGCAGTCCCCGTATGTGGCCTCTCAAATGGTAAGGAGACACATGGGCTCTGAGGCTTGCTGCAGTTCAAGTCTTTAGAATCTCTGATTTCCAGCCCCAAAGTGTGCTTTTCAGCTACACAAACAGCCATATTCCTTCCAACATTCCTTCAGGTTCTGATTCTGAATAAGGCTGAATCCTGTTAAGTTCCATTGAGAAGTAAGCAACACTGTTCAAAAATGTAAAATTAGCCCCTCAAAAGAATCGTATTTGTTAAATTAATAAAAGTTGTTTATCTCTTATTAACACCTATTTTTTTCATTTCAGAGAAATGCAAACCACAATCCTAACATCAAATATATATGTATTTATAGGATACAAAAAACTCAATGGTTTTTGCAGCAGAGGCAATTGATAAGGGAAAAAAAACACCACAACATCCACTTAAATATCAAATCAGTCTTGCAACAGCCTCAAAAGACAATGTTCCTCAAACGAAAATGTACTTCCAGAAAATAAAATCTATATCCTGTATCATTTTGGGCTCAGTGGTTGAACTTGGACAGACAATTCCTTTTTAAACATACACTAGCCTTGGCAGATACTTTTTCTATACTCCATGTTATCTTTGAGGAGCATTTTGAAAAGACAAGCTTTAAGATTAAGGGGGGAAAAAAAGGTTGTGGTGAGGATTTGTGACTTATCCTGATTATTTTTATAATTAAATACACCTGCAAAAGTATGTTCTGTCATGGTCTCATCAATGGTAAAAGGCAGTACAAGCCCAAACAGATTGCCTGCCAAGGTGATCTATATACTAGACTACATCAAATCTTATTTAAGCATGCAAGATAAGCCAACATTTTGTATTCACAGCACAGTAAAATCGAGGGCGAATTGTTTATTTTTTAAATGATACCAGTCTACTATGAAGATTGTTGACTCTAAATCATGTTTCCTTTGACATTTTGTTTTGCAAATGTTCTTTAGGAGATGTTTTTCCAAGAAGTAAGCAGGCTGAGAAACAGAATTGTACAGTCAAATGTGTCTCAAATATGGCCCTACAGACTATGGAGTTTTCCTCTCCAAAGAGGAGTAGTTGGCATGGGGTGAGGCAGTTACATATAAATATACAGCCATCTCCTAAAATCTCATTTCTACTGAACTTAAGCATTTGTTTTAGTTCAGATCATACACTGCATCTACTGAAAAAAAAAAACCTACTAGAAAAAAGGATCACCTCCTCATTTTTCCCTGATTAGTTCTCTTTCAAACTAGGAAAATGTAAGATCCTGCTTTTACTGTGGCAATGCAATATCACTAAAAGCTCCTGTCACCAATATAAATAAACCCAAGATGTCTCATTCAGTGAACATAAATAATCACAAGCACAACTGTTACTCTTGCAAGAAGGCCTGAGGCAGACTTTTGAAATGTGAGAAAAAAAAAAGGACCAAGGACGTTGCAGTCTGAATAACTGCTTATCACTGTGCTCAAATTCCTATTTTCTGAAATTCAAAACTAAGCAAAGAACCTGTAGTTGTTTCCTGTATACAAAATTCAGGCCATCAAGGGTCCATTACTACACAACAGCAACCCAGTCTTTCTGACAAAGATTTCAACGGACGATTTGGTAGGGATTTCAATGACAGCAGGACTGGGACACTATGGCCTGAAACATTCTTTACAGGATGGGATGGGGGAGATAGAAAGGGCTAGTGTGCTTCCATGCCACAGGTCTAATAAACAAATAAATGAGTTTATGTCATGCTTTCAATCTGTAGGGACTGTGGGCACTTTTGTAAGGAGATGTCAGTACATCATGCTGACACCTGCATGTGCTCTGGCAGAGGTACATGCTTTGCAAACAAGCATTGCTTTGCAAGCATTTATGCAAGCCACTGCTTTCAAGGTAAGTACATGTAAATGCATAAACCAAGAAGCATCTACATTTTTCATGCCCACAGCTCGTGATTTCATGCATGACTGCAGCAGCCAAACAAAGCAGACTGTGCTGGAGTTTGCTTTCTGGAGAACTAGGAAACGGTGCCTGTGAAGGATTCCTTCCTGAGCTTAGAGAGACATATCCCAGGGAGCCAGACAGTGCATTGTTCCAATACCTCTCATTAACTCCTAACTTCAGGCTACACTAAAGATTTGAAGCTTATATCACTCCTTTGTAACATTCCCAGGAATGTACCATGGAACAGTGGGTGGTGTTAGTCTTTTCTTTGGACATAATTGTCTTGCCCTATCATATCTGCTGCAAAGCTTAATCTCATAGCCCATCATTTTAACCTTATCACTTCCTTCTCTGAATTTTTTGTCTGTTTCTGCTTTCACTGCTTTGAGCATAGGCAGCTGGTCTTTACTTTGGGAAACACCACTTAATTGAATAGGTATCTCTGGGTCATCTCAACCAAAAAAAGCCCAGGTCCTTTCAATTAAGCAGGTTTGGAACAAGTAAGGAGTGTTTTCAATGTCTTCTGAAAAAAGAAAAAGTCCTTTCCTGTAGTTTACATTTATTTAAATGCTTACTAAACATTGCACTTTCAAATTCATAATGAAATTACTCCCCAAATTAAATCCAAAAGAACAAAACAAAGTGACTGACTGCAATAGATAGAAACTTATAAAGTTCATTTTTATGTTTTACTTCTGGATGCCAGCTGACAGACAGATCAGCCCAAGAAAAACAAGTCCTGATATTAAAAGGTCCAAGAATTTGATAATTTTTTACTAGATCAAAGTCAGAAGCAGAATGCATCATTTCTTTTCCACACAGAATTTTTGTATATGGAAGGTTATTTCTGCTTTAAAGAAAAAAAAAATAAATGTAGTGACTTCCCTAAAATATTACATGGAATGTTAGTAACCTAGCATAGTTAGGTTCAGCAAAGTAATTCTGTAGCAGCTTCCTGCACTCTGCAGTTGCAGACTACTAGTCTTTATTCCAACAAAATTTTCTCAGATAATTAAAGGTAATTTCAGCAGTGAACAGACTTTTAGTAAAAAATCTAAAGAGAAACATAATCATATTTAGTTATCAGAAATGCTCTCTTATGGACACAGGAAATAAATGAAATTTCACAGATTCATTGCTCGGGAAGTTTCCTTACTACCAAGAATATGCTCAAAGCCTTAATAAAAAACCTTCCCACATATTAAATGCTCAACAGTCTGTTAATTAGGTGCCATAGCCCTGCCAGGAAACTCTACAAAAAGGAGTATTTTACTTCTTTACTAGATACACCTGAACTATTTTTACAGCACAATTTGTACACTGTCATACTTGCTGCCCTTGCCAACGGAGGGTTGAACAGCTGCAAAAGACTTCACAAAACAGAAGAAAAGATTTTGAAATGAAACCACACATGTGAATGCATGTTACACTCTAGAGTGCTATAGCTTTCCATTAATAAGTCAGTTTTGTGTTTGCATTAAGTGAGACTTAAGAACGAATGTGAATGTCAAAAGGCAGGGGCTTTCTGGATTAATGTAGAGCATAAGTTCCATTTGTACAAGGCAGTCTTAGAGCAGTTCATTAATTGGCACTACTAACACAGAGGAGACAACTGTGGTCACTCCTGTCAAGATGACTAACAACTCCACCTAAAGATAGCTACTTAGCTACAGAAAGTTAGGTAAACTAAATTATAGTTTAAATGTTTAGTTTATGCAATGAAAAAAAAATTTATCCATCTCTTTGAGATGAATCAGCTCCCACCTTCAAAGAACAGAAGTTTCCTTTCCACTTGTCTTTTTACTCTTATGATTTCTCTATCTCTCCTGGTTTTCCTAGCTTCTGATGCTTCCAACCTCATCACACTATATTAGCCCCAAATTATCTTTCATTGTAAATCCCATAGGTAATCTATTCAGTCCTCACCTATAAAGATGAAACTTACTTCAACTATAAGCCTTCATGTGATATGTATTTGTGGAGAATATTTGTTCTGACTCCAAACTGTACTGGTTTGTAAAATTACTTACTGCGAAGTCACAGCCAGTGCTTTTCTTGATATCATCTACTGTCAGTCCTTCCCAGATTTCTATGAGGGTCAATCCCTTTTTCTTGTCCACATCAAACACTGCCTATTAAGTTCAAAAAGCACATAATTATACTTTTTATTATCAAAAGAGAAAATGAGGATGTAAATGCAGTAACATTGTATGAAATAGTGCTCTGAAGCAGACAGCATTCCTTCACCAACATGAGATGCCACTTTACATTTTCATGACTGTCCAATAAAGATTTCTGCTGTATTTATTTGTACCGATAAAGAGAATCTAGAATGTGTTAGAATATCTTGAACCTAGTAGGTGTTAGTTTTGTGGGGAAAAAATACAACTGTTCATGACTGCAGGAAATGTGGACTGTGCCTGCTGCTCCAATCTGGTGAGAATGGGAGGTTCAAACGAAAGGGCCAAGATGTTCTTTGCTGCAAAAAATATACACCAACAGACCACAAAAGAAAAAGGGAAGATACTATCCCCCCATTCTTTTATTTAATCTCATGGCAAGTAGAGACGTCATCTTTGGCTGACTATAATTTTCTCCAACAGCTATCGCATACCCAATGGAAATGTTAGAATTTCTAGAAGCTAGCAGTGAAAGACAAGATTCCCTTCAGTATTTTTAAAAGAAAGCCTGAGAGGAAGAAGCTGAAGGAGCAAAGACTGTTCTGTCTGATGTCTTCATAAGATATGCACTCCACCTCTGAGACTTACAAATGCATCAAATAAAAATACCAGTAAAACAATGTGCACCTTAATAATGCCTACCAGAGGGAGATACACAGGTTGCAAACTAGTTTCCAGGGAAACCATAAGGTCTAAAGTAATTTTCCTTAAAAATAAAAGTTTAGTAGCAAAAGACCAGTGAAGCTTGAACTTGAAATGAAAGTGAAGTCATAAGCTCATCAAAGAAGTGTCCTAAGTTAAGTAATTCTCTGGGCACATGAAACTGCTTTTTATAGGACTGGAAAAGGACAGCCTCTTTAAGTCTTAAAAGAGAAGCCAGGCATAAGGAAAAATTCCAGGATGCTAATGAGAAAACAGAATTCGCAACACTATCTAAATGTTGTTGCACATTTGTATCATTTCCTAATAAAGCCACAAGATCTGGCAATTGATGAATATTAGGGACATTTCTACTTATTTATTTTCTCTCAGTCCTTGTTCCCTCTCATTTTCTTTATACCTTACATTGGTATGTGGCCAGCTGTTAGAAGACTAATAAAAAGAGAAAACTTCCATGGTTTAATATATTTTCCCTTTGTAAAGAAAAATCCTTTAGATGTAGTAATATCCCACCATGAGAAAGAAAATTCTTCATCAGCACCTTTGATGCATTCTACTTCGCATGACAGATGGCTCACAGGCCTACTCTAAGTCCTTAAAAATGTAAACACCAAAAATAAAAAGAGTATGATCACAGCAAAAAACCTTAAATCACTTATCCTTTGCTGAAAAGATTCACTAATGTACTTTGAGAAGCAGCAGTATGAGATGCTCATATGTACTTCCACTGGAGAATAAATTGCTTCACAAATGGAATCAAGTAAGGACAAAGGAACTAAAGCTCTGCTACAGCCAAAGGTTTCTCTGAAATAGCATGTAGTATACATGAAAGAAGATGCCAGTTGTCCAACCTATGTGGGCTTTGCTGGGACAAAAAAAATCCCCAAAAAACAAAAAACAAACAAAAAAAACCTACCAAAAGCAATTAACAATGTCCCTTCACCTCCCAAGCTGTGATTACAGCTATACTTAAAAATTTGCATGCCACAGCAAATTTTAAGAAATACATTGGAGGGAAACAAGGAGATACACACTTTTCATGCCTGTCATATGTGGCATTTTGTTCTGAAGGCATCTAAGGGTACAGTTCAGTACGCTAGATGTCAAAACGTTTAAAGGAAAAATATGAGCCCCAAGACCTCTGGACCTGTACTCCAAGGCCATCTTTTCCCTTTGGTGGCAACAGATACTAAATATATTTTTAATTTTTGCTAAGCTTTGCTATTGTTGTTAGGGATAGAGGAGGAAATTATTAACAAGGAGTCAAGAAAAGTACATTACCTTTTCTGTAATGATGCGGTCGACACATTGTTTCCCAGTAAGCGGTAAACTGCATTTTTCCAAGATTTTATGGACATTGCCCTGTGTTTAACAATATACAAATATCAGCTTTAAGAAAAATCAGGTATGTTGATGAAAATCACAGCTGTAGCCAGTGTTACTTAAATGTTACATTCAATGTGCTCAGAACACTCTTCAAATTCACTTCTATGGCTGACTAGTAAGAATCTTACTTTACCACTGAGTGGACTCCCGAGTTTAGAAGTCCAGCACACTGCTGCTCAATAACCTGCCCCTCCTGCTACACTGTGAGGACAAGAGATACGTGGAACCTCACTGATGACACATGAAGGACAAAAATTAGGGAGCAACATTATAGGCAATGTATTTCCCTGTCTTATCATTTATCACAAACAGGATATGCAGGATCAGCCATACACAGAAGAACTTTAAATCCCCAGAGTTCAAGTGCACAATCATGCTCTTAAAACAGTAAATCCAGTTTATTTACCCATATTGTCTCTGGGAAAGTCCTTGTCTTTTTTTCCTTTCATTTTCTACATTTTTGAAAAATAGTAGCTCAAAAATAGCTCTAGATCATACTAAGTTAATGTAGGCTGCAGGAGCTCTGAATGGACATGGATATAAGATGGATATAAGGCAGATGGATCATTACTTTTTTGGTCAGTATTTGTAAGCATTTTACAGAAATAGCATTAAGTGCACACTTCTCCCATTACCTACGGGATTTTTTTGGGTTTTTTGTTTTGTTGTGCATTTTTTTTTTTGTTTTCTTTTTTTGTTTGTTTGTTTTTTGTTTGGGGTTTTTTTGTCTAATTATCAATTTTCAGTTATGCACTTCAAAACTCTCTAATATGCCTCATTTAACAATTTAGAATCATCAGTTTACCTTAAGGCTTAATCAGAGGCCATCTCACAGCCAGTTTGACACCTGAGTAATTACACAATGAGCAATCCATGTGCTTTTGAATTTATCTTTCTCTGTGAGGAACTATTTCTTCATTCTGGTTAGTTTCAATTGATCTACTTATATCCTGTCCATCATGAGAATGTCCTTGTGCAATTTCCCTAAGAGACAAGATTAATCTGCGCTACTTGTAATATCTTCAATAACAAATCAGATACACTTTTCAGCCCTGTGAAATGAAGTGTCTCTTGGTGGTACCTAATTGAGATTGAAACACATGGACTTGCAGAAGGTGACAACTTGAATGGCTCCTGTGACCCTGAGAACTGATACATTTGAGCTTCTTAATACTTGATCTGAAGATTCTTGTATTGCCAGCGAGCCTTAAAGATTAAATACGTTTCCTGATCTTTTCAAAGGTTGGACTCAATGATCTTAGAGGCGTTTTTCAACCTAAATGATTCTGTGACTTTTACAAGACATCCATCAGGGCACTGTAAGAAGAGTAAAATGGAACTACATGATTCTTACCATCTGAATTTATTCAGATTTATTCAGGATTTGTTCACACCAAGGAAAAGATTATTGTGTAGATACATAAAACCTCAGGTGTTCCAGTGTGCTTTAAATAAAAAATTCTGTTGAAGAACAAAAATGTCCTTAGTCTTCCACAACACATTAAAATTAGAACTTTTCACAGTATGAGAAAGGAGTTTTCAATCCAGTGCTCCATGTTCCAGTCATGCCCAAATCAACTGCTTAAAACCAGTCTCCATTCCGTTTTTCTGAACAGTATAGACAATTCATTTCACAACATGGAACAATTACCAGCTGTTACTTCACTGTGTTTTGCAAAACATGTCAATGATGGCATAGGGGTAAGAACTTTACCTCCAGTTCTCTCAGGCTTTAGCATTTAGCAAATTAGACATAAATGCACAGGGACTGTTTAGACATTAAATAACAAGCTTATATTCTATTATTCTTTTCTTTGTGGTATGAAAGAAGAGGTAATTTAGCAAAAAATACATTAAGAAAAGCTAATGAATTTGACATAAGATCCATTTGCCAAGTGTCTCTCAGTGGCCTAAGCATATAGAGCAAAAATTGAAATATTTTTCTGCAGATATGCCCTCCTCATTCCTGATATGCTGTAATGCATGGATTTTCTGAGGCAGAGACTGCTTCCAAGCAGTGGCATGTAATTGTCATTGATGAACTCAACCTCATAAAATAGTTCGGCCCCTTCTGTATGGACAATGCCTTGAGATTTTTGCATCAGTCTGCTATCTTCCACAACTTCATTTGCTGCCTGTGGAAAATGTTCCTTTTTGTTACAACTTATTTCAGTTAGTTATCCCTATTTTGTTTATGAGGCAGTGACAATTCTGCATCCACCTTCTCCATTCCCTCATCATTTTGTGGACTTGTCTGTTACCCTCCCTCAATAGCAGTTCTTAAGCTGAAGATTCTTCTACAAAGCTGATTTCATGTTTTCTCATCTATCTTCTGTACATTTTGGTTTTCATTACATGTAAAAACTTAAGTAATTAAAAATGCAATTAACTTATGACTAAGTATATTTGTTTGCATTTGTAACATAGTGCATATCAGGTTTTAAAAGAGTAATATTCATTGAGCATTTACTTCAGTGGTAAAACAGTTACTAGTTCCACAATCACAATTTAGTGTAAACTATATTCTTTCTGTGCTTCAGGGACTCAGCCTACTTCTATGTTTAAAAACTCCAATATGTGTACTGAAATGAGAAGGGCTATATAACTCTTAGAAAACTTTCTTTAATGTTTAAGAAGCCATCATTATTATTAAAAGAAAACAAACAACCAGACTTGAAAAGGATTAGAAGATCCTTCACAAGATCATAAATCAGACAAAACGAGCACAAGAACTACATCCTGCTGCACCTCTTGAATGAGTCCATTGAAGACACTGCCCATACCCCATGTTTTCCACTGTATTTCCATTCATTAAATCCTTGCTTTTGATTTACAGGAAATTTTCATGTCTGATGGTAGATTTCTTATTTATTTGGAGAATAAGATTACAGAAACATCCCTTTACTAAAGAGCCAGTAGACACAAGAGACTGTCTCAGTACATGCAGACTGCTCTTTTCTTCAGTTAGCACACTGGGCTTCAAGCAAGATGAAGGACTGCTCCTCTGATGCAGACATTCAGATACAGTAAGTTTTAGATAAAATATTTGGTGTAAAGAATTGAAAAGCCATGAATAGAAAATCAGTTCTGGAGGATATAGTCACCCCAACAAAAGGCTTCTGACTTTCAGAACTGGCCTCATGGGAGCTATACTAACTTGACAATTAAAAAAAAAAACAAAAAAAACAAGGCACCTGAAAACTCTAACAGCAGCTTTGATCTCTAAACACTAGATTTCTATATCACATCATCTTGACATCTGAGCATGCAAGAAGAAGGGCTATGAAGACTCCAGAAAGTGGTAAGGTAAGAGGAAAACGTGTAATTTAAAATAAGAATAAAATTAAAATACTGCATATTGTTAATTTGGCAGTGTCTTTACACAAAAGCAGAAAAAATAATTTATGAAAGCCTGTAACTGGCTCTCCAGAAGGGCACACCAGGTACACCATGCATAATGGTGCCCAAAGTAGGTATACATATGCCAAAATAAATAATTCTATTCTTGACCTGTTCATAACAGTGAATCTCTGTTTTCATTTTTTTCCCGAATCAGTACTCCTACAGACAAAACAGAAACAACCCAGCAAAAAAATTCCTTAACACTGCTTTGGAAAAATATTTTAGCAATAGCACCTTTAGGAGAAAAACTGATTTGAATAATTATATTGTGTGTGGACCTTAAGCCTTAACCAAATTCCACAGTAAGTAGACATTTAGCATAAATATTTATTAATACCTAAATACATTATAAATATACTACATAAATACATTAGTAATAATTACAATACATAAATACATTAATACTTAAAGTGCACGCCTAAGCAAATGGATAACTCTCTATGTTCCTACAGTTTTTAGGAGGCTGTGTGATAGTGATGCAAGTCATAAATTCTTTTTATACTTTCATTTACTTATTTATGTATATGAACATGAAAACTATCAGGTTAAACTCAGTCCTGTTACTCAAAATGTGTCCCTTGAGATCACAGTTCAGTATAAATTGTGAAACTACTATCTTTTTCAATATATATTTGTTTTCATTTTCAAGTGAAAATTAATTCTTCAAATCTCATAAAAAAACCACACAGTTGTTAATATACTTACTCTCATATTTACATGTCTACTATAGTTTACCATGCAAATTCTGACAAGAGATAGTACTTTGAACAATACAAAATTATTGTTTGCAGACACACAATAAATTTGGTATTGAAGAAACACAAAAATTAAATGAAAAGTAAATTTTTAAACATTTGGGATAGAGACTTTTCTCATTCAGTACATTTTTTCTCCTGTGTTAGAAGTTTCAAATTAAAAGTTTCCTATCATCTATTGGGGGGAACTTATATCTACAGCATATACCTATATCAAACCCCCACAAAGAAGTCTCTAGATTAACCACTTACACATAATGATGTAAGGCTGTATCTCATCATGCCATAAAAAATATTCTATTAAACTGTCAGTACCAATTTGACTGGCAATTTCAAAAGTAAATATCTTTCCATCATAATAAGTACTTCACCATGGGAAACCTCATTTTTCAAATTATTCTGCAGCAAAGAGTAGAGTAGCACCTACTTTAGTTTTGGCAATGGTCACTCCAGTTAAACTTGCATGAAGTAGCTAAAAAAAGGGTGCAGCTTTTAAATGTGAAGATAATATTTCATTTTTTTTCCTGTGATGAATGATACACTTACAAGAGGAAAGGAGCCATATTAACCTAGCCTCCAGTTGCATCACCATAATAACCAACAGCAAAACTGTCAAATCCTCACAAAGGAGCAGAATGAATATGTCTTTTCCTGATTATTTTTTCTCTTTTGTGCAGCACAAAACACTGATTTAGAAAGAAGTGGCAGAGCCTTACCTTGGCTGAGTGCTCCATGGTGACAACCACTTTGGTCTGCGCACTGGACACCAAGTCCATGGCACCCCCCATTCCTTTCACCATCTTGCCCTAAAATGAAATTTTAAATGAAAATTTAATATAATTGATGAAGACGATGATGATGATGATGATGATGATTAATAATAATAATAATAGTAGTAGTAGTAGTAGTAGTAGTAGTAGTAGTAGTAAAAGATAATATTGTGGCTGCAAGTGACAGCACAAGATAGTCAACTTTTCCTGCATAGAAAGCCCATTTATTTCATAAGCACAGTATTCAAACACCAACAGAGTGAAAAGAGCTGTCTCATTCTCAGCTCTTTATGACACAAATAGTGATGGGTAGAAGGAGAGACACTGCCATGGCTGTTTCCCTGGGGTGTAACCAAAGTCTGAGTAGTATCATTGGCTTAGTGGAAGCACTGACACTGAGGAGCAATTAATTTAGTTACAACGGTTTTGTCCCTTGAAAAGCAAAGTGTACATCTTCCTGTTAATGGAAATGTCACTGGTTCCTCAGAAGAAATCTCTACTTATGAAATGCAACAACAAGAACATCTGAATACCATACATCCACCTGACAGTTTAGAAAGTCTCTTGCCACCTCAAAAAGCCATGCCTTGCATCACTATATCAGCACAAACCTACAGTTTTTGTTCTATTCCAGATGTCTCTAGAGGTCATTTCAGAGTATGGGAAAATATATAAATGTGGTTCAGTATTCACTTCTGTTTGTCCCTCAAAACAAGTAATGCTTTCAACCTCTGGAATCATTCTCCTCTTAAAGTGTGTTACAATTGCACAAGTTATCACAGCAAGTGTCTTGTGGCTTGGTGTTCAGCTACCTCTACTTTTACTTTCCATAATGCTATGGCAAACAATCCTGCCTGTTTCCATTACCTTAAACTGAACGTATCTGACCTTGGAAGATACTGACAGGAAATGATCAGAAGTACAAATTCTATGAGTCTGAGCAGAGCAATCATTTTTGAGCAAGCACTAGACCCCAATAACCAAAGATGGCAACATACCAATCCAGAGTTGCCAAGGAGGAAAGAAAGGGGAAGGAAGAGAGGTTAGTAGGAAACATGACACAAGGAAGGCAATGAGGATGGTGAAGGACCTTGAGGGAAATTTATATGAGGAGTGTCTGAGGTCAGGTCAGCCTGGAGAATAGGAGGGGAGATACCTCATTGCAGTTAAGCTTCCTCTATAGGGGAAGAGGAGGGGCAGGCACTGATCGCTCTGTGGTGACAGTGACAGGATGTGAGGGAATGGTCTGAAGCTGAGTCAGGGAAGGTTTAGGTTGGATATCAGCAAAGTGTTTTTCACCCAGTGGGTGTTTGGGCACTGAACAGCCTCCCCAGGGCAGTAGTCACAGCACCAGCCTGACAGAGGTCAACAAGCACTTGGACAATGTTCTCAGGCACATGGTGTGATGGTGCTGTGCAGGGCCAGGAGTTGGACTCTGATGATCCTTGTGAGTCCCTTTGAACTCAGAATGTTCTGATTCTGTGATTCTGGTAATTTTACAGATTAAAATAAATTAATTTCTGCTTTATATGGTTTGCATTTGCTTTTGAGTGGTTATAGGGACAGTAATACAGCATTTACTCTTACAGATATAAAACCTAAAAGTTTATAATTAAATGCCTGGAAAAATTCCTAGTACAAAGCCTGCTCTTGTGCTTCCTCTCATCAGCTATGTTATTCAATACCTTACAAGTATCTGTAACTATGATCCATGATAAAAAACATACAGAAGAGACTTGTCTCATTGAACTGGCAGACCAGCTACTTGTTACCCTCTAGATCATTACGGTGTCTTATGTAATGAAGGCAGTTGTACTGGTTTGGGACAGCCTGTTTTTGGTAGCAGGAAGGCCGCAGAGATGGATCCTGTGAGGAGCTGCTGGAAGCTTCCACCATGTCCAACAGAACCAAACCCTGATGGCTCTGAAGATGGACAGGCTGCTGGCCAAAACTGGGGCAATGAGAGAGGCTGGTAAAGCTTCTGTAACTGCATCGTTAGAAGAAAATCTAAACTAAGTCACAAGGTTTCACCTTCTAGTCAGAGAAGTGAGAGTGAGGGAAACAACACAGAGACACCAGGGTCAGTGCAGAAGGAGGGGAGGAGCTGCTCCAGGAGCTGAGATTCTTCTGCAGGCTGTGGTGAGACCATGGTGAGGCTGCTGTGCCCCTGCAGCCCTTGGGGATCCATGGGGGATGCAGAGATCCATGAACAGCCTGTGGGGATCCATGGGGGATGCAGAGATCCATGAACAGCCTGTGGGGATCCATGGGGATGCAGAGATCCGTGAACAGCCTGTGGGGATCCATGGGGGATGCAGAGATCCATGAACAGCCTGTGGGGATCCATGGGGATGCAGAGATCCATGAACAGCCTGTGGGGATCCATGGGGGATGCAGAGATCCATGAACAGCCTGTGGGGATCCATGGGGGATGCAGAGATCCATGAACAGCCTGTGGGGATCCATGGGGGATGCAGAGATCCATGAACAGCCTGTGGGGATCCATGGGGATGCAGAGATCCATGAACAGCCTGTGGGGATCCATGGGGGATGCAGAGATCCATGAACAGCCTGTGGGGATCCATGGGGGATGCAGAGATCCATGAACAGCCTGTGGGGATCCATGGGGGATGCAGAGATCCATGAACAGCCTGTGGGGATCCATGGGGGATGCAGAGATCCACCCACAGCCCTTGGGGACCCATGGGGGATGCAGAGATCCACCTGCCCATGGGGGAAGTGTCCATGCCAGAGCAGGTGGATGCCTGGAGGAGGCTGTGATCCAGTGGGGGGCCCTGCTTCCAGGCTGGAGAAGCCTGTCCTTGGAGGGCTGCACCCCATGGAAGACTGACCCATGTCGCAGCAGTTTTGGGAGGGCTGTGTGCCTGTGGAGGGACTCACCTTTGCAGCAGGTGTGGCTGCTGCTCGTGGCAGTGGAGCCATGCTGGGGATGTTCAGGGAGAATTGTCTCCCATGGGAGGGACCCCTCTCCCAGAGCAGTGGAAGAAAACCTCGATAATGAACTGACCAAACCCCCCATGCCCTGTCTGTGGGAAGGAGAGAGGGACTGGGGGAAAAGGTGTTCTAAGGTCTTATTTTACTTCTCATTATCCTCCCCTGATTCTGTTAGTAATATATTTCACTTTGCAACTAAAGCTGAGCCTGTTTTTGCCCTTGAAATATTTTCTCCCAGTTCTTCTCTCATTCATGAGCCCTTTGTTAATGTTTTTCCCTTCTCTGCCCAGCTGTAGCAGGGGAGAGTGAGCAAGCAACTCTCATTGGTACCTGGCATTTGGCCAGTGTCAAACCATGACAGAAGTATTCCCCCCCCAACACACACACACAAACAAAAATATTAATATTTTCCTACTGTTGGCACAGTGAAGAATAAATTGCATCTTCCTAAATCTATAAACAAGGCCTTTGGCATTGTTCAGTCAGACTAATATTTAACACATAAATTATCATAACTACCAAATATTTCTTTGCAAATACAAATGTGAAAAGGATTTACTTCTGTCTTTAACTTCCTGGCACTGCTCAGATCATTCTCCATCCTGCCTGGAAAAACACAGCTCTCACAGAGACTGCAGTGACCTCTAACCTGCCTGCTAGAAACCCCATGACAAGATAAAGCAGAGTAGATGCAGATGACATATTATCTCCACAGTAACTGAGGATATGTTTGTATTGAGTATCAGGCTATCAATACATCTATCCTGACAATGCCATTAACTCATTTTCCAGGCCTTTTCATTCTATTAACTACAAAACACCTATAGCAACATGTAAATTCCTGAGGAACTAAGCGCTGATGAAGGTCAACAACAAATGTACTACTGAAGAAGCTGTCACACACAACTGAGAGAAAAGACAGCATCCATTTTTATTGGAAGAAAGAGGAAAATGCAAGCTGAAGAGAAGAACTTAGGGATTTTAAATTGCTCCATCTTCTCCTCCTCTTTAGGGAAACATATTTATCACTATAGGGTGGCTCACGGTAAAGCAGTTAAATTCTGTGTTAAATGCAACTAGCCAAGTAATTACATGTTTATATTTTGAGGAATATCCAAAACATAAGAGACTTTCATTACTCTCAGTGCATCTACTGAACTACCATAACCTGCCTTTTCCCTCACACCATACTGGAAAAGGGGACAACTGCATGCTAAATTTGAATCAAAATATTCAAGGCTAAATGGTGATCCCAAAAAGACACTTTGCTCATTTTTGCCCTACCCTGCTCCCTCCATTTATTTATTTAAGATTATTATTGTTAGTTCTTAATTACAATGGTGCTGCTAGCTTAAGAAGCCTTTCAGAAGGAAAAACTTAGTGCAGTGGTAGAGCACTGGTAATTCGAAGCACTGTTATAAATCCATTTCATCAGACAGACCTTGAAGTAAGAATTAAAGGTTTTTGAATTAGCCATGCAC